>NW_024349797.1:23329542-23529445 GCF_902729225.1 Pteropus medius | reverse complement strand
CCACAAAGTGGGCACCCTGAGGGACACCCCAGGGCTTGGGGAGCCGAGGTGGGTGCAGTGAGCCAGCCAGGGCCCCGATCTTCTTTCTCCAGCTCCTCAACTCTGTGGACAGTCTGTGCTGCCACCTGCTGGCCGGGACCACCTCTGTCCTGCCACTCCACCCCCACCAGGGTTTGGGGCACCCCAACTCCTCAAGCTTGGGCCAGGCAGGCCTTGTTCTTCTCTCTAGGTTACCCTGTGACTGAGAGCAGCTGGGCATGGCCTCTGCGCCCACCGCATCCTAGGGTGGGCACTTTCGCACACTAAAGTTGGTGCTCTTGGGTCCTGGCCTGGGGAAGCTGGTCAACCCAGACACTGGGGCTCAGGACAAGCGGGTTGGGGGACTGCAGAGGAGCAGGAGCAGGAGGTGCGTCCTGGCACCTGCTTCAGTGGCCGGGCTTGGTCTGAGGGGTCTGTGCAGGTGATGTCCAGGCTGGGGCGGGGCGAGGGACCAGAGACCGGACACCTGGGCGGGCTGGCCCCTGGGGCACAGGCTGGCAGAGGGGCGATCTCTGCAGTCACCCTTTGGGTCCTGGGTTGACCAGCCTGGGAGCTGAGGACCAGTTCTGGGCCCACCCTTTTGCCAGGCCAGCGGCACCCATTAGACAAGGCTCCCCTTTTCTTGGCTTCGGTTCACCCCTCTGGCCAGTGGGGGCTGGGCCAGGCCACATGGTGCTTCGTAGACTGGGAGAAAGCGTTGGCGCTCCGCGCGCAAGGCCTTGCCCTGCAGACGGGAGGCTGAGGGCGGCACGGGCAGGAGACACAGCAGCGTGAAGCCCTTCCCGGGCTGGTCCTCGAGCTGCCGTCTTGCTGTGTCGCCGCCATCTGAGGCCCTGCTGTGCCCCACGAGCAGCGTGGTGACAGTACGCGAGCCTCGGGCTTCCTGGCCGTGTCCATCTGTGCCCACTCCGCTCGGGCTTTGCCTGGGGCACGGGCCCTGGGATGCACAGGCTCCCGAGGGGCCTGTAAGGCAGGCACCTCAATTCTGGCCTGATGGAAGGTCTCAGGACACCCCTTCCACTGTCCAGACTACCAGATGTGGCCTCCCAGGAACAGCGGGCCAGGCCAAATGCCCTGACACTTCAGTCACCCAACGCAGGCCTCATCACGTGGCTCAGGAAGGCCGAGTGGCCACGGCCCGAGCCCCACCCTCTTCACCGAGGCCCAGGTGGGGCACACGCCACACAGCTCTGGGCCCCTCAGGAACCTGGTCACACAAGCAGACCCCCAGGCGGAGAAGGCCCTGCTCCCCGGGGCCCCGTGGGGCGGGCTCAGAGCTACGCCTGACTTGACACCAAGGCTGCTGTCCAGGCCACTGTCCTACCCACGCTCCGCCCTCTGCCTCACCCTGACCCCTCATTTCCTCTCGCTGTACTGAGCACGCTCCTTCCGGGAGGCCTGTCGGCCGTCCTTGGACCCTCTGACCAGCGTCCCCATCACCTCCCCTTTCCTCTGGATTTGAGACCTTCGAACAGGGCAAGTTTAATTGTCCTCGAAATCACGGCCAAGCATGGGACAGCTAAGCAACACTCGGCCACACGCTGCCGCACACACCGTTTCTCATTCACTGTCTCGCGTGGAGTACACCAACCAGCGACCCTGACAGCACTCCGGCCTCACTGCCACTGCCAGCTAGGAAGGAGCCCACTGCCTGGTTTCAGAGCCGCAGCCCACAGACATCCGGGCGGGACCATCGCATAGGGGCCCCGTCCCTGGGCACTGCCGGGCGCTGAGCTGCATCCCTGGGTCTCCGGCTTCCAGGTACCAGCGGTATTTACCCGCCCCGGCGACCATGGAGTGTCCCCAGACACCGTCAAGTGCCCTGAGGACCAGAATTGCCCGTCCCTCTGAGAAACACGGCCCTGCAGAAATCCTTAAGAGACATAATTACTCAGAACGGGGACGAAGTGGTCCCAGCTACCGGGTGAAAAGCCAGGACGCCCGCATCAGAGGTGCCAGGCGGGCGTCCCCGACCGTGTGCGGAGACTCCACAAGCGAGATGCCGACTCGCTTAAAAAAGCCGAGCTGTCAAACCTGGTTATAAAACAGCTTGTACTGGGATCCCACACAGAACATGCGTGGAAAAGCCGAGAACAGTGGTGGCTGTGGGTGGCGGGGTAACAGGTGATGTCCTGCTTTAAACTTTATTTTCCAAATTTCCTACAGTGAACATGTAGCACTTATATAAGCTGAACCCAATTCTTTTTTTAGGTGTTTTTTAAAAATGCTTTAATGTGTCACAGTTTGTGGGAGACCACTGAGGCAGCAGGACTTTGCTGTCACCGCTCATTTGTTCTGTTTGGATTGATCGCCACTCCAGGGTGGGGGGAACTGAGGCTCAGAGAGGAGAGAGGACTGGTCAGGGTCACCAGTGAGGCTCCCTGACTTTCCGGGATATTCTGGCCCTGAGTGTGCAGTGTGAAGACGCACCGTCGCCTGACGGTGGCTCAGCCTGCATTTCCAGGTGGTGCACCTGTCACAGCGTCCCGGGGGCCGTGCAGAGCACTCACGTGGACTCCCAGTCAATTTCCTTTTCCACAGGTAACAAAGTGGAACGATCGTCTGATGGCAAGGAGTCATCTTTCAAGCCGTGAGGTCTCCACGAAGCAGGGGACAGCATTTCAGCTGGGAGAAGCGAGGTTTTTGACATGTGACTTGGAGGACAAAAACCCTGGTTCCCAAGTCGGCCTGGAGGCTTTCTGCGGGAGCCATTCCCGGTCTGGCCTCTTCCCACCTCCTCCCGGCCGCCTTTGCAGAAGCGGCTCTGCTTTGCTGAGGGTACAGAGAGGTGAAGGCGCTCGCGTGGGTTCAAGAAGTCCTGACTTTCACACCTTTCTCGGAGGTAAGGGCTTGTCAAAATTTAAGGCAAGACCCAGAAAAGCTGAAAGTCCTCCGGCTCCTCCGGCTCCTCCGGTTCCGACTCTGCAGCAGCCGCTCGTTGCCCAGTAGGTGCTCTCCCCTCTGCTTCCGTAACAGGACCTGGCTCTGCGCCCGGTGTGTGGCTGCCTAGCCAGAGCGCCATGTTTCCAAGACACCCCGCAGTGGCCGTGGTCACGGAATCAAACGCTCCAGAGGCCATCTTGGAATGCGAGGACAAGGCCATCCAAGCCTGGCGGGTGGCACGCCTCCATGCGCACAGACACGTGTGGTGGCCGGCAGTACTCCTGACTTGGCGATGGGGACTGGCGCTGGGACCCTGCTAGGCGCCGCTGGTCCGCTGGGGGTCCTGCAGGGCTTGGAAGGGAAGCAGTCCAGAAGTTTAGCTGGAATTGAGACCAGTGGCTCCAGAAACTATGGCCTTGGGCACCTGCCACGCCAGCGTGCACTCGGGATGGCACATGCCAGGCCCGAGATCGAGGGCCGAGGCCCCAACGTGTCCCGACCTGTCTTTCTTCGCCGTCTCGATCTGACCCGGGGCGCCCTTCCGCACGTCTGCTCTCTGCTCCCCACGCTCTGCCCTGCCCGCCCCAAGCCCCGGGCCCACCTCGGCCCAAGTCCCCAGGGAATAGTTCCCTGCCTGCCCCAGCCCTCCGCGTGGGAAGGCTCTCACTCCTCCCGTCACTCTCGGGAGTGACCCTGCATCCCTCTCCCGTCACACGGCTTTTTTGCCATCGACCTTATGAGACACGCAGGTTATGAGGTCAAGCTCTGGGTCTCCCCAATTCATCCCAACCCACGCCAGCTGGGCCGCACCCATTACTGGTCTGGGTGTTACCACACGCCCAGGGTACTCCAGAATCACACAGCTTAGCTAAAAAACAAAACTTCTATTAAATTTTCACTAAAATACGAAACCTAGCTTTGTCAATCATTTTGACCCAAACTGCTCACCGCATTAAGTTGTGCTTCAAATTCATTACTTTCAAAAAGAAATAATAAGGTGTTACATAATCACCCACACATAAAATTGTTGACACTGTGCTCGATAAGGGCCACCCACGCTGCTGCGGTGCACGTCACGGCCACAGTGTCGGGGCAGAGGGAGGCTGGAAGGGGGATGAAGGTGCGGCCTGCCTTCCTCTGTGCCCTGGCCTCGAGCACATGCGACGACAGGACTGTCTTTCCCAGCCCAGTTCTAGTACTTGGGTTCAATTTATTGATGACGTACTAGGAATGTGCCTGCACACGAGTGACACCAGGACAAGAGGTGTAGAGCACGGCCTCCCCGGCTAACTGGACTTCCCCCGACTGTGGACAGGCCAAGAGCCACAGGACGAGCCCATCACGGTTCTCCAGAGTCCGAGCGCGCGGCGAGAGGGCCCGGGGCGCGGGCAGCGGGCTCAGCCAAGCTGGGTGCTGAGGAGGGGAAGCTGGCCTGAGGTCACGAGCAGAGGAGGAACTAACTGGAGCGGTGCCCAGAACACGCAGCTCCCAGTGTCAGAGGATGGCTCTCAGGAGGCCCTGTACCGGCAGACTCCCGGGGCGCAGCCGTGCACATGAGTGCGTGTGCTCCTGCTTCCCGGCTCATTCCCATGCAACACATGCCTGCCCGGGGAACGCATCACACCCACCCACGCTGCTGGCACGTGCTCCCAGGGGAGGCAAGCCGGTGCAGACCGCGCCCGGAAGGAGCCGCGTGCCAGGCACCCCACGCCAGGACGCCTCCTCGCTGGTCTCCGGACCTGTCTTCCCAGTGCAGCCGGGTCTGGTCTGGCGGCAGCATAACTCTACCCTGAAGCCTGCCAGGTCACCCTCTAAGGAAGTGTCAGGCCAAAAAGTCCCCTTAATAGAGACACGTTGTATGAGACACACTTTACTGGGACAGTGACAAGACAGCCTGTCCAGCCCCATCACCGCCCCCGCTGTCTTCCCTTTGCACGCACTGATCCCTCCTGTTTTGCTGAGCAGACTCGGGGGTGCTTCCGGCTGTACCTGTCACCTGTACCCGCCTCCCCAACCCAAACTGGCTTCCTGCTCGGCCTTGAGCCCCGGGGTTCCTTTGCCAGCACTGGCCATACCAGGTTTCAGGACCGTGTCTGCATCCTTCTCCCTGTGAGGATGAGCTTCTGGAAGACACGGGTTTTACCTGCTTTATTTCTGGATCCCCACAGCTCAGCGCAGCGCCCTCCCAGAATAGCTGCCTCACCCTAACCTGCCCGAAAGGTGCATGTCGAGGAATGAACATATGAACAGTGATGAAAATTCTTCACGTCTTGTCCTGAAGCACCTGAAAAGGACCGGGCGGTTTCACTTGGAGAAGCAGAATTCAGGGAGGGAGCACCATTTTCATCTTCGAGTACCTGAGCGTTGACTAGTGAAAGCTCCCAAGAGCGGGGGACACCCGGGGTGGCACGAAAAGCTGCCCAGCACGGTTCCCCAGCTCCCTGGGCTACCCGTGTGTGAGCACCCTGGCACTGGGGGCCCGGGCAGAGGCCGGGAGGCTCCTGCTGAGCAGCTCCCCCCCACCCCAACCCCGCTGCCTGGGGGCTGAATCCTGGAATGCTGGCTCAAAATAACGCGTGGAGGTGGCTTCAGTGGGCGGGGTGGAGAGGAGCGAGCAGGAAGCACAAAAGGCACCGGGGGGAGAGCCTCGGCAGATCAGCTGTCTCTTTTCTCACGGACACCCCCACATGGGCCCGTACTCATCGCCCCCCTGGGTAATATGTTTCGCCACTGCTAGAAACCACTGGAATGAATGTCCAGGGAGCTGGAAAAAGACGTGAGAACCTCAGAATTTGTAACCAATCAACCCAACCACACAAACAGCAGCAAAAACAAGCAGCAAAAGCAGATCAACAAAGGAACGGAACCAAAGCCAACGGCGGCAGAAGTGCACAGTGTAGCCCCATTTCCCTCCCTGTATCCTGGGACCCAGGTCCTCTTAGTGGGTGGCAGTCCAGTCTCGGCCCTGAGGTGACCCCTCTGGGGACCAGCTTCCCTAGCTCTAGTGGGAGGCGCAAGCAGGTCCACAAACCGGGACCTGCTCGCAGGCCTCACCTCTGGTTTGCTGTCTGTGACACAGCACACAGCGGTGAAGGCTACGTCGACGCCCATGACTCTGACCTTCGGACTGGACACCAGGCTGCTATTTGTTTAACAGGCTGAAATCCAAACACTGCACTGACTGCGTGACTGTGCTGCGGGACGCAGGTTAAGGCACTAAGCCAAGTGTTTTAACATCCGATGGCAAATGCCATGTGAGGCAGGACCCACCCGTCCTCCCGCAGCACTCACCGAGGCCCTGCATGGCCTGCACCCGACTACGCTGCACGGCACAAGGGCATCGGCTGGACAGGCAGCTCCGTGAAGAGAGGACGCCCCCGTGGCCCACGCGAGGCCCGAGCCTCGGCGGCACAGCGGGGCGGGCGCGAGGGCTGCTGGAGGCGGCTGCACGGCGGTAACGGCGCCAGCGGAAGCCGCCACACCGCCTCGCGCTTCCTAGGGATCTCCCGCCCAGCATGACTGTCACTACTGCCACGTGGACACTCCGTGCTGTGTACCGAGCTCTACTCTAGGTACTTGGGGTGCAGGTGAAAAAAAGACAAAGACCCGTGCCTCATGGGGCTCACACTCTAGTAAGAGCAAGGGAGGGAGATGGACGTGACAGACAAAATGTTTGTAAATGATGTCGACTGCTTGTGTCATAGGAGCAGCAGGCAGAGGGGACAGAGCCAGGCCAGCAGGGAGAGCTGGGTACGATTTTAAACATGATGGCCAGGGTTGGCCCCCTTCAGAAGGAGATGTGAGCAGAACCTGGCAGGCAGGGAGGGCGCCATTGCCTCCTGCCTGCGTCTTACACCAGGCTCCTGCTGCTCCCTGTCCTCTGGGAATGTGGCAGAGGCTCGGGGCCAGGACTGTGGTGGCACAGGCCTGTCAGCTTTCCTAACGGCAGGCTCCAAGGCCAGCACCCTGCATCTTGTAGACCGCGGGACTTTCCTTCTGGAGCCTCTGCTGAGAGGGCTGCGCCCCCTCCCGAGGGCCAGAGAGTCCACACTGGTCCTGGTCTTTGTGCCTTGGGCCATTTGGCAGCAGGGAGCAGAGAGCTGGCCGTGTCCTTGTTCAAAAAGACCTGCCCATTTGAGCAGCAGGGTTCACTCACACCTGCCGGGTGCCCTGCTCTGTACCTGCCGTCTAGGGGACCCTGCCACCCACTGAGGGTGGCGAATCACGACCACCACGCTGACTTTCTAGAAGAGAAAACCCGAAGTCATGAGGCTGTGGTCTGGAAAGCAGGCTGCCTGGGTCAAGGGGGCACACCTCAACCATGAGGCCACACCGCCTACTTTACCTTTAAGCAGGGCTCGGACGTCCCGCTGGAGTGGATCCCGAGGGGTCCTGCTTGGGAACACAGACTCGAGGTGTGACCCATGGGGCAGGCTGGGCACCGCCACCTGGCTGGGCATACTGCTCGGCGGACCTTTCCTGCTTGCGTCCACAGAGATCTCCTTGCCATGTCCACTCTGCTCCCGAGAGCCACCCACACAAGCTGGCTTCCTCCTTGAGGGCCTGGCCCAAACATGAAGGCGGGCAGGCCTCCGACCCCCGGCCCCGTTCTGCTCTCCACGGCTCTGACCTCCCCAGCTCGTCCCTCCGATCGCTTCTCCCCCTCGCGTGGTTCCCCTTCCTGCGGACCCGAGAGGCCCAAGTGCCCTGCCTGAGCTCTTTCTGACCTCTGAGGATGACGACGCTGCTGTGACATTTACCATCCTGAATCTCACCCATGGCCTGGCCACCACACTGCCACCACACCACATGGCGAGCAGTGCCTCTGAGGAAGTGTCACCTCTGCCTGGGTTCTAGTCTCCCAAAGTGGCAAACCAAATACCAAAGCTGTTGGACTCTTGTCCTCCTGACTGGCGAGGTCACCGGGGTTCTACTCAGGGACGGTCACTCTGGACTCACTTGTACACTGTTAGGAAGTGTCCGTCCCTTCCCACTGCTCCCTTCAAGAGCAACCACTTCCCCCCACTGAAAGACCTCGTGGCAAATACACAAAACAAGCCCAAAAAGGAAAGTTCTAGGCCCTTCTATCCCAGCCCTCCTCACTCCTGACCACGTTTCAGACGGCCCTCTTGTCTGGACCTCCCTCACAGAGCCACCTCGTCCCTGTGGCTCCCTGGTGTTGCTCACAGCAGCGGCAGCCGCTCGAGGAGCCCAAGGTCACCGCTCATCACTCACTGAGCGGGACTGCCGGGACGGGGCATCCCGGGGATGGTTTCCATAGCAACAGGAAGGTGTGCATAATGCACATGGGAGATTTTCCTGCTAAACAGCATCATTCTCTAGGCTTCTGGGGACACCTATGCTGGGAGACGATCTCAGCCGTGCATCTTTCTAAAGGTCAGTCACGCGCCTTCCGCTCTCCACAGGGTCTTCGTGTTCAGAAACGAAGGACCACCTCAGAGCCGGGCTCACCATCTTGGTTCCTCAGACTCACCTGATGTGACGAGGGACGTCAGCAGAACGGGAAGACCACCCTTAGCTTCTGGGGCAGGACAACATTCTGCTGGGCGGGTAAATAAATGCAGCGGCGCCGGCCTGCGGCTGCCTCTCCCCGCCTCAGCAGGATTCCAGGGGAGTGGGTGAGGACAAAATGTGGCCTTGTCGTCACTTCGCGAGAGATTTTTCAAGTTCTCTAGAATATTCCTTTCCAAAATTTGTTGTATGCAGAAAAAAACACCACACCCTGAGAACGTAGCACCTAAAGGAGGGACATGGGCCCCTCGGTAATGGGTGAGATTTCACGGTTTAGCCTCGGTAAGGCAGCGCCACCTATGCTGCCACTTGAAGTCAAAGCAACGCCAATCAGTAACAGAGCCTTTAAATACGACCGAGCCAGATTGCTTCTGCCGGTAAATATTGGTCTTACCGACACACGTCCACGTCTCACCGGGCCAGCAATGTGTTAAAATGCAAATGCCACCCTCAGCACTCGCTCGAGGCCTTGCGTGGGTCTGCACCTGACTGAGCCGATGGCAGGACATGGGCATCGGCTGGACAGGCAGCAGCTCCGTGAAGAGAGGCCTCCCTCTGAGGGCCCGATGCTCTTGACAAATAAGCAGCTGAAAATACCACAAACATTTTTGTCTGCATAAAGAGTGGCCGTTTCACCAGCACACGTGGGAAACTAATTTTTCTTAAAGGGATTTAACTTCCAATATACAATTTAAACAAGGCAAACATTCTGAAAAGTGTCCTGGGTTTAAAGACAAGAAGGAACTAGGCTGCAGCCACATCTGCTTGGCGGCACTACGTGTCACCTCCGCCAACTTCTGCAGGGCGACCTGCAGAGGAACCCAGGCACAGCGAGCTCTACTCCAGAGCGTGTGCTGAAGGGACTGGACTGGGTCTGGGGAGGTAAAGTGACTGCAGCGCAAGGAAGGGGAGGGATCGACGAATCGATTGATGACCGACCGACCGACCGACCGACGGACCTATCCATCAAATACGGAGAGGCTGAAAGTTCCAGTCAGGTGAAAATCATGTGCTGTAATGTTAGGTCACAGGGCCTAACTCACCTGCCATCGCTCCTGGCCCCGGCTCGGCTCCCAGGCCTCCCCTCCCCGGCCTCTCCAGGCGGTGTCTGCCCCAGGCTCAGTGTGGGCGCTCCCCTCTCCTCCGGGGAACTGTCTCCCAGCTTTAACCAGGAACCAGCTGCCCGCAGGGGCTCCCCAGGTCCACCTGCTGTGCACACCTGCCCTCCAACTGGTCTACACCAACCTGCCCATCCTTTCCGCCTCTCAGGCCCAAAATCAGAGTCGCCCTGGCCTCTTCTCACTGCCCATACCCACCTGAGAGCAAATGCAGGTGACTCTTACTTCAGAACATAGCCAGGACCCCACCGCCGTCGCACCGTGCCCGCATCGCGTGCCCGATTACTGCCGGCGACCTCCGAACCGTCCTGGCTCCTCCCGGCTCCCTGGACAAACTCGCAGCACAGCTGCCAGGGCCGTCCTCTGAGAGCCCGAGGCCATGCCACTTTCTGGTCTGAGACCCCAGCAGCTCTCACCTCAGAGGAAGACGCGCGTGTGCAGCGGCACTCAAGGCCTGGTTGGCACCTGACCGCATCTCCCACCCGCTCTGCGGGTGACCCCTGCTGGTCACGCTCTGCTCCGGCAGCCCGCCACCCCACTGCCCACTGAACAAGGCACTTGCCGGGGCCCCAGAACCTCTGGGATGCCTTGCCCCACGCTGCGGAGCTTTCTGTGGCATTTACCACTCTGTAACGTACTAGGCGCCTGACTTACCACTGCTGGCACCGCTGTCCTATTAGAACACATGCTAAGTGACTCCAGTCTTTGTTCTGCCCACAGATGTGCCCATGGCAGACGCAAGTATTTGTGACTGAGCGACTGTCCTGACTTTCTTGCTCTGACCAACAAACCCAGAACCCAGACAGCACAGCAGTCGATGTGGTGATTTCCCTGTGCGAGTGAGGCGGCAACCTGGCCGACGAGTCCACTCTCCCCAGCCAGCCAGCCACGTGGCGCTGGGAAAAAGCCACAGGCCGGATCCAGGGACTGAATTTGGGTCGTGAAAGCGCGAAATTACGTACTTCACGGAGCACAAACCCAGAACCATCAAGACCTGTGTTTCTCCGCACGGGGCGCCGTGCCACTCCCGAGTCCCTTCCTTCTCTGGTCACTCTGGTCACCAGGAGGGCTGTCTTCTCCTTTTGTTGCCTTTGGGGAACAAAGATGCTAGTAATCACAAAATGTCAGGATCCAGGCTGCGGACAAGTGGCCCAGGCCTTCACACGCTTTCCAACGGGTTTCGTTCAGCTTGGTGAAGGCAAAAACACATACTTTTAGTCACTGCCTTAATCTGAGTCTTAAATACAGTACTAGGAGACAATGCGAGATTTTACTGAGAAAAAGTGAATTTTTAATTATCTCGTGAATCTACTTAGAAAAACACACACAAGCAATGTTCACAACTATAAATTTCAACCTTTTGCACTAAAAAACACAAAACAACAAACACGAAACCACAGGCATGAACTGTAAACCTGTAATTGTTATCGACTAGTCTTAAGGTTAATTCTTAGTAGTAATTCGGCATTTTCCTGCTTGGCAATTCTAGCGTTTTAGCACCAAATGGTCTCCCGCAGAGGTACTCGTAACGACTCTGGCTGCCCGGGCAAGGAGATGCTTGCGTGTGCAGCGCTCACACCCACGCGGACGGGAGGCACACAGAGATGGCTGGATGGCACACGCTGACTCTCAGGGCGATGGAAATAAGACAGAGGGCACACGGGTCACACGTCTTTAATGTAGTGCATTCGTAGAAAAAAGGCCAGCTTTCGCTCCCAGGCGTGCTCTCGTCCTTATAGTTTAATATCATGATTTAGAAGATGCAGACGTTATTGCCTAAATATTATTCTATACATTCCCATCAGTGTTCAGGAAAACTGCTACTTAATTTACACCTTAATTACTGGTTACAGCTTTAGCTCGTTGGCAATTTTGGAAGCAATATTTTTGAAAGCTATGGATGTCCCCGATATCCGCTTAAACCGGACCCCGTTCAGAGACAGTCTGGGCAGCTTGCACACCTCCATCTCCCACTGCACGAGGTTCTCTGCGCGCCCGTCGCCGTGGACGCAGAAGAGCAGGAAGCGCTCTCTCTGCTCATAGTCGCAGTTGTTGGCGTCCAGCACTTTGCGGATTTCCCGCATCATGTCACCGGGGTCCATGGCACTGGTGGTCTTCATGCTCCAGGTAAAGCGCAGGGAACGGGGCTTGGCCTCTTTGTTTTCATCCTTTTGCTCGGCGGACACGTTGCGACTGAAACGCACAGTGGCAAGTTTATTTTTAACGGCACGAGAAAGCCAGTCTGTCCTACTCTAGCCGAGCTCACGGCCGACTCCCAACACAGCTGAGAACCGACCTCCACGTCTTTCCTGCGTGGTTCCCATGTGATTATCTTCCCTTTCGAAGAAGTGTTCACCTATTTAGTCCTCCACTGTCTCTCTCAAATCATAAGCCACATACGCAGAAAATCTACCTGGCTGTAAAATCCCACCAGCCATGTACTTACTAAATTAGGAAATAAGGATTGCTAAACACTACCCTTGGAAACTGGGCAAAGTAGAGAGAGGGCCACGCACCTCCCAGCGCCCAGTGCAGGGGGCCAGGCGCCAACAGGCCCTCTCCACTCAACTCCTCGCAACCTCTGGGTGCCTTAACTGGGACAGACTCAACATGGTTGAAAAGCGCTTCCCTTGTGACCTGCCCGGGGGGCTGAGTGCACAGCTAGGGGTGGGGGGGAGACAAGCTTTCAGTAGTGCCCCTCCCCCATTTTTCCTTCTGTCAATTTAAACTTCTAGTCTCAGCTAAAAAGAATTCTTAAATGACGTTATCTTGCAATGAAAGAAAAATAAAATGCTAAAGCTTATTTGCTGCTGAGTACCCAAATGACTCTCCTGGACATAAACTGTACAGATTCACAAAGCGTTAAGCTGTGGTCCCCACACCCACGAGGTGGTGTCACAGTGGCCCCAGGCATGGATCTCTGGGAACTCAGAATAGGCATCTACTTACTGTTCCCAGACACTTAATCATCGGTGCCACAAACCGTTATTTACATTCTCCTTTACCTGGAGGCTTTAATTAGGACGGTGGATATCTAACACTCCTGTGCATTAAAAAGGCCCCGTATAGAGCCCGAAATACACTTATCCTGTGGCAAATTCATCAGAGCTGAGGGGGGGGTGTGGCTTTTACTAAGCACACAGCTCTCCCTGTCACCAACCCACTATGCGACTGGGTTCACACCCACCAAAACTGACTAGAACCTTCCTATGTACGAAATGCTGTTACAGACTAAAATAGCTAGAAACATCGGCAAAAGCTCTCACCCTAGTTGGGGTTAGAGGAGGGACGACTGCTGCACGGGAACAGCAGTGACGAGACAGGCCCGGACAGTCTGCCAGACGGTCACGGGACCAGAGGGTCACAGGGGAGAGGTGGAGCCCACCTTGGGAGGCGTGGGAGGGAAAGGCGGGGCGGGATGAGGAGGAAGCAGTTTCCAGGTGGGGGTGGCATCTGGAGAGCACGGGGGTTCGGGTTCCAACACCGTGGAGGTGGGGGGAGTGCCCAGGCCCACCAGGCAGAGCATCAGCAAAGGCCAGGACGTGATTGGGGCCGATGTGAGCACGTACGAACGGGCTGGGACTGGAGGCGCAGAGACACCCACACAACAGCCGCTGGCGCTCCCGAGCGCTCTGTGGACAGGCTCAGTGTTCCCTGTCCCCGCCACACCGGAGGCTGTTCCTCTTACAGATGGACGCAAGCTCAGGCTAGAGTCTCTTGAGGCTGGAACGTGCAGGCCCCAGGGGGACTGCGGCTACGGAGGTCACACAGGGCCTCACAGGGACACGGTTGGTCAGGCAATGGAGCCACTGCAGGTTTGCTTTCGGAAAAGTCATTGGCTCAGAGCCAACGGGTTAACAAGGACCTGGATAAAAAAGGGCATGAGGGACAGGCGTCTCCAACTACGAAAAGCGCTGAGCCTCTGTGGTGACACCCCACGCCCTCCAATCCGGGCAATGAGAGCTACACGAAATTTAAAAGCAACTACATAATCTTTTTTAAAAAATCTAATTCGATGTGAAAATTCTACTCACTACTCTTTCATTCCTTGAGACTAGAACTATGCCGAGAGCCACCAAGGCGCCCAGAGCGCTCCTACCAACCCCCAGACCTCACTGCAGGTGGTTAGGGCCCAGGTGGGAGGGCCGGGATTGTACCGCCCACACCCAAGGTTAAGAGTGGGGACGGGGAGCAGACGGCTTTCACCAGCCGGCTGCGCGGCGCCCTCATGTGGCCACCAGGGCGCAGCACAGCCCACCGGCCCAGGGTGAGGGCAGCAGTGCTCACAGCTTCCCAGCCCACTGCGGCCTCACCAGGCAAACCTGAGAGCAGAGCGTTGCCCCGCCACAGAAATGAGGTAAATACCTAGAAAATGTATTAAAAAATAATTTCCCTCACCTTGAGCCCTCATATCTCCCGTTCCTCTCATATTCAGTTGGAAGCCTCAACGAACAGAAGGCAGAAGCACAGACAAGTGGGAGAGAGAAGAGAGATCTTACACACCAGTACACGGCCCCGCACAGAAACACAAACGTCATAAAACCAACAGCCCAAAGCACTTTTGGGTCATCGGTGCAGGTCAGGATGACTCTCAGACTCTCAGCTGTGACCTGGCCAGTGACTGCTGTCCCCCGTGTGTCCACGAGGCCTGCCTGGCACACCACGGCCTTCGCGGCGGCTGTTCAGACCCTCTTTAGTCGCTGGGCCCCAATTAAAGGGAAATGGATTTATCAGTTGGATTTGACACGCAATTACAAAATTTTCTGTCCAAGGAAAAACCTGGCCACTGGGAACATCCATCAAAGAACAAACATGGATGGAACTTCCCTCAGGAAGAAAGCGGTCTCCCAGTTTCTGATGAAGAACTCATGTTAACAAAGCGTCAGTGACCCCACTGGTTTCATCAGCCTGGCCTTGGAGTGAGCTGAGAGGCACAGGCAGTGTGGCCTCTGGCGTTTTCTGCTTCATTTGTGTGCGCTCCAAGGTAGTGGGCAACATTTTTGTCTCTTGATATCAAAAATGGTCACCTGGTAGGAATAGCATTTACTACAATGCTTTAGGTAGAAACAATGAGACATGCTTTCTTCAGTGGTTGGTGGACAGTGGCTTTTAGATCAAATACTATTTACTCTTCAACTCCGAAAATATTAAAACATTTCTGCTATGCAGCTGCCCACATCTTACTTTCTCAAAAACACAAACCAAATGAGGCTGTAAAGTTTGGTTTTATGCTTATTTCCAGTATCGGAATATGAGCTCCTTTCTCTGTCTTTTTTAAAGCCTTCTGCTAATTCAACCCTCAGCGAAATAAAAAAATGATGATTGACACCATTACCACTTACCTTTTGCATGCTTTAAGCTAACCATTAAAAGTACATTAATGTTACTGCACATCTCGTTCCTCAAACAGAAGCATGCTAAGTGTTATTAGTATGAAGACAGAATTATTTCGATGCTAATAATTCTACCAAAGAAAGAAAATGCACAGAGCATGCTCAGGCCTCTTGTTACATGGGTGCCACAGTCCCCTCAAAAATGCCTGACGAGAGTTAATTTATTTCTTTCCACAGTTTCTTTTCAAAGAAATAAGTATTTAGTCTCAGTAGAAGGTTTAGTTTTAAGGGAAAAAATAAAAATATAAAAGGCTAGAAAGCCAAACCTGATGTTAATTGCAGGAGCCATTTTGGGATGAAGATTGAAAAAAAATGTGTATATATAAATCCTACCTTTTGATAAACCTGAATGACATGTTTCTAAAAGAAATTAAGCCAAAAAAAAAAAAAGAAAAGAAAGAAATTAACAAAAATGACGCACAAATGAAACAAAGTCTAGTCAATTATAGAAAGAAAACAAACAAAACGGCTCTTCTTCTGTCCAACAATGAAACAGTGACATTTGTTGAAAAAGTAAATTACAGATAATTGAGTATGTGATCTTTTAATTAGAAATATTAAAAAATCTGTACTTGTAAGCAGAGATTTAGCAGTAAACATCGACATTGGCTATAACTGAATTTGCTTAAGGCTCTTCAGATGGACAGTCTTTAAGACAGTAAAAGTCAACATCTTGCGTTAAAGAAACGACAAGTCACTTGCAATGAACTAGTAATAACATTTTTCAGTTTTCTTCAGACTATCTTATGAATAAAAATCTTACCTTCTTATAAAGAAACACTAAAAATTTCCTTATAAAATGTTTAACCATTAAGAGAATCATTACTTCAGGAAGATGATTTGAACACTAACAGATTGTTACAGTGGTATGACATAAATCACTTTTAAAGAAAAAAAATTAGTTATTGGGGTCTAAAATGGAGTAGACTTTTTAGTTTTAGATATCGGAATAAAGGAAAATTAGATGGCAAGATAACAGTGGGGGTGTCAAGTTTACGTTTTATGTAATAAACTGAAGGAGATATATTTAAAAGAAGTGACTCAGCTTGTTAAAAACAATTAAGAAGATGCTTAGGTTGAACTGAACGGAACGTGACAAAAGAAATTTCGAACTGAACGGAACGTGACAAAAGAAATTTCGAACTATGCACCAAGCGGGAACGATCAAGTCATCAGAGAGCTTTTCTGGGCAGGCATGGGCTGGGTCTGTCAAACTATTCCTAAAACCCAGTTCTGTGGACACAAGAGGCACGTATATGTATGTGCCGACTGACTAAATTAATGAATCCTTAGATTTTTTTCTAATTTGGGATAACTTTGGCATTGCTTCAGATACTGACCATTTTAAAAGTTTCTAACTACTGTGGGTAACCGCCAGCTACTTTGTTATCGATCAAAAGGGGTACACAGCAAGGTTATACACAGTAGAGAACATCCATTGAAAGTATTTTGTAAATAATTTAGCACCACATAAATATAAGGCAGTATTATCCAAAATATTATTTTACCTAAAAAAATGATTAAAAGGTCTTTAAAATACATTTTCATTTCCAAATTTTCCACCTGAGAAGTGTCAGGGTTACTGGTCGAATACCACAGGGCTGCTTTTCTTAGAAGTTTCCTCCCACGAATCCCCTGATACACAAAGAGCGGGAAGCTGCAAGACTGAGGTCTTCGCCTCGCTCCTTCTGACGAAAGGGGCTCCGAGGTCACGGAGCCCACAGCTGTCCCACACCACCCGGTCCCCAGGGCAGGGCCGGGAGCGAGGGTAGGCTCTCTGGTGCCAGCTCTCTTCTCACCGAGTCACGGCAGGTCTCCTCTGAAAATCCTAGGTGCGAACACCCGAGCCTTTCAAGGCCCAGCAGGGTAATTCTAGCAATTACTGTCCGGAGAGAATAAGAAGCTGACACCAACGACAGCAGTAAGGACTGTGACTGTTCTTAAGAATGAACTGACAGCACCTGAAGGGACAGCGGCAGGAAGGACCAGGGACCTCAGCTTGCAAACTTGAACAAAGAGAAAACTGCCTTTCTGAAAAATCTGGGGGTGGAAATTGCCTGGAAAATGTAAAATAAGATGACCCCCTAGAATTCTTTTTAACAAGAAACCTCGGTCTCCGACTTCAATTCAAATACATGAAATAAATTTAACAAGCAAATGGGGGCAAGGGCTCTGCCTGCGATGGGCCTTCTCGGTGTTCTGTGCGGGCGCGATGCAGCAGCCTCGGGGCCTTCTCTGGAGTCACAACATGTACCTCCATCTCCCCGAGCCTGATCTCCAGTTTCTTCTATGAAACTGGGACAGTATCTCCCCACAGGGCAGACTGCAGAGATTACATGGGCGTCAAGGGGACAATGTGTGGTGTGTGCACACACGTTTCAATGTGTAAACCCAGTCTATAATTCTTGGCACATAACAAGCATTTGATAAATGGTAGCTGATAGTTTTATCAATGATAGTATTAAGATGGCCAAAAAAAGAGCAAAAAGAAGACAAATAAATTTAAGGATTTTAATGATGAGCCCATTTGAGACCAAAGTGCGAGGACACAAAACCGACTGTGCTGTAACCAGTGCTTAGCTAGACCTGAGGGCTGCATGTCCCCTCTGTGCTCGGGGCTCAAAGGGCAACACACTAGCTGCTATTCAGCAGGGTTGGGGGGGCAAACAGCCAGGTGAATGATACCTGGGATACCTGGCTCCATCTTCTACCACCCAAGTTTCAGAGGCAGATTCCATTTCAGCCTAGTCCCTGAGGAAGGAAGGAGCTGGGGGACGGGGAGGCCTGGGATAGGCCATGGGATGACCTTGGTAGGAAGGAGTGGATTATTCTAGGGGTCACCAGACTCTTCCTGGACTGAACCCCCAGCCTGGGTAGGCCCATTCTGCTCTCCTGTCCAGCCTGGAACGAGATGTTTCAGCAAAGGAGCCGAGAAGAAGACAGGGAGGCCTGGAACATTCTGGCTGCTCTGCCCTCGAGTCAGAGCTCACAGATGTCAGATGTCCTCCCTAACCTGGCATTCAACGTCCCGACAACAACAACGAACGGGTTATCTGGCGAAAGGCAGTTTAATGTGACTCGTCTAAGTTTTACGTGACCAACCTCAAGTAAAGTTGCTGGGAAGTGGTACTTAGCTCACAGGTCAAGCAACGCAGATGGCATGAAACAGGGCGAGGGCTCATGGGTCAGGGGGCGCCGACAAACAGAGGATGCCACCGGCCGCTGCAGACTCTGAGGCGTGCCATCGCTGCGTGCAAATGGGACACAGGCGATAAACACGAGGGTCTGCAGCAGGCAAACGTGCAGGACGCCAGGGACACATTAAGCCTTGGTGAGGCGTCACTGCAGAGGGTTCCTCTGAGGCCCCAGGCGCTCAGGCTTCCCAGGTGTGGTCCTGGCCAAAGGTGCCTCCGACCCCCCGCTTACAGGGCAAAGGGGCTCCCTTTCCTTTTTCTTCTTGTAGCAGCCAATGTTGCTTTCAACACCTCCGGCCAGATTATGGGAACGAAGTTAAAGCACCTCAAGGGCCCACAGAGAGTCCAGCGTTCCCGAGGCCCCAGTGACAGCCTACGGGACGCAGGAGAAGCTTTATATGTGACCGGGTTCTAGTGTCTTTCTGAGAATACACCAGGGCTTTTATCGCCACACTACATTCAAGAAAGTTACCTGCTTCTTGCTATAACTCACGGGGACCGACAGAGAGCGAGTCCAAGACTCAGACCGCCGGACGCTTAGTGTCCCTCCAGGCGGTGAAACGCGGCGAGAGGGAAAGTGCCTCTCCTCCGCACGCAGGGACCGCCCCGTCCGCTGTCCCCGCAGTGTCTGCTTATGGAGCGCCAGCCCCGCCCACAGACCCAGGTTCTGCTCAACCGCAACACATCTATGCGGCAGATGGGCGATCCACAGAACAGTAACTCAAGAACCACCAGAACCTCCCAAGTGCTGAAGAACTTTCGCTGTTGTGAAGACTCTGAACTCTGTCGTTTCTCTCCTAAAGGTTTTAAAGTACAAAGTTAGATGTAGAAAAACATGAGCTAAAGACAAAATAAAGAGCAGCCGGGTGCTGGCGTCACAGAGAGGACATCTCCTTTCGCTCCCAACAACCGGCACCACCTGGCACTTACCTCCTCGTGAGTTTTGAGGTTAATTTGCTGAAAAGATTAGTGGAGCCTCGGCTTCGAGTCTGCGACAACGGCGTGGCTTCGTGGGACAGGCTGGGCGAGGCAGGCGGGCCGTTGTACGTGGCAGTCCGCCGCTCCCGGGGCTGGCCGTGGAAAGTGCTACGACTGGCAGTGCCCCTTGGGAAGCGGATTCGGTCCGGGGTGGTCGCGCTGCTAATACTGTGTGTGGAAGCAACTGGAGTTCTCTGGTCGGGCACAGAGCTGCGAGAGCGGAAACACAGATTCTTACGTCTTCACTCACAACGTCCTGGCTTTGCGGCAAACGCGGCACATGGAACTTTACAGTCACGGTATCCCTTTGACATACAGTGGGGCAATTCCGCTTTCATAATCTAGGTCGAAGGGGCGTTTCACAGCACTTGGGAGGAAAAGGTGAGCTAAGCGAGAAAGGGGATCGGCCGGAACAGTACAGACATATTTTCAAGGACAAGATTAACGCAGGGAAATTCTAGGAGAAAGAATGGCTGACTCAGCTTTTCCTTCGCTTCCCTCTCAAACCGCTTATGTGCAGAGAACCCGCCAACGTAAACGAAACAAAGGCCACGCGAGTGAAGCTGAAGAACAGGCAACTGGCGCGTGTTGGAAGCACACGGATGGCAGGAACACTGTAAGCAACCGGGGGGGCGGGGCTCTTATCTCTCTGTAGTATGCAAAGGCGAGAAGACACACACGACAACAAGGACACCACGAGACAGGCTGTGGGTCACTAGAACCACACACAGGAAGGATGAAGGATGCTTTTTGGACAACTGCAACAAAATCCTGGACTGTGAAATCCACAGCATGAAGTTAAGCAGCGGCGGGCGCATGTCAGTTTCACAGGCCCGTGCGTTTTTCTCAGCAGCCGTGGAGTTATCTCCTGCACTGCCTACGGGAGGCGGCAGCATCCTGGGGTGCCCGGAGGCTGACGTGGACATCGACTTCGGATGCTTCAGCTGACGGCTGGGAGGTATGGCACAAATGGAGGCAGGACTAGCTGCATAAGCGAACGTCCTCGTCAGGCAGAGGCAGAAACAACAGGACAGTGGACGAGTGTCAAAAAGAGCGACCTGCTGCTTAACACGCGGACCGTCCTCCCCAAAGCGTCTCGTTTCTGTCAAACGACAAAACCTCTTCGACTCTGGAGCAACTGCTAACCTGTAGCTCCTTTTTTTCAAATAGTATTTTTTAAAGTTCATTAACTTTAAAGAAAAAAGAAACATCTCACATGTTTGAATATTCGTGTGAGAAGAACAGTGTCCTCTGAGTATATACAGAAGAGAGCCTATCCTAAGACATGTCTCCATCCAAACTGCAGTGAAGTCAATGGGCATGACAAGGACACACCGCTCCTGACCCGTTCCCGAAGCGTGGCAACGATTTCAGATGGCCTAGTGATATTCTAGGCACAGTGACTGGCTGTTACTATCAAAGCGACCTATGTTATTCAATAGGGCCGAGAATCTTCCTACTCCAAGGATGTTCACTTCTTTATGAGAAAACAGTCAGAATTCTCAAGGGGTCAACTAAGCCCCTTTTTTCAAGGTGGGAAAACTAACGAGCAAATGAACCATTTCTCGGCAGAGAAAGAGTGACAAAGTGGCTGCAAGTGTGCAGCTTTGCCTGGCAGAAGCTCCGGAACAAAACCACCTCTCTACTCCTGAATCCAGCTCAGTCGTGTCCTCGGCCTACCAAAGCGACGCCTCCCTCCCCGTAAGGACAACCAGGACTTAGAATTCCGGCTCCACCCTCTCTGCGGCTTTCTGCAGAAATCTGTTCGAAGCCTGAACTGAGAGACCATCGGGTCTTTCTCTCATGTTCCATGTCCAGAGCAACTGTGACATCTTGGTCGTGCCACCTTCCTAAAGCGCTTCGGCCAGCCCGTCCTCTCCACGTCTCCTCCCAGAGCCTCAGTGCGGCGCCTTGATCCTGGCACAGGCCTGGCCCTCCGCACCTGTCTGCACTGGCCTCCTGGCCTTGCCCGCAGACCTCCCAGTCTGTCCACCACACAGCTGTGAGCTTCCTGAAATACAACCCCTCGGCACTCATAACCTTTCGAAAGCACACTGGGTCTTCAAGATAAAGACCCGACTCCTCCCCCTGGGCCCCGCCATCTCTCCAGGCTTTACCGTCCACTGTTAGCTCCCGGAACGCAACTCTATGGCCCTCCTGTGTGTGGTCCACTGGTCACACATCAGGTCAAAGTTGCCTCGCAAGAACTGTCTCTGTGCCTGGACAGCTGGCGTCATTCTATTTTCATCAAATTTCAACCCGGCTCACGCCGTGTACGAAGCCTCCCCCGACGCGCTCCCCCGCTGGGGGCCATCCTGCTCCTGCAGACTCAGTGTGCGCGCTGCCTGTGCCTGTTACACAGCGCCGTGTTGCGGTGACCCTGCCCTGCCTGAGCCTGGGAAGCCAGCCCTGTGCCATGGGGTCCCCAGTACCAGCAGAAAGGCTCAGGTGATGTGGGTGCTCAGGCAGTGCTCTCCTAACCGAGGACGGAAGTGCACAACGTGCCTCACTGGAACTGTGACAGCCCTGACACGAGGTGGGAGGGCCTTTGGAATAAGCTGCTCGTGCCTGCATTTTCGAGAATCCTGTCCTCCAAATTGGAAGAGTGGCTCTACCACAGTCACGGAAGAACTGGAAACAAGTGCCTCGTGAAGATACAAGAACACTCAGCTTCCTGGGTTTGCCCCTCGGCACCTACTCTCCCCTTGTGGCCACGCCACCTAAATCCTGCTCTGGGGGGAGCAGGCTCCTGGGCCCTAGGAGTCCTGACGCCACCCCAGACTTTCCCAGCACCCTGGCCAGCGACAGGGTCAGAGCCAGACCTGCAGGGATGTGAGAGATGCCCCCAGGGCTTCTGTGTGAGCAGAGAGAGGTAAAGTGGCAACTCTGATGCCACCGGGCCTAAGCAGGGACCTGTGACACCTGGCTCTCGCGGTTGTTCCTGGCTGTGGGAATGCACAGGTGCCCTGCTTAATTTCAGTTTGCTGGATTGGGCTTCTGTCACCTGTCACACAGCAAGTCCTAATTGATTCAACTATTTGAAGAAATGCTTGGTAGTTCCCAATACATACATCTAGACGTATGTATACATATAATTTTATTTTTAAGAAGGTAGAGATAAATACAACCCATGTTCTATTACCTATTCAGGGCAGAGCAAGAGTCAACACACTTTATCCCCCTGCCAGCCGTTGGCATTCTCTTGTCCAAAATAGGGGCTGGGATCGATGGGTGCATTAAGAAAAGCAGGGGAAGAAGGGGCTGTTTGGCTTCTTCCCTGAAGAATAAAAATGGTCTCAAAGACTCTGGAGAAGTAAAGGGCTTTTAGTCAGCGTACCGAGTAAGAAGATGCTTGCTCTGTGTCCACGAGGCACACCGCTCATGGCTGGACAGTGTGGGCAACAAGCTGTACAAGGTGTATAAAGATGGGGACTTTGGACAGAAACTCTGCAGCAAAACACACCTGCCTTAAAGTTGGAAACCTTCCTAAAAAGGAGTGTAAATTGATATTTTAGTTAAAAATTATTAAATTTTTTGACATTCTAATCTTACAGGTGACTGAATTATTTCTGTAGGAATATAATCCACATTGCACCGTGACTTCCACAAAGCAGGGAACAAAACAGACGTGTTTTTTTTTTTTAACTTCTACGGTAGGCCTAGCATCTTGATTTAGGAAACAATAAACTCAGTAAATGCTTGCTGAATTTCAAGTTTGTACAATCAAACTCACAACAATTCTATTTACAACAGAAAACCCCAACGGGCTGCGCATTCTAAAAACGCATCAAGTTGGCTGTTATGAAAGCTGGACAACACCACCCTCCCGCCCGAAAGTGTTACAAATGATGGTTCTGGTCCATAACTAGCCCCTGACAATGTACAGAAATGAGAGTAGCTGCATTACGTTTTCAGTAGTTCTGGGTCCAGGAAGAACCATTTTTTTAAACCTTAACTTAATAAAAATAGTGATGTGTTCCTTAAAATCCAAGTTGCATGAAGTTCCTATCATTCTTCCTGGCTGCTTTATATTTATGTCTGATTATCCTTAAAAAAAAAACATTTTTAAAAACTCTAAACTACTCATGGTTACTAATGGACAGGTATTCTCAATTTGTTTGATATGCCACCTATCCCATATCAGAACTTTCTGATATGAAATATTTGGATGCTGATTCAAAGTGTATCAGTGATTGGGCAAAAACAGACTTAAAAAGATAATCTGAAAGATTCATGTGGTAACTGTGATCAACGTTCTCTGCTCAGTCCTTGTGCCCTGATGCAAGACAAGTGGATAAATGCGTAAAGTGGATAAACGGGTAATACAGCCACTTGACAATTAAAAAGATTTACCTGTGATATCAAATATCTAAAATTTCTTTGAAAAGGTTATGTTGTGCTTTATTATAATGAATGACATCACACAACTTCTTTGGGGGGGATGTCCTCAAATGAATACATTTTCAACAGTCTCTTATAGATATTTAAAAGCACACGAAAAAGCAGGACAGAGTGTCCATGTTATGTTGGTTCATTAGCAACATTAAGTTGACAGATGAAGTATAGTCAGTGTAAACTAAGAAAATTGTTCACATTTACATCTGAACAGTTTATCATCAATAACAAAAGACAGTATCTGCTGAGCGCTGTGTCTGTGTTAAGTGGTTTAAGGACTATGAACACACCTGACTTTTACAAGATCACACAACTGAAGATGTAATTAACGCTTTCTCACGCCTAGTTTATACCGTTAGTCAGTGCTGGTACCGGGCCTTTTTCAGAGACCAATATCTGAAGAAGGCAGAATAATCGCATCAGGGAGATCACTGCAGAAAGCAGGCTGGACTCCAGCACGCCTGGTTTCAAACGAGTCTTACTTAGAAAACTACTCATGCCAAAGCAACAACTTGCTATACCTCGCTGCACTGCCCCCACCCCCCCACACCAGTGACTAGCTTTAAAGCTGATAAAACAGAAAGATGGTACTAGTAAGACTCAATAAATAATATTAATTTTAAAACGAAAAACTATTTATTAAAAATCAATTATACTGCCTGTGGCAAGAAAAATACATTTGGTGAGGCTTGAAAACATCGTCCCATGTTCAGAGTCGAATACTGAAGACAACTGATGAGCTTGTTTAAGACATGTGTATAGACTTTGGTTTAAAGTTTCATACAGTTTTTATTAGCCACAACCATTCTTGTGTCGAAATTTTGGAAAAACACATTTATAAGAAAAAAGTCCAACATATTTAAGGCTAAAAATGGAAATGAATGCCCTTCTTTCAGAAGTGAGCCTAGATCCAGGCATCCTGTAGCTCGCTAGTAGTTCAGTCAAGGAATAAGCTGTGTACATGGGAGAGGAAAAAGCAACAGCCTGCCTAAGAAGTCATCTGTGCATAAGGAGGGCTCGGTGCATCTAATTTACGACTCAAGCATCTATTTTAAGGGTGAGAAAGTTGTCACATTCAGGCGCCTTAACCGAAAGTAAAAAACATGACCACAGAGTCTGGCACTCAAACCTCCGATAATTTTCCACATTATTGGAAATACATTTTCAATTAAGTCATAAGGTAAAAAATGGAAATCCAGATAGTATTAAAATTATGGGCCCTGTCTTGTGTGGTCTGGCACTGAGGCGCTGTTTGGTTAAAGACAAAGACAACGTTCCCGAAAGCAAAGTGTTTAAACGACTGATGCCAACAGAAGCAATGAGGCCCAGGTCAGGACAAAGAGGAGTCGGCCCCAATGAGGACGGCATCTGCGGACAGAACACAGATAGGTAAGGACTCCAAAGGAATTTGAGAATTCTTAAAATGATTTCTGATGAGTGCACTGAGTAATCGCAGGAAAGCGGACTCAGAAGGGCATGTGCGCACACACACACAGGCACAGTGGGGCAGATCTTGGTCCTAACCACCTCTTAAAAAAGTCTGACCGTACCTCAGAGCTGTACCTTCTAAAGTTCAAAAGGAATCTGGTAGAACAGTTCAACAATTTATAAGAATTTGTAAAAAGAGAAAGAGTCATGAAAAAACATTTTCCTCGTTTTGTAGACTAAAATCCATAACATATTAGAAATGCCTGTCTAATTAAATCTACTGCTATCTTTTATTAAATCACTTTGAACTGGAACAAACTTGATAGATTTGAGAATGTAACTCTAATAAAATAAATTTTACCAGAGGACAGTTTAGTTTTAAATGAATATATGAATCATTACTTGTAAGCTATCTGGCCCAGTTGCTATACAAGTCCTTAATAGCTTTTAATCATAATGAAAAAGACAACGTTAAAACAAGCACATACGTAGGAATCAGAAAAGAGGACATTGGAATGTAAATATTTCTAAAACTTCACTGAATAATCAACATAATCTCACATAATAAGCTTTTACTTTCATATCAATTCAAGCTAGAGTGGTCTGCAGAAGAGGAAATGTTAAATACTTGACTCTGGTCTTAAGGGTGAAGGAGGAAAGAAGGACCCTTGCTCAGGCTGCCACAGAAGTTAGTGATCGAAACATTCATTTGATTAATAAGATCCACAGAAAACAGAAACCTTGCAATGTAATTTCAGAAAGTAAATGTCAGAAAAAAAAAGAACCAATTTTGATGTGAGACATGGGAATGAGACATGACCCAACAACGTTCAAGTTAAGAAGTCACGGAACAGTGACAGACGATGCAAACTGATCTTCTGGATTTCTACTCTAGAACCTTGTCTGCTCGCTGTGACCTTCTGTCACCACTTTGGATTTAGTTTACACACAACTCTTGCAAAGGGAAAGCAGGAAACCCCATGCCAGCCTGGGAAATGCGTTCTATATGGAATACACACCTAAGTGCTCCAGTAATCCAACCACTTCTCTTTTCTCTCCCGACAAACTAGCTACGCAGGGGCTCTGGTCCCATTAATCCCACTTTATCCTACTTTTCTGACTCTACTTGTTTCTTATTTTGTAACCCCAAGAAAGCTGTTTGCACGACACGACTCTCTCCTTAGTCACATGACCTTGTTCGTATTTTAAATCACACTCAGCCTATGTATGCTTGTCTCTCCACCAGATGAAGACTGCTGCAGGCTCTGGGATCCCGAGTGCATCTCCCCCAAGGGGGAGATGACATGACTGCTTGTCCGCCGGTCCTCTGGGCAGACCGCTGACGAGTGCTGCAGAAGGCTTGCCACCCCACTCTGCGACCTGCATCCTCCAGAAGCCTGGCTCTCTGCTGCAGGTCCCTGGCCTCCCTCCTTCCACCTCTGTCCAAGTTACTGATGTGCACAACACGCCCGACTTCCCCGACCACTAGTCTATGACCAGACCGTCAGCTGACATTGGTCTCCTTGGGGAAAGCCCTCATTTAACTTCGCCCCTTCCACCATCACGTGTGGCCAGCCAGCAGGATCGGCTCTGCACTATGAGAGGAATTCGAAATTTGAGGGTCTCGCTAAAAATTCACACTTAGATTTAACTTACCATTACAGAATATTTACCAGTATTATTTGAAATTTGATTATAAAAACCAAGAAGTAAATAACGTGCTTCCATTTCTCTGGAGAAAAACAAACTTTCTTGTAAACAGGTAGAATTTCCTACCTGTTTTCTCTGCCGTTCGGAATTACTGAGTGTCTATCAGCTGTAGCTCTTTCACTGCAAACGTAAGTATTTCGCCGCGTCATTCCACCAGATGCTGTATTACTCTGTTGAAAAAAAAGGGCATTTTGGTCTCGAGCAATTTAGTAAGTAGAGTACAATGAGAAAAAAAACTCACCTAAATAAACATAAAAACTCGGTCTTTAAATAAACCCACCCTAAAATATCAACGGTGCTCGCCAACAGGTCAGAAAAGGAGGTGGAGGCAGCCAGGCTACCCTCTCCTGGCACTCAGAATAAAGAATGGCTATGGCTGTAATAATCATGAAGTAATAACTCATGAATTATTTAAAGTAGAGAAATCCAGTATTTTAAAAGTTAATACCTTCAAAATAAAAAGTAAAAAGTATTATAAATGTAAGGAAAAAATATATATTAAAAAAAGATGTAAACAAATAACTATTAGGAAAAAACGGGTAAATATGCATGGCCCTAAATTTGACAAGAGATTTATAGATGTGACTCACCATAAAAGTACACAGAACAAAAAAAATTTTGATAAATTGAACTTTGTTAAAATTAAAAACTTTTCTGTATCAAAGGACATTCTCAAGAATGTGAAGAGAACCTACAGAATAGAAGAAAACATTTTCAAATCATATATTTGGTAAGAGCTTACTATCCAGACTACATAAAGAACTCTTACAATTCAACCACAAAATGACAAACCACCCAATTTAAAAATGGGCAAAGAACTTGAGTAGGTATGTCTCCAAAGAAGGCACACAATCGGCCACAAGCACGCGACAAGATGCTGAACAGCACTAGTCTCTAAGAAAATGCAAATCAAAACCACAACGAGGTACCACTCCACACCCATCAGCACAGCCAAATTAAAAAATGCAAAACAAACGCTGGCAAGGATGTGGAGAAACGGACTCTCGTATATGGCAGGAATACAGAACGGTGCGGCCGCTGTGGAAAACTGGCAGCGCCGCAAAGGTTAAATATAGATTACCATATGACTCAGCGATTCCATTCCGAGGGAAATGAAAACTAAGTCGACACAGAAGCCGGTACACAAATGTCACAGCGACACAACCCATAATACCTAAAACAATCTAAACGTCCATCAGTGGAGAAGGAGAAGACCTGCGGCAAATAACAAGGAATGAAGTGCTGACGCACGCTGCTGCTCGATGAACTCTGAAAACGTGATGCCGAGTGAAAGCAGCCAGTCAAAAAAGGCTGCGTATTGTCTGACAGAGGAATATCCAGAACGGGCAAACCCACCCGGAGAGAGAGCCGATCGGTGGGTGCCAGGGGCTGGGGCGGGGGACTGGAGAGTGACGACTTAACGGGTGCCGAAAAGTGTGGAACCAGAGAGCTGATGGTCGACGCCACTGAACAGTACGCGTCGAAATGGTTAATGATATGTCATGAATTTCACATGAATTTTTCAAAAGCTAAGTCACAACTAAGGAATTTTATCGGGTAAGAACAATGTCGAAGCAAGGAGAAAAGCAGCTGTCTCTGCTGCAGCGCGAGCAGGCGCGCGGAGGGCCACGCCGAGGCTGACGGGAGGAGGCTGACAGCAACTCCTCCTCTCCTTTCTGAACCAAGGCTGGGCGACTGACCCCGCTCCAGACACGTTTCCGTAAGGGCGGTGCGCAGATGAGCACAGCTGTGAAGGCAGAGAACAGGTCCTTACCTTCCTGGGGAACTGTCAACAAAAGCTGGAGGCTGAGTTTAAACTGCAAGGCTCTAAATGATCTAATTTTACAGCGTTGGGAGCCAAAACAAAAACCTCTTCACGCAGGTTTACTCTGATAAAGCCCGAGGTCAGAGGATGGCGCAGACAACGCGGCCCTGGCACGGACGACCCCCAACGGGCAGCGGGGCCTCCGCTGGGCTCCTCACGTGAGGGTTTCTTTGGGGTGGAGGGAGGGCTGTGTCATTGTTACCTCTGTAGGGAACAAGCTGGTTAAAGAATTGTTCATACTATGCAGAGTCTCACTTTAGAAGTGCTAGGAATACTAATCACTATGTCAAGTCAGAGAGAACACGTTTCAATTAACGGAAAAATTTCTAAAGCTGAATAGAATCTAATTAAACAAACACCGCTTACTGGGGGGATTTAAGGGTAGGGATTAAAAAGTGGATTCAGGTCAGCAGTGTAATATTAGACAATTACTAACTTCTCTTCATTTTAAAATTTAGCTAATACATGGAAAAGCACTCGGCATGGTTTCTGGCACATGGTAAGGGCACAAAGTTGTCAGCAGAAACCTTTGAAAATGCGGGGTGACAACACATCCCTGGCTCATGGGCAGTCAGACCACTCAGTGCTCGGTGTGGTCACCTGTCTGCGCTGTCGTCATCTGGTTTCCTTTCTTTCCTGTTAGGCTATGAGCTCTTTCCATCTCTCAGCCTAACCTGACCTAGAGCACAGCAAGTGTCTGTGGAATGACTCGAAGCGGCCCGACCTGGAGGGTCTTGTGCCCACCTAGTAGGAGGGGCTCATCGAGAACCGCTTCGACCCACTTCAGTGCAGCAGCTGGTGGCTGCATGGTGGCCCAGTGGGGGGGTCATTCTGGCCGCCAAGAACGCGGGAGCAAAAGAAATATCGAGAGCACCGCAACCCCGCAACCCCAGGGAAGCGCCGGAGTTCAAGGTCACTTACGCTCGGGACAGTGGAGCTCTTCTTGCGTTCGGGAATGTCCGCCTTGTTGGGGTTGCTCGCGTTCCCTAGCATAGGACTGGCTGGAGCAATGCCCTTCCCTCCAACAGCGCTGCCGCCTGACTTCCGGGCGGGAATGCCGTCTTCCTTGAGGTCACCATCTGCGGTGCTGGTCTGACTCCTTTTCGGATACGCCACAACTGAAGGAACAGCTGGCCCAGCTGAAATACAGAGTTCCCTTTTTAAAAGTCACAATACACTTCTCATTTTATTGCCAAAGTAAACGTTTTTAAGATGACCTAAGACGGCTCTTCATCTGAGAAAATGTAAGACAGCAAAATCCTCTAAGATGTTTCCCATCTGTGTATGTTTTCTCTATGCGATAAATTCGATTTTGAAATTTCACTCATTAGTCTTTAACTTTCTACTTAAGGTTTTTAAAAGTTATTATTAATGAGCTTGTACAGCTGTCCTCCAGGGGCAGTTACTATGTGGAGAACTAACCCAACCAACTTGATGTGCACACACCATGCAGAACGAACTGCTTCCCCTGGTCCATCCAAGTGAATCACAACTTTTTTTGTGCAAGAGATGCCTTCGCCTTTTGGAACAGAACGGTACAGATTTACGGGCCATGTCTTTAGCAGTTTTATCTTGGATCTTTTTTAAAGCACTCAATCTTCTAGGTAAATAGGGCTTTGAGTAGGCAGCTGGTACAAGGTGGTATAAGCAGAGGAAGCATGTTCCTCATATAAGCAACAGGGAGGGAGTGGGCAAAGGTCTCTGGTCACAGTCCACCCTAGATAAGGGACCCTGGGAGGACAATCAGCTTGGGTCCTATGACACACTACCCGCATACTGGAGACTCGGGGCTCCAAGAATGCTGGAAACGAACAAGAGAACTCGCACCTTCATTATATACAATGTCCAGTGGTGACAGACCACATGCTCACTGTTCATTCTTCGGTAGAAGAGACTATATTTTAGGTCTATTACAAAAAGGGTGGGATGGGGTGGGGTGCAGAAAAGCTACTTCTGCATAAAAGCTACTTCTGGATAAAAATCTAAATGGTAAATCTCCATGGAACTGAATTAAAAGTAAATGAGGCTTTGGTTTTATTTATGGGAGAAGAACTAAGCTCTCAGTTTGGCCATAAAATGAAGACTCAACCAAGTACAGAGCGATATCACCCTGAACACTCATCTTTCTTCTCAATAGCCTGAGGTAGCCAATGGCATCCTGAACTTTTAGTGTTACTGCTGATTTGCTTTGAAACTTTTATTTCTATTTACAAAAAAAAAGCTTTTTAAACTTTGAGATTGTGAATGGAAACGGACACGGACACAACCCCTTGACCTCATACACCACGCGGCCCAGTCTCCTGTGTCGTGTCTGTGTGTTGAGCTCCGCACGCTTTGGTCACAGGTGCGCGTTCATGTGCCTGCCACCAGTGGAGACACAGCCGCTCCACCTCCAGGACCTTGTGGGCCACCTTTTCACAGCCACAGCTACCTCTCCTCCACCCCACCCCCGCCCTGAACCCTGGCAACCGCTAATCCTTTCTCCGTCTCTGCAATTCTGCTAGTTCAAGAATGTCATATGAATGGAATCAACTCTGTCACCACCTTCTGAGACGTTTTTTCCACTCAGCATAATTCCTTTGAGATTTATCTATGTTGTCGTGTGTATCGATAGTCGGTTCCTTTTCATTGCGGAGCAGTGTTCCGTAGTGTGGCTGTACCACAGAAATATGATTTTTATGTCATCGATTTTGTCAAATCTTTTCTTTCTTGGCTTGCAGTGTTTGGGCCATTGTTAGAAAAGCCTTTTCTAGTCCAAGTTATAAATTACCTCATGTTTTCTTTTACTATTTCTGTGGCTTTATTTTTTATATTTACAGCTTCCTTCCAACTGGAATCTGCCTTTGTATGAGATGTAAAAACTGGATGCAAATTAATTTTTTTCTCATAACTACCAAACTGTCCTAGTCACATTTTTAATAAATGAGCGATTTTTTTTTTTTAAAGAAAACAAAACAAAGAACCCCTTGACAATCTGATAAAGATCACTCGAGTATACGCACACGGGTCCCAAATTAAGAGGCGCATAGGAAGTGTGATGGTGCAGAGGCAGGTGCACAGTGCACAGAAACCATCAGCGTGTGGGGAAAGGGAGTCAGGGGAGGGGGAGCCGGGAGGACAAGCTCAGCTGCTCGGGCGGCCGGCTCGTCTCGTCAGGTCGATGTGCTTCACTAGCCGTCGTTTTTGGAACCTGTCCCATTTTCAGCACTTAAATGAACAGTGCCAGAGGCACAATCAAACCTTTCCTCTGCTGACCACTGTATCTTCTTCTCCACAAAGAATAAAAAAAAAAAGTGGAAGTGGGTCAGTAACTTCCAATATACGTGGATTTCTGGAAATATTCTTTTATGAACTTCTTGTGAATATTAGAGGCTCCAAAAAGGAAGGATTACTACAAAAAGACTATTGATTATAAAAAGAGATCTGTTTCCTGAACCCTAGAATACTGGAAGGCCGGTTAGTGGACAGAGCCACGGGACCAGGGACCAGGGACCAGGAACTGGGAGACCTGAGTTCTGTGCCAGGTGTTCCCACATCTCTGTAACCTCAGGAGACTCTGAGCTCTCTTGGCCTATTTCCTCATTGACAAAATGGGTTTTTGGTGAGTGAATGACAGCACGTCTAAAGCTCTTTTAACTCTAAAATTTTCTGAGCTGTAGAAAAAAAAGGCATTACCAATCCAGATGGAATCTATGGGGTTAAGGCAAAATTAATCCATTAAGATAGTCGTTATAGATGTGAGAAAACGCCAATACCAGCTTTCTTCCAGGATTTAGGAATCGCTCCCTTTAAACTGATGGTTTAGACCAAGGTGTGGGCATTCTGCCAATTCCCCTGCAGTCCACAAGCACTGAAAACCCTCCTGTTACCAACTAACGCGAACACAAAAGAGGACAGAGACCCAGGTCAACACCCGGTCTACAGAGGCAAGAGCACAAATCCCGGTGCCAGGATGGTCTTGGGCTCAGTCACACCTCGAAGAGCAGACAGACATGCAGACGGTTTACGGGTAGCACCAGCACAATGTGCTGCTTTAGCAGAAAGAGAAATGGAAACCGAGCAGAGCGTCATCACTGCCGGCACACATCAAAGCTGGGCGTGCGAGAATGCCCGTGCAGGCTGGTGCTGGCTCTCCGGACCAGGGAGCAGAGACAGCCATGTCCCGAGGGGCGATGAGCTGGGCAGGTGGTAAATGGAGGCCTCATGTGAGGGTGTTTTCAAAAGTGAGGACCGGCCCACAGAGATCTGTTTCCTAAATCCTAGAACACTGGAATCAGAGGGAAAACCTGCAGCGCGGACACTCACAGTTACAGGTGAATAAACACACATGCCAGTCTCTGGATTCCAACGCTCGGACTGCCTCGAAGGCAGAAACACTGTCAGGTTTGGTAAGCGTACCCTTCTGGGTCCTAGGTCTCATAAACGTTCACTTCTATGGTGAAAATTTTAAGAGTGACGGTGTTTAGACACACACACCTACCAGAGTGGGGTTGAGTATGACGCAGGTCAAACCAACACTCAAACCAATTAAGGAAAAACTGGGCACTGTGTATTCTTCAGGGCTGCACTGTCCAGCATGGTAGCCAATGGCCACACGCGGCTATGTAAATTTAACTTAACAATACTGCAAATGGCTTCCTCGGCTCAAGCGCTCAGCAGCCACACGTGGCTAGTGGCTGCCCTGCTGAAGAGCAGAGACACAGAACATCTTCAGCACTGCAGGGAGTTCTACTGGACACCGCTGCTCTAGAAAGTCAGCCCAAAGCAGAGATGAGAAGGGAATGAACAGAACGAGAGAGTGAAGAGGGGGTCCCAGGGGGCTGAGTGGTACGCTTTCACCCAGCTAGGCCTCACCTAGCAAGAGCCGTACTAAGGAGAGCCGGCCCTGAGAGAATCAGGCCAGCACCAGCTGGACGGCTGAAATGCCAAGAAGGGAAAGCAAGCCCGCCGCAGCCCGACGGGCCCCAAGCAGCGCCAGGGGACTCTCGTGCGGGGATGACGCCAAGAGAACAGACTGGACTGGCCTCAGACTTACCATGGTCGCTGTACCGCCTCTGCTTCTGGCTTGAAGAAACACTTCTCTGCACTTTGTGGTGAGGAGACTGGCCGGTACTGTTGTTGAGGTCACTGCTTGGCCTAACCTTAGCAAGTGAAAGATTGCTGCTAGAACTGGAGTCGCTAGCGTCCAGCTAAGAGAAAATGAGAAAAACAGAGCAAACCACAACACGAACCCAAATGGTTTATTAGGAAACTAAACTCTCACAACACGCAAACCTCTCATAACAGCCTATTTAGGGACAAGAAGAATCACAGTGTACAAAAATGATATACTCCCCCCCTCAAAAAAAAAAACCCCACACAAAAATAATAACCCTTATTTCAGGCAAAGTGTTTTTTCCTGACTGCGTGAAAAACTCACGAAAGGATACATATTTATGACTTTCTTTCTAGCCTTTGTCAAATAATTTAAAATGCTCTATTTACTTCATCTGATACTTTATATCATCGCTAAACTATTAGTGGCTGTTAAGTTACCTTATGAAAGCCAAGTGTGTGACAATGTCCACCATTAAGGTGATTATCTTGAAGTTAAAATAGTAGCTCGTAATGGTCCTAAGAGTTAAACTTGTCATTTGTGGGTAAACTAAAAAATGATATACCAAAAGCTATGTGTATTAAAAAAATAAAAAATAAGAGTTTATATAAACTGATAATTTACATACAAGATATTTTTAGTTGTTTTCTCTGATTATTCTTACCTCTGAAGATTTTCTCCCCAACAACAAGTATGTAGCTGTGATTTCATCGTATTTCATTTTACTAAGAGATTCCTGAATTTCTTCTTGCGAATATCCCATTCCCACCATAATATCTAAAAGAAAAAAATAATATAGTTCAGGTGGTTTGTTTGGGTAAGAAATCACTGTTATAGGGTAAAATGATTTCCTTTATTTGACCCAAAAGATCACACATTTTCTAACATACACGGGCAGCTGGCTTATTTCTGAGTTATTCGGTGCTATTGTAGGAAATTGCAGATAAGTTCCTAAACACGACAAAACAGAGGCTGATTCATTTAACTTACGCTTAACTTCCCATCATTTCCATTTTAGGCGTGCTACCTGAACACACACCCGCACGCAGGCACAGAGCAAGTACCTATTCTTTTCTGGTCGGAGATGTCCAGCTCTGGTTCAACGAATGGTTTCAGTTCATCTTCCTCATGCCCGGCGTTGATCCACCTGTCTTTCATGATTTGCTGAAAGGTGAACCGCTCATTAGTAGCAGAAAATAAAATGCTCTGATAATCACAATATTTCGGAGAACTTACTTTCAAATTTCATCGATTACTGCTCAAAAAATGTTTTTATGTCTCAATTCCTGCTTTAAAAGCTTCAAGATAGTTCTCGATGTCATATAAACCAAGCAAAGTTCTGGAAATACTTGAAAAACTCTCCAAAATGGTCACTTATCTCCACTTATGAGATTACCTCTAGCGTGCCTCGTTTGATTGGATTTAGCACCAGGAAACGTTTGAGAAGGTTTTCACAGTCTGTGGACATGTAGAAGGGGATCCTGTATTTCCCTCGTAATACTCTCTCTCTCAGTTCCTTTGGGGAGGAAGAAGGAAAGAAAACGAGAAAGTCAGCTGTGAGGTGAGAAAAGCAGCCCCGGAGGCCATACGGACCCAACATGAAAACACCAACGCTCATCCTTTTATAAACCCTTCTAGCTTTCTGAAGAACCTGGATACAACTGTTTCTTTTACCTTTAGGTTCTGTCCATCAAAGGGGAGTGACCCGCTGACTAGAGTGTAAAGAATGACGCCGAGGCTCCACACGTCCACTTCCGGCCCGTCATATTTCTTGCCCTGGAAGAGCTCTGGGGCTGCGTACGGGGGACTGCCACAAAATGTGTCCAGTTTACTGCCAACAGTAAATTCATTGCTAAAACCAAAGTCAGCTATTTTAATGTTCATATCAGCATCTAACAATAGATTTTCAGCCTAGAGGGAAAACATCAAGACAAAAATGAAATTTAACCAAAATATAATTATAACTGTGATAGAATTAGGCATTTCATAAAAGTTTTTTTGTAAGGATATAAAGTTAAATACATCCTAATGAATAAAATGAGAAAGCATTCTTTCCAGAAAAAGATGGAGCTAAATCAGAATTTCTAATTTTTAACATTAACATCCAATAACAGACACAAAGTATAGATTAATTCTACCAATAATTTAAACAATAAATGCCCCACGATTAAAAAAACTTTTAAATAGCTTTTTAAATTAAGAATAATAAGGAGCTTTAAAAAAATGAATACTTGCTTTAGGTGGACAGACACATTTCCTAAACTGCTAACTATAAAATGGCTGTTGCTAGGGAGGGAGACCCCTAAACCTCATTCCAGATACAGATCACAATCACATTTCTTCACTTGAACACATATACACCACGTGGCAATTCCATACCAGGCGTTATGTCAGTGCCGGGACATATAATGAACAAGACAGACAGGGTCTTGCCCTCAGGAAGCTCATGGTTTAGAAGGCGAGAGGCTGAAAAATAGGCAGCTATACTCTGTGACCTAAGTGCTGTGACAGGAGGGGTGGGAGCTGATGGACGGTTTCCAAGAGGGGGTGAAATCAAAAGCTGCGGGCTCAAGGTTCAGTCGCTAGCAGGGGGTATGCTGATGGGAGAGACTTCAGGCAGAACAGTCTGAAAACCCAGAAGGTGACAGAAGACCTTTTGCTCAAGATGCTGAAAGACTGTGCGAGAAAGACACAGAGAGAAAGATGGCTGGGGATGCAGCCACAGCGGAACCACAAAGGGTCAGCAGAGTGACTTGGAGTCAGAAAGCTGAGGTGTCCAACCGAGAGGCAATGGGAAGCCGCTGAAGGGTTGTTCAAGCAGGGGAATGACCGTCTTGCTTGTGTTCGGAAAAGGCCATTCTGCTTGCGGTGTGGAAAACATGGGAGGGAGAGGCAACCTGGGAGGAGACAGGCGAGAAGCTGGTGTACGAGGCACTGGCGGTCTGAGCTAGGACAGTGCGTGACGCGGGCAGGAAAGAGCACGGTCCACAGGTAAGTACCAAAGGACCGGGGACCGAGTGGATGACAGAGCAGAGGAGAGCGAGGTGCCTGAGGGACTTCAGTCGCCAGGATGAGAAATGAATGTTCAAGTTCAGGAAGGAACTCTGCTGACCCCAGGGTGCCCAAGGGGTGCTTAGGGGAAGGTGTCCTTTTGCCAGCGGGATGCGGGACCGAGAAGACGGCTCTGGCTGCAGGGACGGCTCTGGAGTGGCTGCGCAGAGGAACCAGCAGGTCGATGACCATTACGTTGAGGAGAGAGAGGAAGTGAGCGCCAAGTTAGACAGGATCCAGAAATCGAGATCGTGTTTAGAGAAACATGGCTGTGGAGGTGAAGAGAGGAAAAGGGCGAATGTGGAAGGGGAGCGGGGTGGGGGTCTCTGGTAAAAGATGGCTCGGACTTGAGCACGCTTTTGTAAACGCTGCTGGTGAGACCCAGCGGAAAGTGAGTGGAGAGATGGGCGACGGGAGGCGCCAGTCAGCATGGCAGCCCCCGGAAGGGGACAGGACCCAGAGCAGAGGCGGGGCCGGGGGCGCCCAGCCGTCCTGTAACGGGAGGAAAGCTCTGAGGGGTGAAGGTGGGCGCAGGTGCAGCCGTGCCGGCTCTGCCCTGGCATTTCTATCTTCTCTGTCAAACAGGAAACCTCCTGTGCCTAGAGAAAGGGCAGAGGTGCAGGGGAACAGGAGAGACCGCTGACCAGGTGAGAACGTGCATTTCTGAGGCTCCCGTCTGTTTGCTGGCGTGAAGAGTTTTCTCCAGAGACCAACTATGAACTGCTTTAACTGAAATGTAAAATACTTTTAATAAACCTCATTTTCCTTCATCTTTAATGCTCTTGACTAGAACTCGATTAAAAAGCTTCAACTGTCATAGGAGTTATCTCAGCTTATTTAGTAACACAGTCTAATCTACGCCTCACTTGTGCCGATGCTGGAGAACTGAGCGCACACCGAGCATGCGCCAGTTGAGGGCGCGGGGACTCACCTTGAGGTCTCTGTGAACGATCCGCTTCTGGTGGCAGTACTGGACCGCAGACACAATCTGGGAAGGAGAGAAGCAAAGTTAACAGCCATCCCTGGGGCGGACACAGAACTAAGATGAAAATCCATTACTGTTCACACGTGCTAAATGCTCAGTGAGCACTCACTCCAGTGTCTGTGGATCTTTAAATCTTTTCTTTTGCTTTGAACTTCTCGATTTGGAGAGGCTCAGGGGTGAGGGCAAAAAGAGATGGGTGGGGGTGTTCTTCCTGTTCTCTGCAGTTTAACTGGGAAGTCTCTTCTGGGGCCCTACCCTCGACACCCCAGTATTTGTGAGCGTGGTGCCAGGGCCTAACAAACCACCAGATCTGGAGGCCCCTGGCTGCCCCTGGGACCAGGATCGGATGGCTCTGCTGCAAGCTCTCCACGCCCACGTGACCAACTCAGACCCAGACTGGCAGTTACAGACTGCCCGTGGCCAGGTGCTACTCCAGGTTGCTTCTCCTGCCAATCCCTTTCCTTCCCAGGCGGTCTGCTCCCTACAATGCTCGCTTCCTTTTAGCTGCTGTGAGTTCAAGGACAGCAACAGTTACTTCACCTCCCTGAGGATCAGCTTCCTCTTCCTGAAAATGGAAGCGTGAATGTTGTGCTGTGAATGCTGTGATGTGCGTGAACGGCAAACTAGGGAAACTCCTGTGCTCCATCGGTAGGGTCGCGGCCACTCTCAGCAAGTGGTATGCTTTCACTCACCTTCTCGCTGGCCCTGTGACCAGCACTGCTAAACCACTGTTTTGCTGAATCTTCACACTTATTAGTAATTTTTTCAAGTCTCCTTAAATTTTAGGAAATGTAGAAAAGTTTATGCAGGTAACATCTGCTATTTTGGCCTATTTGCTTCTAGTCCTTTCTTTGGTATTATGCACGTGTATTTACATACATGATTATATATACACAAAACTAAGGTTATAACGAAAATACTGCCTATTTCTCCAAATCATCCACTTTTAATTGTAGGCCACACGCACTGACCTACACTAGACATAAAAACTCTGGGGCTGTGTCCCTTCTCGCTGTCTTTCTGTACTAACCTTGACTCTGTCTCTCTCACTGTCCTTGTCTCTCTTAGGGTCTCTCACTCTCTCCCCCTGAAAGGAGACCACTCTGTCTGTGGAGTGTTACCCCTTTCCTAATAAACCTTCTTTTTGGTTCTAACAAACAAACAAACAAACAAAACTCTGGGGCTGTTTTATACATTTTTTTGGTTCAGAATAAGCAGCAAAGAGAAGCATGGCTGGGGTTCGGGTGGGATGATGCCAACATCAGGGCTTCACTAAGCCATTTTAAATAAAGTGAATATTCAGCAGATCGGACCTATTCATAATAACCCAAAGGAAGAAAAATCCCAATGTCAAAAGATGGGCTTGAGAGCATCTGCCACTTTGGAAATGCTGTTCCTATTCTGTCTGCATGAAAACTGGAAACATTAAATAGCTTTGTTTTCCCAAAACAAAGAGGTTTATTGCCTAAGACACTGATAACTTTTATCTTCTGCCTGATCCAATTGCTCCTCTGCCCCCCTCCCCAAAATGGAGAATTTTCTCAGAGGTATTTTCAAATTCTGCTTTTGAATCAGAGTTGACAGTTTCCTATGCCTTCTCAAAGAGATCAAAGAATTCCTCTTCTACCTCCAAACAGCTCAAAGCTGATGTAATGGCACCGAAATCTGAAAACACTTAACTTTAAATTATTGCTTTTTTCGCGTTCTGCTTTTAAGACAGAAGCAGTTCCTCCTAACGAAGGCCGGGAAGCTGACGTTCCCAGGTTCGAATCTGAATGCAAGTCAGCCCATCCCCAGTCACACGGAAGGACGGAGGCAGCGACATGGCCACGCACCGGCACGGAGGTGAGGGAAGGAGACGGAGGCAGGACTCTGTTCTTTCTTCGAAAAGAACGAGAGCTCGGCCAAATGATGGAAATAGCGTGAGCAGTAACCAGGACAGGAATGGTGAAGGAGGCGGGAGGAGAAGCCATCTGCTGATGAATATGCAGAGAAGGGCCAATTTCTGACAGAAAGCAGACTGTGCACAGTGTACTCTGTACGTGGCACGCCTTCCGCTTTGTCGTAAATAGGAAAACTTTATTTAGGCCAAGTAAGGACAACTTATACTTTTGGAAAGCATAGCAATTAGGAACAGAGAAAAGCAGAGACACCGATACCACGCTTGGCCCTTCCGGGTCTAAATGAACTGTCCTAAGGACACACTGCGGCCAGGAGAAAGGGTTACGTCAACTGTGAGCGCTGTAAATCAGGTTGTTAAATGCAGAAGCACAAACGACCTCTCCTGGACCAGTTAAGGTTACTCAAATGAAAGCTTCAGAATTCCTGCAGGAAATTTAAAACAAAAATCTGAGTGATTGCCTCGAGATCTAGGTTAGTAAAGCCCAAGTTTCTCCGACAAGCGGGACCCCAGCAGCGTGGGTGGAGGTGGACAGAGAGAGGCCTTGCGGCTGTAAGCGCTGATGCCTCCTGGGGCAGGGCCTGGGCTCACGCCTGCTGGCTGGCACCGGGCTTCTCCCCAGCCGCTAAAACACATTCACAGTAATTTCTGCCAGTCGGACAGGTTTACCTGAGCTGGAAGGAATTTAAGTTTTATGAGGCAAAAAAAATCTTATTTTTTAGGTGGCCGATTTATAAAAATTAAGAGTACAGTTATCAAAGGGGTCAAAGAGACTTGTTTTGTAATAAAGAAAATTTGAGTTTCCTGCCATTATCACAGAATAAAACGATAACGGAACTGAAATGAACCTCAGAATTCACTGAGTAGCACTTCTTTTCATAGCTAGAAAAACTGAGGATCAGAAGTTAAATGAGAGCCAGAAGTTAGTTTCAAATTTGATATTTAACAGGTTTTAATTCAAAGTGCTATTAGTATTTTTAAAGTTTTAAATTAAATTTAAAAGTAGCAAAAGTTAGGAAACTTGTAAATGAGTCCTTAATTATTAACACTAAACAAATCAAGAAAGGCAAATGTTAAGAGAAATCTTGAAAATCAGCTAGAACTGCCTTTCCAATACCGTGCAACCTTTAAAGATTCCCGTCCATAACTCTACCTTGACAGCCTTACAAGTGAATAAAAGAAAAATTTTAAAGTTTTGAGACAAATGAAGAGCTTGTAAGTATGGGAGAACAGAGTTAATCTGAAAGTAATCAAGTACCCGCTCCTTCCTGTCATCAAAATCAGGGGTGGGCGAACGGTGGCTCGCAGGTAAAAGCCGGCCCACCGCTTGCTTTTGTAAAGTTTTACTGGAACACAATAGTGTGAGCACATTCATTTCCATACCGTCCACAGTTGCTTCTATGCTACAACAGCAGAGCTCGACAGTTGCAACATGAATTACACAGCCCACAAACCCTAAAATATTTACTATCTGGCACTTTACAGAAATGGTTTGCTGATTCCTAGTCTAACTAATAGCAAACATAATGAGTTTTGGAGTCATAGGACCTGGGATTGAATCGATGGCAGGTCTGCTACTTACCGGGCATCACATTTTGGGCAAATTATTTAACCTGCCAGTGTTCCGGTTTCCTTATTTTTAGCAAATGGGCATAACGCTCCTTAACTCACAAGGCTGTTGCAAGATTTACATTAATGTAGGCAAAGTACTTATCCCAATGTCTGGCAGATAATGATCAATCAATAAATAGTAATTATTATTAAGTTCTGTTTGGTTTTGGTTTATGTTAAGACAAAACCAGTCATGAATTTTGGGATTGTGACTCTCTTGCTAAAAACTCAGAAATGGTTTTAATTAGTGCAATGACAGGTGTTAAGAAAAATCTCTAGTTTAAGGCTCACTGTCAAGAACTAAGGGTCAGAGTGAGACTAAAACCCAATTACATAGTTAGAAACAGAACCCATAGCTGCCTCTAGCACAGTGCCTTAGGCATGAAAGGGACTCAATAAATTTTTGTTGAACTGAATGGCCAATCGCTGCCTCAACCAAGGGGCCTTACAACCGTTTACAGAGGCAAATACTTGTTTGCTTCAGGGTTTAAGCAAGATAACTTTATTAAGTTAATAAACTAAAGGTTTGTTAACTCATACCTGTCTAAATTTAGCTCTTGCTTCTTTTTCCTTCATTCTTCCATGTGCAACCAAATAGTCAAATACTTCACCTACAATTGAGAGAAATAAAAGTAAGCAGAAGTCCTACTTCTGAGCATTAAGTTTCCACAAATTGACAATGTTTCCCCTTTAGCAATGCTCTAATTTTTCCTTTTAAATATAAGTATGAAGATAAACAAAAATATGTGAAATTTAAATTAAGCCAGTCTTAAGTTTAACTATGGGCAAAGTTCATCGACAAAAATCTCTTAGCTAGAGAAAAGCTTTGAAATTAAATTCTCATGTTTAAATTATACAAGTTTTAAAGATTATGTCTTTAATATGCTTTAATAAAAACCTGGTAATTAAAACTGAAAGTTAAAATGGATAAGCTACTTGTGTTACAAGAGGACGTCCTCACTGTAGTATGACAAAAAAAAAAACGCATCTCCTGAACAAATTCATTCATTCAACAAATATTTACTGAGTGCCTGCTGACTGCCAGGCCCTGTCCCAGGCTCTCGGGAAACAGCAGTGAACAAAGGCAGGTCCCTTTCTGCATGGAGCTTACTGTCTAGCAGGGGGAGACAGATAACGAACAAACAAATGTACAGCATGTCATATGACAAGAAGTACTGCGGCGAAAGGCGGGGGAAAGACACGGGAAGTGCGTTTGTGTGTGCGAGCACTTTGCTGACTCCCATGAGCAAAGAGGAAGGGAGACCGAGCCAGGACAGCCGTGGCGGGGGTGAGGTCATGAAGAGGTCTGCGGGCGGGTAAGGACCAGGCACGGCTCTGCGTGGGAGGAGAGGCAGATGGTCCGAAGTGCCTGACTCTACAGGAGTCACTCTGGCTGTTAGAGAGAGATGAGGGTTGGGGAAGGGACTGGGAGGCCAGGTGGGAGTGGTACAATAACCAAGGCAACAGTGAGGGTGCCGGACCTCGGGTGGGAAATGACAGCGGTGGTGAGGTACGGGGATCCGGGACACAGTGTGAAGGTAAAGCCAATGGAACGTGCTGGTGGACATCTACGTGGTAGTTCACAAGGTGTTAATTTCTCAGGAAAAAAGGGTGACGCTTCAGGGAATGCATCGGTATTGCCAATGGCTTATCGATTTGGAATAAAGAAATGAGGCCTCTAAAATCAACAGAAACAGTACTAATTTAGTCAATTCGGTATAACGTGTTCGGGAAAGAATCACGTCTACTTCGTAAAAATAAAGGATACTACCACCAGCTTAGTGACGATATTCAACTAAAATATTTTGATACTTTCAAAAACCTGTTTCAGAACATATGTTAAATATTTTTGAGGAAAAAGTCAATCTGAACTGTATATTAATTTCTCTGACTTTTAGACTTTCAGCCCTAACTCTGAATAAATTTTTATATAATGAATGGGCATAAATATATTTCAAGTTATCACTCGACTGCATAATGCACTTTTAAAAGGCATTGCGTGTTGGTAATTTGCACTACACAATTCGTTTAGCGATGATGAATTATGAAAGATGTCAGCTCAGTAAAATGTCAGCCATTTCTAAGCGAACGACCCTTCTGATCCTTCTATTTGCAGAATAGTATACAACGTCAAAACAAGTGGTTGAAAAGTGGAAACTAAAGATGTACGCATATCACGTAGAAAATAGTTTTGACTTTAAAAAAAATAATAATGGATAAAACCCACTAGTTGTAGAGCAACACAGATAAAGTCCAAGTCTGTCAATATAATTTTACAATATTTTTATGAATTCAAAATAATATAAACCTCTTAAGAGATTTTGGAACCATCAAGTCACACTCACAACTACTAAGTTATAAATCAGGAATTTATCCAGATTTTTTTTCCTTATTAAAAATGCATTAGCACTCAGATTAAGTAGCTGAACTGAAACACTAAAGGCTATTTATTAAAAAGAGAATAAAAGAGCAAACGGTGGCTCTGTACATCCAGGTCAAGGACCGTGTCATTGATGGAAGGACACTGGACAGGACAGTTCAAAAGGCCCTTGGTTCTAGTTTAGGTTCTGCCACCAGAGATGCAACTGTTGGCAAAGGACACTCCTCAGGGCTTTAGCTTCATCTGTAAAAATTAGGTAGTTGTCCCGGCTGATTTCTAAGATTCCAATTCTAAAATTCTACGATTCCACCAAACTGAAAAGCATCAGGCTGGGGAGGAATAGGTAGTCAATCCAGTGAAATGTTTGTTGTTCAAAATGGCAAACATATCAACAATAAAAGTGATGCCTTGGAGACCGACAGTGCTTTCCTAAACCGCCATCAACCGAGTAACGCGGCTACCATGCCCCTGGAAGGAGGGCCGTGTTGGCATGTCCTCTGAGAACTGAGACGTGAGATTTATCGGGTCTCAATGCCAACGAGGGGCATGGGCTGGAATGCCCCCACCTCTCTCTTTCCCAAAGCTCATCCTCTTTCTACTAAAACTGGATGTGTCTCAGCTGTTTTTGTCTTGCCCCTATGTAAGAGCAATCTCCATGACCCTGGTACCTAAAATACATGGGAACAGAAAGTCATGACTGACTAACAAAATCAGGAGTGGCTACACGGTGTTAGAAGGCTGGGGCCCCAGGTCGGGCAGAGTGACCACGGAGACTTCCTGGCCTCTATTTTCCCGGTGGGAAAAGCCCATCACTCACTGCCCGGTCACATGATGTGGTCATTGTGAAGATCAAAGGAGGTCAGCTAAGAGAAAGCACAGTGCACTGCAGAGGCTACACAATGAAAAAATTATGAACGTCACTCTCCGTGAGAGGAACAGAAACCATTAGAATTCCATACAGATTTTTGGTTCTGCAATTAACCTTCGGCTCTTCCTACTACTCTCCAATTGTGGAAATCCCAACCAAATTCTCAAACCACGATTTTTAAAACAGAAATCGCACAACCAATAATGAATTAGGAGTATGGAAAAGTAGTGTCAGAGGTGTGCCTACTACAACTTATTTTGCTGACAACAGGCTTACGACCTTTTACTTAGCGGTTACCTCATTAGGATGAGGCTGTGATTCAACTTTTTGTCTTCAGGTTCTGCAACCTGGATTAAAGTGCTAATGATAAAGAAAATGCTACTATAACAAAAACAATTTTAGCTATACTGTAGAGTTAAACGGAATGTCTCGAGTAGTTTCTAATTTCATACATTCAGCTCAATTCCTATTTGTTGAGAATCTGCTATGTTCCAGGCACTGTGCTAGAGGCAGAGAAGAGGAAAAGATGAGCGGGAAAGCTTCTGACCTCTGCAGACGGTGAAACTCACGCGTGTTCCAAACACTACAAGCCTACCCCAAGCCTACGCCTAAAATAAAAATCTTTGTTAAAGACAACTGCTACATACATCCATTTCAGAAAAATGCCTACATTTAAAAAAGCTGGCAGGCAAATAACCACCAGTCCTTAATCTTTAGGGAAAATCTAACCACGTGCACAGTGACCACCATTTCTGGCCTTGGGGAAGATGGCCACCAGCGACAGTAAATCTGGTAAGGAAAAACAATCCAACACATAGTACACATTTACTTCAAACAGGCTAATGCACTGATACGTTTAAAAATCCAAGTATTTGGAAGAAACAAAATGTGGTGTATACATATGTAATATATATGTATATATACACACGCATACACAATGGAATATTATTTAACCTTAAAAAGGAAAGATATCCTGTCACATGCTACAATATGGATGACCCTTGAGGACATTATGCTAAGTGAAACAGGCAGTCTCAAAATGGCAAATACTGAATGATTCCACTCATTAAAGGTACTAGAGTAGTCAAATTCAGAGAGAAAAAGCAGAATGGTGAATGGTGAGTGTCAGGGGCTGGAAAGAGGGGGAAAAAGTTATTGTTTAATGGGGACAGAGTTTCAGTTCGGGAAAATGAAAACGTTCTGGAGATGGATGGCAGTAATGGTTACACAACAATGTGAATGTATTTTTAATGCTACAGAACTATGCACCTGAAATGGTTAAAATGGTAAATTTTATGTTATGGGTATTGTACGGCAATAAAAAAATCCAAATACTTGGATATTATCAATAAAAAATGCTAACAGTGAAACACTTAACAGCAACTCCAGAGCTGGTACCAGTTGGCTTTTCTGATTTCCATCCGAGTGTGTTACGAGTCTGGATGTTAACGACACCTTAAGCATTACCCATCTGGGCAGCGTGGCTGTGTCCTCTTCCAAAAGGGAAGGAGAGGGGAGAGCAACAAAGATGAATTTCTTACCTCCACTTGCATACTCCATGATTAGGTAGAGTGTTTTGTCAGTTTCAATGACTTCAAATAATTTCACTGGGGGAGGAGATAGGACATAGGAGAAAAAGAAACAAATGTTTTTATGCATATACATATAAACTGTAACTACAAAAGAACTTTTTTTCCTAGTAAAGATTTTAATAGCTGGACCTCTAAACATTGCTTTCAGGAAATTTATCATACATTACAACAACCACAGAAAAGATTTATAAGAGCATGGAATTCTAAAATAATAAAGACAATTTTGGGTGTTCAAACGATGTTACTCCACTACACACTCAGCAGTCAGTGAAGTGCATCTATGCTCATTTCCTCTGTCACTGGCCTATATATTAAGTCAACAGTGGCTAGCAGCCTTCCTCTGCACCTCGGGAAAAGCGTTTTTATTTCTTAATCTGCAGGAAGTACTCGGATCTCCTCTACTCCTACAAGTGTAAGTCCATTCACTTGTCATTCTGGCTTTAAGGATATATGTTAATTCCACTCTAGATTTTGTTGCTTGGGAAGCTTATCACAATTCTCTGAAAACAAGGTTCCTTTGTTACTATTCTGAAGCTAGAGATGACAAGAAGTAGAAGGGATTATATTACAATTAATTGAAAAGAACTTTTTAAATAATTATTGTCAGTGGGTCAGTGCGACTTTGCTCTATCAGTCCCTGTTACAGATCGAATATTTCTATCAGAAATATATACATTTTTAAATGAAATTGAAGTAAATTTCTAAAGCTATAAAATCACTATTTTGCATATCTACTTTATTTTGGTAATACATATTTTTAATTTACCAAAAAGGGGGTGGGGTGGGTGGGGAATGCTAGTCCCTTATATTTCGGGCCACTTTCTGATGCTTTAATGTAGAGTATTAGACCAAATAAAGTGCTTAACATAACATTTAATATGTTTGTTGAACTGATGAGTAAAACTATCATATTTTTAAGATGATATGTTCAGGCTATCAAGAAAAATCATTGAAAGAAATTTAAAACGTATATGTTGGTAAATCATCAAAATATAAATAAAATTCCAATGCAAATAATGGCTTTCCTGGGGAAACTATTTTAATCTAATAGAAATTTAAAGTTTTACACATTTAAATATATTATCAAAGATATGTCACTTAAGTAGAGAGAACTCTAATTAGGGTGCAACTTAAGTAATTAAAAAATAAAATAAATGTTTACGTTAGGTAGTTCTAGGCAGTTTTGGGGTGAAATTTTGGAATTTGAAATCCAAAGTTGGCTAGCTAAACCAAAAAAGTTGAAATGAAAAGAAAGTTTTATTCCCACTATTATATTCCATTGTTTTTTTCCCTCAAACATACCATATTTTATGGATTCTAAGGTGAACATTTTCTTACATTTTACCAATATCACTGGTAATGAGATGATGGCTTGGTAGCATTGTTTTTCTTAGTAGTTTGTAAACAATAACGCCTTTTACATAATGGTGGTTTAGATTTGATGAAATAGGGTATAAGCTTTCTCTCTCCTGCGGTTCCATTTTATTCTACTCTTCTTGTGCCTGAAGAATTCTTGAAAGGATATCCTTAACATCAAATGTCACCCCCCTCCACTTCCTGAAATGATTCTGATAGTAAACTGATACAACTGGCTGTCTTAAGAGTTATTTCACTCTTGAAATAATATTTTTCGATTGCAGGAACCCTCGCTGTTTAAATAAAGCAAATATATTATTTTAAAAACCTCTATTATGATATGCGGGATCAAAAGTTTTCATGGAGGTATCTAAGTAATAGGGTCGGGATTAGGTAATTTGCATACTTTCATCCTGGTCTCCCAATTATGAGGGCAGAGCCACGGCCCTTCCTCGGCTTTAAGCCCCTCTCATCACACCTAGCACAGAGCTGTGCTCAGAGAACACAAACAAATCTGTACTGTATAAAGCAGTTCATATTAAAAATTCCAGTAGATAACAAGTATCCTATATCTTTTAAAATATGATTCAATGTACAAACATTTTCTTAGAAACACAGCTACAGCAAAAGGTGTTATATATCTGAAAATCTTAACTCTGACCTAATATAATTCTTCTATTTATGAATTAAATACAACTATATTTCCTGTTAAAAAAATCAGATTATAATCTAATTATAACCTGCATTCAAGCTTTAAATTCAAATGTTTAAACACTTAAGCTTTAAACCTGCCTTTAGTAATTTCAAATAGTGACTGTGAACAATCAACAACTTGTACATATATATTTATTAAAAGTGTACCTGGGCTGGGAGGAGGGAAGGATTCTCCTGTCACTCCTGGTATATGTTTAGCTTTGTGACATACTTTCAAGAATGCATTTAGACCCAAAAGTATTTAAGAAAGCAGAAAGTACCTATGTTTGGATGATTTAAAATCTTCATTATTCTTACTTCTCTGAAGAGCTAAAAAACAAACACAATGCCCCCCGAAACTGGTTATTACATATGATATTCCACTGTGGCAATATAAGTTTAAACTTTCTCTTAGATGACTGATACATCGGTAACGTTCAGTAGTCCACATCTAAGACCAACATGAAAGTCCAGGGGAAGTAGCTTTATACCCCGATATCAAGTGTTTTAGTTTTACCTTGTGAAAAGGCAGAGGTCTCAGAGAAGAATGTTACCACAATCTCAATTATATTTTGCTATCACATAAAATTAGATTTAGGCAAGAATAGTATGTGATTAAACTTAGTCTGAGTATCTACTCAGGGGTTCTAATTCTGCAAATCAAAACTTATATAGTCCCAATGAACTACATCCCGAGTGTATGAGATTGATAACTCCAAGGAATTCTGTGAGAAGACGCTGAACAAAACCACTGCAGGAAATCCTCGATGGAGGTGGGTCATGCAGCATGGAGGCTGTGAGAGACGGTCATCTTATCGGCCCCAACTAGGCCTGCCTCACGTCTTGTACTGGCTGTGTGACCTGCTTTGGCCAAAGGGACACTATCAAATTTGAAGTGAGCGGAGGCTGGACAAAATGCTTGTGCTTCAGGGTGTGTTCTTTTGGAATAATGTCGCCATGATATGAAGTAGCCAGTCCAGCCTCTCTGAGGAAGAAAGACTATGTAGAGAGAGACCCGCTGACCTGAGTGCAGCCCCCGCCAACTCACCACCTGAATGCGGCCCCAGAGGCGAACCCAGCCAGGGGAAACCACAGGAAAAACTGCCCAGGCAAGCCCAGCAAAGCTGCCCAGCCACCACGCAGGCCAAGGAGAGACGCTACTCTGCCGTCACAGACGAATGCCATGAACTCAGAGGAGGTCTCGGCATTACGGCCTGGGCTACTGTGAGAAGACCTCAGAAAATGACGGAATTTTATCCAACCCTCTTGCAAAGAAATGGAAACCAGAAAGAGAGGATGAGACCTTCCGAAGTCCTGCTGCCTTTCCCGGGGGGAGTGTGGCCAGCACCCGGCCCCCCAGCACCGGGGCTGCGCCACCCGCGGGAGGCGGGCGCTGGGAAGAGCTCGAGCACGAGGAGCAGCTGGCTCCGCGGAAGGAAGTGGTGAGGAGCCACGGGATCTCGCTGTCGCTGTCCCTGTCCCTGTCCGTGCGCACCGTGTCTAGTCGGGAACGGAAGCGGCAGTCGGAACCGGGAGCACCGAGACGGACACGGGCGGACGGACGTGACACCGATCTGAGCGCAGAGCTTAAACGCGGCCTCGGACCAACAGCCCTCCGTCCAGGGGACTGGACCACGCTGAGGCAGGGGCACTTTCGTCACCTCATTCGTGCCTCCTGCTGCGCCGTGCCCACCACCACGTTGCATGCCGACATGACGAGACAGCCGCCCGGACAAGCATTCAGGCCTGAGCCCTTTCGCAGCCTCTGTGTCAAGCGAACGCGGAAACCCTGCTTCCCAACCTGCCCCGGCGTCCGTCATGAGTCTCCCACGGTCTCTGTGACGCCAAGGTCAGAAGAGCCCCAAGCCGGCCACCACACCAGCGCAGCTGGGGCCCTGCCCTGGAATCCCCACCCCGCGCCAAGGCAGCCTCTGCCCACCCTCCGACCTCAGCGCCAGCGCCTCGTCCACTCCCGGCGTCAGAACGCACGCCCCCGCCGGCTCAGGCGGCTGCTCTGCCCTGAGCGCCTCGGCGACGCCGCCACCCTCGATGGACGCCGCCACCCTCGATGGACGCCGCAGCGCTGCTGTGCACGTCTTCCCCGGAGCGTCTTTCAAGCTGCGATGAGATGAGACACTTCTGTGGACCTGTTCACTGTCACCTCCTCATCCACGGGGAACACGTCTGGCCCCCCTCACAACTGCACACTTGAACCCAAGCACGGCACACAACAGGGACGCCCCCGTCTGAGGAGCGCCTGCAGGAGCTGCGGCCTACCACGGGAGGCAGGAGCCGGCGCCCCAGCATCCGCACGTCCACACTGCTTTTCAATCCCGAGTAGCAGAATGGTCACAACAGAGCTGTCAGAGTTCTGCTGGCAGGAGAGCAGGTCATGTGAAAGCAATCATTTAAAAAGTCCCTACTAGCCGTGCAGCGCTGAAACGAAGTAATTAGAACCAAGGAGCAGGACAAAGACGATCAGGGAGAGGGGGAGCACATCTGTCTGGGTGCCATGCAGGTAACTGGACTCATGCAGGCCCTAAAAAAGGATGTCTACAGGTGAAAACGGGATGCGTGTGCTCTGTACATGTGAGCGAAGACGGAGGTGTGACCAAGTGGAACTATTTAAGGAAGACCGGAGACCCGGTCCGTTGCCAAGCATGGACTCCAGGCCTTCTGCACTGGAATCACCACGGTGCTGGGCCGCCCTGCGACAAGGTGTGAGGGAGACCTGGAGAACCCCACTTTTCAACAAGCACGTCAGGTGTGATGGTCTTTAAATGTCCACAAAGTCCCAGACAATGCTCCCCTCAAAAGGTACACCTTACTCTCCGTCCCTTTAAACGCAGGGGGCACTTGGTGACTTGCTTCTCAGGAACGGAGTAAGGCAGAAGCACTGGTGGGGGCCCGGGAGACTGGCTGGCTCAGTGACAGGCACTGTGGCTCCCCATTGCTCTCATGGGTCTCTTGCTTGCATGTGGTGAGGGTATCGGCAGGTACTTCGGCCTCGTGCCCACAGCTGGGGAGGAGCTGCAATCTCTTGACAGCAGCCAGCTGAAAGGCCCTTCTGGAAGCCCCATCCAAAACCCCAGATGCCTGCAGCTGTGGCTCTCATCCCAAACCTCTAGAGAGAACCTGAGCGGAAACAACCAGCCAAGTCGCTCCCAAACACGTGACTCAGGAACTGTGAGATGACGCGAGGTTTTGTTTAAGCTGCTCAGTTTGGGAGTAATTTGTTAGAGAGCAGTAGATAACTGATACACGTCAGATATCACCCGAAACTTTGAGAACTCCTGGGTCACAGCAGAGGTCACACCAGGGATGCGCTGTGGAAACACAGGAAAGGTGGAAGGATGAGCAGGACGAGCTTACTTCTGCAGGCAGGAAGAGCAGCCAGAGTCCGAGGAGGACAGTGTCCGGATAGTACCAAAAGAACTCTACGTATTTACCTCTATCAGAATTGTGCATCAGGGAAAAACGAGTTTATAAACTGTATACCAACTGAAGGGGGTAGGGAGGAAGCAAGAAGCTAATAGTTTTCAAGTGTCTACTGTATCTGAAGCACAAAGCTAGATGCTTCATTCATATCTTCCCAGTTCTGTCAGGTGACTCTGATCAACTCCAACGCATAGGGAAGGAGGACTGAGAAAGTTAAGCAGCTTGTCCAAGGACCCCCAGCTAGGAGATGCCAAAGCCGGGACCCTAGTCTGAGTTGTCTCACTCCGAAGTCCACACACATCCCAGGATTCCACACAGCCACTTTTGAAATCTATGAGTAAAATAACTGATAGATTACAAGCTGCTGACCCAGAAAACTCCATAGCAACGGGTGGGCTGGCTTTTTAAAGAGCTGACAATTTGCACTTAAGTGATAAAAATGCCAGTGATTTCATATACTCACATCAACTATGAACCTGATGGCTTAAGACAGTTAAAATTTTGGATAGAAACAATCTATTGAAAAGGAAACATGGACTTTAAGAAAAGTCCCTGTTAGGATTTACAACATGGTTTTTAACATTTTGTTATTATAAAGAGACATTTAAATAAGAGAAATTTGCCTATTTCTATTACCTTAATTCAATTTATTTTTCTATATTCCCTATCAATCTTACGCAGTTACTAGCTGTAAAAAATGAAGTAACACAGAAATGTACAAAGTGAAAGAACTCTCTCCTCACTGAGAGACTGAAGGGAGACTCACTTTCCCACCTTCCTGTCCTCTAGGGACTGGTACGCAGGAGGAGCACAAACACCTTTGGAGGAAAGATTCGGAATCCTGGTGATCGGAACACCAAGAACACCCAACTTCATGTACCAGGGAGTACAGAAATGTCCTAATAGCCAGGACTTGGCATGTACGGTACTTATCTTTGGGAAGACAATTCTACTAAGTAATATAAAAATAAAATGAACACATAAGAGAAAGCGTAGGGGTGCAGGGAGTTACAGACGTAAAAGTATGATCTAAATCGCCGTGACGAGAGTCTTCAGACCTCCTTCTCCAAATATATAGGTATGAGTCAAAAGGAACAGGCCAGGACGTTGAGACCTTTGCTTTTCATGGTAGCTGAGTGACAGAATGAATGAATGGCAACTTATGTGTTAGAAATCATGGAAGGGAATATAATGTACCCTCTTCTTTAACAGGAAATAGCTGTACTGTAAATCCAAGATTAATGAATAAATATTAGCAATCTTGGATGCAGAGAAGGCGACAGAAATATGCAGGGGAAAGGGGAAAGAGACCGAGTTGAAGCTGACAACCATGTTTGTGAATACGGGCGTCACTCTGAGACAGAGAAGACTTGACGAGCTGAAAGGCAGGGCAGGCTGAGTTTGGTTTTGGACATCCCATGAGGGACAATTAAGTGAGGACAGTGAAAGCACAGCTTGTATTTGGATCTGAAGCTCAGGACAGAAATCTGGGCTAGAGATATATAAATTCTGGGCTAGAGATTACTGGCATAGAGATGGCATCCTTGGAAGAAAATGACACTGCCTAACAGTGCAGAAGGAAAAGGCAGAACCACGAAGGAACAAACATTCCCAAGAGAAGAGTCCACACTGGAGACTCGGAACAGGCAGAGAGAGAAGGGAACCGAGACACTGGAGTCTAATGCCCACCACAGACCTACACATGAGGCCAGAAATCTGTTCCCAGATCCTGGAGGATCTCTGGTTCTTCATGAAGGAAAGAGGGAAGGGTGAGATGCCAGCTAATCAGCATCACTGCATGGGACACTGTCCCTCTGTCTCACTCATCCCAGCGTCCTGCTGAATGAGGAACAAATCAAAGACTTTCTCAAACAAAACCAAGGGAAAGAGGCTGGAAATGCCCAGAGTTTGTGGAGAAGGAATTATCAAGAAAATGCACTGGTGTAAAAAGGAAAAATATATGTCTTTGCTTCTCTACACACGAAATATCTCGGAATTACCAAGAGAGACTGATGTCACTTTGTCACAGTGATAGGGACCTATGTGGAGGAAGTCCAGGGTTAGATGAAGACTTTTCCTTCATTATTTTTTTCCTGTCCTTTGAACTTTGAATTACATAATCGTATTACCTATCTCCCCTCCCCTAATTAATTTGAATTTTAAGAAAAAGAGACTCTAATCACTCTCAGAACTACCTTAACATTAGAATAAAGATGAGAACAGAGACTTTAACAAATGACAGGGAAACAGGTAATTAACAGCATTACTGAAGGCCATCTGTTGGACACTAGCCAAAAACAGTGCGGGGAGGGGGGGGACCTCCCCACCCCCACCCGGAAGCGCTGCCTACAGCTGCGAGGAGACGCGTGTGACGGATGCACCGCAACGGATTTAACCAGCATTACACGCCATGTTCTAAATTTTAACTCATTTAAATATTTGTTCTTTAAAGACTTTTCTAAAATAGCATAATGAATCACTGGTACAATTAAAAACAAATTCTAATATTCTCAATTCACAATATACTCTAAATATCAAGCTTCTTATTTTCTGCCAAAGTGAAAATATGTCTGGCAATAAATTAAAAAGTTCCTCATAACGCAGCAGCGACGCTGAAGCTGGATTTTCTTCCATTTCTATTACTGCTTTTGAAATCTAACAATAAAGAAACAGACATACATTTTTAGTCTCAATGCTTTAAACATGTACAATAATGAAGGATTTGTACTAGATTTCCTTTACCACACCCTGTTTCCATTACACTGATCTGAATGCAGATGATGGGTTGTAAGTAACAGTCAGGGCTCTAATAACTACTTTTGTTAATGGCCTGAATTGTTAGTTGGCTTCAAGTCAATACAAAAATAGGAAAATATTAAGAAAAGATGCACAGAGTCGTCCAATGGAAAAGACTCCCCAAATGACTTGTGCGTCAGCTGATGGGGAAAAGGAAGGACAGAAGTCAAGACGTTGGGTCAGAGGCATTCCCGGAGGAGGCCGAGGGGGAGGAAGCGCTGGGCAGGGGCAGCAGTCGCTAAGACTCAAACGCTGGGGGAAGGAGCGTCAGTAAAACAGGTACCTTTTGGGAAGAAAGAAAAATTAAGAACTCTGAGGGGAACCAAAGAAAGTCTGGGAGCCATTCTCACCTGGGCTGCGCACTGGGGATCCCTCAGCCTCAACCTGGAGCCATACAGCCAGGACCTCTGGGGTGGGGAGTAGGGGCAGGGAGAATTTTGAAGGAAACTTTTTTTTTTAATCTCCACAGATGATTCTAATGTAATGCACAGCAAGGGTTGAAAATGATTGGTTTCAGGAAGCTGAAACCCAGAGGCGATAGCAATAAAAGTAATTACATCAAAGACCACATGAAAAGCATGAACTGGTTCTCTCTGCCTTCAAATTATAGTTTCTTGATTTGTCCCACAACTAAGATTCCCTGAGACGCTAAAAAAGGCCACGACTATTACAGAGCTCCAAGCATTAACAGTGCCTCTCAACAAACACCAGCTTTAAAAAGACAGTGAGTGTAAGGAGGATTTCCCCACAAATACCTTGATAAAAGGAATTTATAGTCAATAATGCTTCAATAATCATTTGGCAACCGACTACATATTTAGCATATACTTGAATTTAATGGTCATTCTTTTTTTCCATTCAGTAATTTTGCTTAATTGTTTAAAACACAGGGCTTTCCCTTTCTCTCTTACTAAAACTCTGGATTTAAGAGTGGTGCTTGAATCGTGCTCAAAAAATACTTTACTACTGAGTTAGCAGATCAACTAAAGGATGGAGTCTCCATTAAAAGCCCTTGTCGAATATTTTAATTGGATGAATTCACCCTTTATATACCATCGAACTATAAGTAGCAGCTAATACCAAGATTCATTATTCAAAACTACCCTGATAAATTGGAATTATGGCAGAAAACCAACAGACTTTTAGCAGGAATCAAATTCAGGTTAAAAAAAAAAACCCAAAAAACACAGGCCTAGTTTATTCCATACCTAATATCATAGGTATAATATGGAATAAACTAAGCCTATGTTTTGGACAATTCCTGGGCTGGCCCAAGAGGCTGAGTATTTACTCCAGAGAAGGGACCAAGACGACCCAAAACAGCTGGCTGGCTATGTTTGTCGTAGATTTAACCCCTATATCTAGCTCCATATGACAAAATAAAGAACAAAATAGAGAACAGTGTTGTAGAAGTTTCTAGAAGTCAGATGCTAATGCAAACTAAAAGAATTAAACCTGTCTAATAACTAGAGCATCTGACACTGGAACAAGATAGCACAGGAGCATGCATGCCTCCACTCCCAGGTGTGCGTGCAGTTGGCTAACTAACCTGCTCCCACAAATACACATTTTAAAAATGTCGATTATTTTATTACATGCCACAAATTTCTTGTTTTTTAATTAAGTGGTTCCAATTTAAGAAAAAGAGATTACTATTTAAATTGACTGTGTCAGAGGATGGTGACAATTAAGTTTCGGCCACGGAGAAGACTGACCCCGAGAAGATCCAGAGATGGAGGCATGTGCGCTCCTGTGCCAGCTTGTTCCAGTGTCAGATGCTCTGGCTATTAGACAGGTTTTATTCTTTTAGTTCGCACTAGCACCTGACTTCACTGTTCTCTATTTTGTTCTTTATTTTGCCGTATGGAGCTATAGAAGTTAAATCTACTACAAACACAGCCAGCTGTTTTGGGTCGTCTTGGTCCCTTCTCCGGAGTACTCGGCCTCTTGGGCCAGCCTCAGGAATTGTCCAAAACCATAGGCCTAGTTTATTCCATACCTAATATCGTTCTTTAGTTGATCCTGCTAACCCAGTAGTAATATTTGCAAGATACTCAATATTTGCAAAATAACAAAATCTTAAGTTATCCGAAGAACCCAGGGGAAAGTCAGGGCACCCCTGAAAGCCTATCACTCCAGATGACTGTTCCTTAAGAGAGTGGGGCCATTCCAGGCTCCCGTCCGGGCCAACGCAACTTCTGGCTCCAATCCCTCCAGCTCAGGGCTCTGCACTACCCTCCGGGCTACGTGTGCAGCCCTCCCACCACCGAGCACCCGCACGCCAACGCCGCCGTGAGGACTGCAACTGTCTTTCCGTTCTTTGGTACTTGGTGAAAAAAATTCAGATCCTTCAAGGCTGAGGTAAAAGTTACTGCAAACCATATGGGTTCACTAAGAGTCTGTTGCACTTATTTGACTATTCAGAGACATCACGGAGCTGGGTTCAGGAGGACAAGGATATTTCTTAAATGAATTACTAAGAGGACACGCTTATTTTTCATTTGAAATCTAAACGTTCCTTCCAACACTACCTCCTCACCCTGTGTTTTAAAATGTAGGTTTTACTGTTATTCAGGTGTGGTGAGCCAAGAGATCAGGAGAACTGCTACAAACAGGGCAGTCTGTTACTCACAGTTTCCAAGAGAGGGGGCAGACGGCACCCTGCAGGGCCACAGAGGAAGGAAGCACCAAGGGGTCAGGAGGCAGAAGGAGCAAGGGAGAGAGAGCAGGGGAGCCTTTGTCCATAGGAAGAGCCAGGCCCGGAATGACAAGCAGGCCGAGGACTGGCTGTCTGAACGGTTCTGCAGGCTCTGGGGTACCTGGCCCCGGGGTGATTAGGACAGAGGAACACTGGCTCCTGGAACTCAGGAGCCAGATCCAGGGGGCGGTTCGGAGTCTGTTCAGAGTCTAAGCTCTGGATTGGTTGGCTTTCATATGAACCCTGCGAACAAGGGCGAGTGGTTTGTTATTTTGAGGTATTAGCTGGCTCTGGGAGGGGCGGTCTCTCTTAGTTCAGGCAAAGCCTCAGATGCCAGATCACAAGAACACAAAAATTGAGAAAACTGGTTAATACATCTTGCTTTATTTCCCTCCATAGCACTGACATGACATGACATTATATGTTTGTTTACTATTGCTGCTCCCCCACTGGGATGTTGTGATCCTGTGATTTACAATAAGAAATACATATTTGATCTTAGCCCTGTTTCTGGCACAGAACTCCCCAAATTCTTGGAATTTCCTAAGTGTTGAGAGTGATAAAGGTGTCTTCTACTGTGTTAATGAGATGACTCTGGGACCCCACTCAAGGATGGGGGCTGGTTGCCAGGTGAACCAAACACAAGATTAAAAGTTTGTAATTTTCAGCCCTGCCTCAACTCCAGGGAGGAAAGAGTGGCTAGACGCTGAGTTCAACTGTCAATGGCCAATGACTTGGGCAATCATGACTGCATAATGAAGCCTCCATAAAAATCCAGGAGGACAGTGCCTTGATCCTCTTTGGGACGGCTTCCAAGCTGGAGAACCAGATCACTTCCACGTGTCACCAGGCAGGCCCCAAGCTCCATGAGGGCAGAAGCCCCTTCATTCAGGACCCTGCCCTACGTATTTCTCCATCTGGCTACTGATTCGTATCTTTTAATATCCTTTGCAATAAAACAGTAATCAAATGAGTAAACGCTTTTCATCAGTTCTGTGACTTGTTCTAGGAAATTAATCAAACCTGAGAAGGGGGTTGTTCGAACGTACAATTTGTAGCTGCCTGATCAAAAGCACAGGTAACAACTGGGCATCTGAAGTGGAGGGCAGTCCTGTAGGACTGAACCTTTCATTTACCTGTGCAATTTGATTCTATCTCCGGGTAGACAGTGCCAGAATTGAGCTGAATTCTCAACACCCTGCTAGGGGCAGAGCATTGCTTGTTGGTGTGGAGAAGCCTCCCTCCACCACTGGAACAGGGTCTGGGAACCCCATTCAGATGTCAACTCTGTGAAAGCAAGAACTTCACTAGGTTCGATGTTGTATCCGCAGTGCTTAGAACAGGGCCTGGCATACAGCAGGTGTTTAATAACAAGTGTTTGTTAAATGAATAAGTGCAAAAATAAATAAACCTGCATAAAAACATGCTTATGGAAGGAGAAGTGGGGTACAAGTACTTTCAAGTATTTAAGTACTTAAAATATTCTTCCAAACGAAACAATTAACCAACTTCTTTATAGCTACTACAAAGGAGAGCCTCAGCTTACCTCCCCCATCCAAGTGCTTATAAAACCTGAATTAGGGAAATTTAACTACTTACAGTAAGGTGGCACAATGGGATGGAGAGAGCCCAGACTACAGAGTCAGACCAACATTTCTATCTTTGCTCCATCAATTACTAGCTGAAGAGCCTGACCACATCACCTTCTCTGTCTGTCTCCTCACTGGAAAACCAACATGGTGATAATGCTCACCCACCAGAGAAAGAAGAAAAGGTGCCCATCAGACTGGCTAATGTGAAAGTTTAACACCTACACGTGTGAGAACATGGGGGCACGGGCTCTAGTATCTACTGCTAATGAGGTCCTGTGTAAGCAACACACACGACAGTGACCCCAGGGCTATGCTTAGCGCAAGTGCTCTACCATCTGGACTGTGGTGAACGTGTTCCATTTAGAGTTCATTAACGTCTGACTCAATGCTAACTATGACTATCACAGACTAACTGCCTGAGCAGCCATCACCTATTAGCAAGGGGACTTTCGGCAGGTTATTTTATCTCCCTGGCCTCTCCTTCCTGAATAAAAGAACTGTATAACCGCATGAAGTTGTAAAGATTAAATGAATGCTAAGAATGAACTGTGTTCCCTCGAAATTGCTACGATGAAGCCCTAACAGCCACGCCGTGTAGTACGTGGAGACAGGCACTCGGGAACTGCGTGGGTTTAGATGAGGTCATGAGGGTAGGTCCTCCTGGTGGGCTTGGTGCCTTACAAGTCTGCACTCCCCCATTCCAGGCACAGTGAGACGGCAGCAACCGAAGGAGAGCTCTCACCAGACCCGACCACGCTGGCGCCCTGACCTTGGGCTTCCTAGACTCTACAACACTGTGAAATAAACGTCTGTTGTTTAAGCTAGTCAGCCTATGGCATTTTGTTATAGCAGCTGAGCGAACGAATACAAGGAGTTTATATGGTAACACACTTAGGACAGTGCTCAGTGTAGGCTAAACACTCAAATGTTAGCTGTTATCCGAAGCAGCCTACAGCAATTAAGTCTTTCAGAAAGAGACCTCTCCAGAACCTCCCATTCAGTTCTTAAGCTTTACTTATTTCCTTTAAGGGAAAAACTGTAAACAAAAAAACATCTCCCATCCCCCAAAACCAAGCAAACAAAAACATTTTCAGCAGGGCACACCTCAAGGGGTTTTGAATGTTAACTTATTTAATTCTTACTACAGTCCTATGAGGGACTGTCATCATTCCCATTTTACAAATGGAAAAACTAAGATCCAGGGAGGTTAAGTGATGTCACACAGCTAAGCTGGGCTGAAGTGTGGATTTGAATCCACGCAGCCTGACTTCACTGTGTTTCTAATCACTACTGTGCTCCAAAGCTAATGAAGGATCTTGACAATTTAAGATGGGTCATGCTTGGTGTGCTGGCATGTCTTAATAAAATTGAGTATTTTTTTATAGGTAAACACATTTGTGGAAAACGAGCCACGGCTCACTAAATGACAGACTCAGGTTTAATAGAACGAGACCCAGCAAGACTAACCTGCATAAAACTACAGCAAAGCTGAATGACTCGCTAAACCAGGAAGAAGACTAACATTTTTATTATTCCTGCTGTTCTCAGAACCATTACAGGTATATAACATTACAGAGTCCTTTAGAGGCTGAACTAAAAGACATTTATGAACAGAAGATTCCCAATGGAGAAAAATATATCTTTTACTAGACTAACATTTATTAACACAATGGCTGGAAAAATGAAGAATCTGTCTGTGAAAGTAACATCAGTTTGGAAATATGCAGCCAAATCAGGTTTCCTTATATGCAATTATTAAATGTACATGATTCAATGTGCAAGCCTGAATATTGTGAACACTTTGAAACTGACACTGTTTTAAAACCTATGTTCAAACATTTGACTGAATGAGCCAGTCCACATTTTGTGATAGTGGCAGTACAGAGAAAATCACATGTCGAGGGCGGAATGTTCCTTAAAGTGAACGTTAGCTTCTAAGGCACGCTCCAAACTCCAGGGCTTAAAATCACGATTTAAAGACGGCTATTCCTGATGCAGGTGTGATACAACCGGGATCAGTGGTAAGGGAAAAGGCGGCAAGGGCTGCTGTCACAAAGGCCAAAGATGCCAGGTCTGCTCCGCCCTGCTGCTACTGATCCACAGAAAATGAACTCGGTGAAAGAGAATTTGAAATACATATAGAATGCTTCTAACTTATAAGAAAACCATGCAAGCTTATACACGATTTAAAACAATGCCCTATAAACTGAAAACATTACACTTATCAAGTTATTTAACTTGGACAGATCTGTCTTTAGTATAAGTTTTTTGTGGATGGTTCATACTTGAACTATACCACGAACAACCTCAGGGTCTTACCTATTAGCTTATATGCCAAAATTAATGCTGATGCAAATATGCGTAATCACACTATCAGGCTAACTAGACTACCTCCCATGTACTAAATTGATAATAATAAAAAAAATAGCAGCAATTAAAAACTAGGACCAAAAATGGTGAAAAAGAGTAAGCAAGAAAGGAAAACCTACAACCAGCTCAAGACAATATTATGATAAAATTCTTCCTAAAAAACTGCTAGAATTTCAGTTATCTGCAAGTATACTTGCATAGTAGAAGATTGTAACATCATTAGAATACAGAACTAGAACCCTCAGTAAACTTCTTTACAGGCTAATTTCAGTTCTGAGCACCAAATTTTAGTGACCCTAAGTTACTTATTAGTACCAAGTCCTTAGATACATGAAAAAAATCGAAGTTTAAGAAAATGGATATAATTTCATCTTCAAACAAAGGACCGGAATTTTTGGATCTGTTCCAGAGCCACCTTGAAAACCCTTAAAGCCCACAATGCCCTTCAGAAGCACTTGTTTAAATAATATTTCTAGTACAAGATAGCGTATCTCCCCACGTTACACCTGCAAACAGGTCTCAAAATTATGGTGGCATTAATGAAGAATACATTAGGAATGTATATAGGGCATTACACTTATATATCTTACATATGCATGCTTTACAGTTTACAAAGCTTTTACATGCATTATTTCACTAATACATCCATCCTGAGAAGATGAAATTATCTTCATTTTAAAGATGAGAAATCTGAGGTCTAGAAAGTTAAGTGACTTGCTCAAAGTCATATTAGACATCTGGCTAAGTGGCAGAGCCAAGACTAGCAAATCTAGAAATCAAACAAAGTACATAAAAAGGCTTTTCAAAACTAAAAAAAATCTAGAAGGACCTTATTACGATCATGAATCTTTCGCAGATGCACCAGTGAAATAAATATCTATGCCCAGGCCCTACCTGAGCAATTAACTCTCCTGTGGGCCAGTCAGCAGAACTCTGAAAAGAGGCCCAGGTGATTCTAACATGCACCAGGGCTGAGAACTTCTGACCTGCTGTATCAGCAGTCCCCAACCTCTGTAGCACCAGGGACCGTTGCTCCTACGAGAATCTAATGCCTGACCATCTGAAGTGGAGCTGAGGCGGTGATGCCAGCGCTGGGGAGCGGCTGCAAGAACAGACAAAGTTTCACTCACTCACCCTCCGCTCACCTCCTGCCGTGCGGCCCAGTTACTAACAGGCCACAGACCAGAACTGGTACCAGTCAGTGGCCCGGGGATTGGGGATCCCTGGCTTTAGATGATACAAATGTCAACAGTGCTTTACAAAATGTTTCTCATCAGCATTTTTACTTTTATGTTTTCCTTTTATATGAATTAATCATCACTCCTTAATTAGACCTAGTGTGACAGTTTAATAAAGCCGAAGTGCTGACTTTAAAGGTTTCAGTATTAACTACATGGTGCATAACTGCATATGACTAATTAAATGAAAATGTTGTTCTGTCTTATTTTGAAAAAAACTATTCTAGTCAATATGTAGAATATTCAATTGAAAAGCACAGCCTTCAGTTTGCTGTTAAGAACATTTAAAAAGCATTACCTTCTGACAATACTATAATACTACCATTTATACAATAATACATTTAAGTTTCATTCTTTTGAGGAATATAAAGCTTTATTGTACTAAACATAATAAAAATAGTAGTAGAGGTATTTAAGGGGCAAACTGGATGACAATTAGCACTGAAAATCATTTTAAAAATACTGGATACTGGACCAATCTTACCTTTTGAAGACTTGTTGGATTCAACTGAGTTTTGTCAATTATTTTTATTGCAACCTAGAAAAAGATAAATTAATAAGTATTTCTGGATTTTAAGAATTTGGTAATTATTTTATAATTGAAAAGAGGGGCTTCATACAAATAAAGGTATTATTATAACATCTTTCCCCTCTAAACACAGGGGAAAAAATCTCACACAAACCAAAATATAAAAAATAAAAAGATTATATAATTAAAACACATCCAGAAAGTATGGCAATAAAGCAAATCTAGTTGCTTTAATTTTATCTGACTCTGGGAAACAAGCGCAGGAACTACACTGTCGCAGGTTTACAGGGTCTTGCACAGAAAGGAGAACTTGAGCAATTTCATGAACAGAGTGCTGCTGAATCTGAAAACTTTAAAAACTTATTATTATAAAAAAGACAGAAAAGATCTATGCACCCCTATGTTCACTGCAGCATTATTTACAATAGCGAAGATATGGAAGCAACCTATGTGTCTGAACATGTATAGATGAATGGACAAAGAAGGTGTGTGTGTGTGTGTGTGTGTGTGTGTGTACAATGCACACAATAGAATATTACTCAGCAATAAAAAAGAATGAAATCCTGCCATTTGTGAAATTAATGGACCAACCTAGAGGGCATTATGCTAAATAAGTTAGGCAGAGACAGACAAATATCTTATGACTTCATTTATATGTGGAATTTTTTTAAAAATCAAAACAAACGAACCAAAAAAACCCAACTGAGAAACAATGAACAAACTGATGGCTGCTGGGGGTGGGGAGTGGAGGGATGGATATAAAAGGTTAAGGAGAATATTGTCAATAAGTGTGATAACTTTGCACAGTGACGGTTACTAGACAGTGTGGTGGTCACATCGTAAGGTACGCAAAATGTAGAATCATTATGTTGTACACCTGAAGCTAATATTATATGCCAACTGTACTTTAATTTTTAAAAAATCCCTTTAGTAAGTTAAAGAAGGAAAACAAACTAGTTCCAGACCAAACTGTAGGCTAACCAAGTGAAATACATACAGAGGCAACAAATGGGACCAAAGGGGTGTGTACACCTCTGTCAATCTAAAAAACAAGCCCTTAAGATACAGAAAGAGTGCCCGCTTCGAGAGCACATACACTAAAATTGGAACAATACAGAGTAGCACGGGCCCTGCACAAGGATGACACGCAAATTCATGAAGCGTTCCATAGAAAGAGAAAAAAAAAGATACAGAAGGAACTACAGTTTCCAGTTATATGCATTTAACAAAAGAAAATAAATCAGTTTTACTTCTATTTACTAAGTGGACCTACGCCAGCATCCTCACCTGGTCAGTTTGTCATTTCTTGCATAAAGTGATTTCTAGGAACTATGAATATGCAGACTGGGGGGATGGGGATGACAACAGAGGAGGGAAGGGAGGGGAAGGGAAGAGAAAGGCTTTGCCATGAACTGGGGAACATAACCGACGCAGCTTTGCATCCAAGGTCCAAACAACAAGCGATCTTGCCCCACAGCGGTGAGGCCGTGTTTCCTGTGCATCCTTCAGAACAGATCCGATGAGCAGCACCGCTGAAGAAAGGGACAGTAGCCAAAGTCTGGGGAAAGTACTTGGAGATTCTTTTTCTTTTTCTGGTAATAATTTTATTATTGACTCCTTACTATATACCAGGCACTGGGCTGAGCCCTTTCCATAAATTACCCTCTTTTTCAATTTTTACACATTTTAATTTTTTTATTATGGTGACACTGGTTAACGAAGTCCAATAGGTTTCGAGGGCACCATTCAACAGTCAGGCATACATGTACTGCACTGCGTGTTCACCGCCCATAGTTAGAGTTCTTTCTGTCACCACATATTTGACCCCTCTTACTCGGAGATTCTTTTTGTCAATAGTTCTCAAACTTTTTCTTCCCCTTTCCACTCTTAAAGATTACTGAAGAACCCGAAAGTGGGGTAAATCTATCGATATTTACCATGCTATAAATGAAAACTGAGTAAGTGTGAAATAAGTGAACAATTCATTCAAAATCAGTCACCAAATGGTGCTGGGAAAACTGGATGACCACATGCAGAAGAATAAAGTTGGACTTTTACCTAAAATCAAACACAAAAATTAGCTCGAAGTGGATCTATGACCTAAACTTAACACCTAAAATTATCAAACTCTTAGAAGAAAACAAGGCAAAAGCTTCATGACAATAGATCCGGCAATGATCACTTGGGTATGACACCAAAGGCAGAGGCAACAGAAGAAAAAATAGACAGATTGGACTTCTCGAAAATTTTTAAATTTGGTACATCAAAAGACAGTATCAACTGAGTAAAAGGGCAAACCTCAGAAGGGAAGAAAATATTTCCAAATCATATATCTAATAAGGGATTAATATCCAGAGTATATGGAGAACTAAAGCTCAACAAAAAAAAAACTGATTCAAAAATAGACAAAGGACTTGAAGAGACATTTCTCCAAAGGAGATATACAGACGGTCAGTAAGCACACTAAAAAGATGCTCAACATCACTCATCGTTAGGGAGACACAAATCAAAACTACGAAATACTACTTCACACACATCAGGATGGCAACTATCATAGATACGCAGGTAGGAAGATAGAAAGAAGAAGCCCCAGTGAAGATGTGGAGAAAATGGAACCCTTGGGCACTGTTGGTAGGAATGCAAAATGGCACCGCCACCGTAGAAAACAGTACAGAGTTCCTCAAAAAATTAAAACGAGAATTACCAGATGATCCAGCAATTCCACTTCTGGGTAGGTACGCAGAAGAATTGAAAGCAGGGACTTAAATAGATATTCACACACCCATGTCCACAGCACCATTATTCACAGCAGCTAAGACATGGAAGCCACCCAAGTGTCCATCAAGGGATAAATGGATGTGTGATGTGCAATTACTCATACAACAGAGTATTATTCAGACTTAAAAGAGAAGAAAATTCTGGTAAATGCTACAACATGGATGGACCTTGAGGACATTATACTAAGTGAAATAAGCCTGTCACAAAAAGACAAATACTATATAGTTCCACTCATATGAGACGCCTAGAGTATTCAAAATCATAGAGGCAGAAAGTGGAGTGGTGGTTGCCTGGGGCTGGGGAGAGGGCAGATGGGGAGTTAGTTTGATGGGGTCAGAGTGTCAGTTTTACACAGTGGGAAGAGTTCTAGAGATGATGGAGGTGGTGACGACTGTACGATATTATGAATGTATTTAATACCACTGAAATATACACTGAAAAAAGGGTTAAGATGGTAAATTTTGTTATGTGTATTTTACCACAACAAAAAATAAAAAAACAAATAAGCCCACTACATGTTAACATAAATAATATTTTAATGAAATTCTCTTACGTCCTTTTGTATTCAATCTGTTATGATATCATTCATCATGTAGCTTCTGCAAATTCTACTTTATACTCGTGAGAGATAATGGAAAAAGCAAATAAGGTCTTAATAGTATTACAAAAATAGTTTTGACTTTGCAGATTCCCCCCCAACTAATGGCCTGAGAAAACCTCCAAAAAACCCCGTATGACCCTACAGCCTCCAGGGCTATGAGGGGAAGAGAAACGCTGCATGAAGGCATCTAGTCTGGGGGGAGGGGGTTACCATCCCTGGCCCCTGCCTGGGGGAGGGAAAAACCAGAAGTGGAGAAGTAGAGAGTTAATCAGCGTGTGTGCCTGAAAAAAGCAAAGTCAGAATTCTAATTCTGTATATGGAAAATACAATTATCTTGATGAAAAGTACAGTAAATAAAGCAAAAGTAAATAATGGCTGCTATAATATGCAAAAAACACCACCCTGTGCATATCTTGCCTGGGGAGATGTCTTCAGACGCCCTGTTACAGACCTGGCACCCTACCGCATGCAGCAGCATCCAGTGACTGCTAGCTGAGCGTCTGAGGACTTGGCCACTCATATCCATAACTGCATATACAATAGAGATGGAGATAAAATAGTGAAGAAATAGCTTCTGGTGTTCAACAGATATCAATGTGGTTTAAAAGTTACATTATTTCAAAGCCGAATGAATTTTCTTCAAACTTTACTTTCAAAAAGAATTTTATGTGATATACTTGGACCTCCCAATTTCCAAAGTAACCTCTTAGATATGCTGTTCCTCTCTAGCCACCATTCTCTTTTCTTCCTCCTCCTCATGGCCAAGTCCATCAAATATGCTGCCTTTCCAGTTCCTCTTCCCTCTGATCTTGAGTCCTGGTTTCTATGCACATGACTGGACTCTTGATCACTGGTTTTTTTTTCTTCTGGTTCTGTTCAATATCCACCTTCTAAAGATTTTATCCTGATTCTGATCTTAAACATTTTTATTTTCAAGGAGTGCTATTCAAATAGTATCTACAGCAAAAACTGGAGCTCAAATATGTTGCATTTGGCTAAATCAAACCAGAGTCATTTCATCAAAAGCAAGTGTCCTCAGAGTAAAACACTGTCTTCTAACATGACGTGTGTATATGTGTGTGGCACTGAAGCCTGAAGAGGAAGCTCCTAATCCCCTCTTCCTTCCAGCTCCCTGCTGGGGTGACTCAACACTCAAAATAACCTTGGCCCAGAGCTGGAGCCTGGAGGACAGCTCAGAGCTTGAGGTCACCAAAACAGGAGGCAACTGTGGGGTATCACTGCCTTGGAAAGATGGAGGCTAGCGAGAAGACTACTCGTTCATTCCGAAAGCTGTGGAGTCTGTTTGTTTGTTTGTTTTTGGGGGGGAGGCGTGCACAGCAAAAGGGAGTTCACTAGGTGAGGAAAGAGGAGTTTCCGGAGCACTTGTGTAAAGTTCTGGGAAATTCCATTTCTTTACCCTGCTGCCAGAAGCAAAGTGGAAAATTACAAAACAGGGATAAAGACAGCTCATACTCGAGAAAGTCCCGACAAACCCGCAGCAGACACCCATGGGAGCAAAATCCTTATCCTCCACCTCCTGTCTATTCACTACTGGTCAAAAGAGCCTAGCACCCTGCTCCTGACAGGTGTTAAACCCTCCACCACTAAAAGAGCAGAGATTTCCAGTCCTTTAGGACAGAGTGGCCCATAAAAATGGCATATTACTCAGCTTGGGCTGCCATAACAAAAAATACCATAGATCAGGTAGCTTAAACAGCGGAAATCTAATTTCTCAGTTTGGGAGGCTGGAAGTCCAAGATCAGGGAGCCAGCCCGGTGAGTTCCTGGTGAGGCCCCCTCTCCTGGCTTGCAGATGGCCTGCTTCTCGCTACATCCTTACATGGCACAGAGAGAAAGTAAGCTCTCTGGTGTCTCTTCCTATAAGAACATGAACCCTACTGGATCAGGGCCCTACCATTATGACTTAATTTAACTTAATTACTCCACGAAGGTCTTATTCTCCAAAAACAGTCACACTAGGGGCTAAGGCTTTGACATGTGACATTTTGGGGACACAATTCAGTCCACAGCAATAAAGACCAAGCCAAACAAGTGGAACAGGTGGCTACAAAATAAAACTTCAAATTGAAACTTTTAACGATACACAACATGGAAAAAATACACAATGTGGAAAAACATGACAAGCATAGAGTAAAAGAAACAGAAACAAAACAATATATATTATACTGTATGATTCCATTAGAATTACATTAAGAAAAAAAATCTCTGGTGTTAGAACTCAGGAGAGTGGTTACCTCAGGGAGGAAGAACAGTGAAGTGATCAGAAGCTCACAGAAGGGAGGCTTCTGGAGTTCAGAGTCATAGTATATTTTTGCCCTGGGTCACGGTTATGCAAATACAGTTACTTTGTGATAATTCATCAAGCTGTACATTTATGATCTGGGCATTTTTTCTGAATATGTTATATTTCAATGAAGTTAATTTTTAAAAAAGTCGATGACTTTAAAAAACCATAATGATAAAACTGATGCCTAAAACTGAAAAATAAGAATAAAAGTATGTTATTAAAGATATAAAAATAAAACCTAAAGAATCAGTTTAAAAGACTAAAAGGGGCCATCTTGAGAAATTAGAAAGTGGGCGGAGTTTAAGGGACGCTATTGTCTTAAACAAGCCTTGACTCTTAAAACCGTACAATATAACGAAAAAAATAACTATGTAAAAGTTTTTTCATAACCATAATGAGGACATTAAGTTAAAGATGGCGTATTGATCACGTGCATTTCTCTCTTCTCCCACCTGATAGCCCAATTAAAAGAATAAAGACAGAATAATGAAGAAGGGCAAAGAGAATGAGAGAGGTGCCGTCAGTGGACAAGTGACTTTAAACAATTTCTGGGAGATAAAAATCAGAGATACTTGTAGCAGTGCTCAAAGAAGGGTACAATCCAGGAAAAACGTCACTGACCAGAGAAAATAACTGTGCTGCACACATGGAAGGTCCCAGTATAAAGGCCACCTTTCCTCCCAGCCACCATGAAGTTAAGTGGGGCACTTGACCAGCACCCTCGATCATCACACTCATAGCTGATGACCCTGCTTTCCATTTGATTGAAAAAAACAACTGCAGTGAGAACGAAACTTCTACAAGCTCCCACCACCATACAGAGCCCCGCCTCCTGCACCTATGCCAGTAACCTCTACCTTTCTCCCTTCTCCAAGGGCATGCCTCCACCACCCACTCCCACCTCTCCCATGACCCCGCTTTTCCCGTTAGGTCATTCCCATTAGCAGACAGATCTGCTGGTATTTTGCCCATCTTTAAAATCTTCTTGGCCTGACATCTCCCTGTAGCTACCAATCTAGTTATCTGTGCCTTGAAAAAGCTGTCTTGCTGTCTCTCATCTCCACCCAGCCATTCTCTCTTGACCTGAACATGGTACTGAAAGATGTTTGACAGCTACACTGGGCCACCTGGGACAATTAGCAGTAAATACAAAGGATCATGAGGAAATAAAAATTAAAAAATAATAATAAAAATAAAAGAGGCAACTGTTAATTCTAGACAAAAAAAATATATATATACAAGAAAATAAATGATTGCAGTCTAACGATGAACAATATTTAGAGTTTAATTAAGTTCTGGAACCAAATATATTATTGCAATAGAAAGGCTGAGTAAAGGAAAGTAGATGTGGAAGTAAGTTACATGACAAAGCTATATCCTCATCTTCTATCAGGAGGAAGTCGGTGATGTCTAAACTTATAAATCTGGATATAACCAAGAGGATCAGAAGCGCTTAAAGAACTGAAAGTGGGAACCTCTAAGTAACAGTCCTGGGAAAAGAGTTCTGACTGTAGTTAGAGGCTTTTTGGTACTATTTGACTTTTTAAGCTATATGCTATTACTTTGAAAAAATAATTTAAGATAACAAAAAATAGCCTCAATTAAGTAACAAATGATAGCTACAAGTGAGTTCCCCTGTAGTTCATGTGAGAGGAGAGATCCCTGAGAAGCTATGAAAATACATGGGGAGGAAAAATGAACTTGAAAGAAAACCTTTGGCTTGAAATATAGAAACAGACTATATATATATAGCAGAAACCCAAATAACCTTCAGCTGTGAAAAGTTGACCAAAAACAAGATAGCAGATCAAACACACACACCCCAAATCCATTGTAAATATGAAACAGATGCTACCATGACAATAAAGCTAACGGGTAGCATTTTCACCGAAAGAGCTAAATTAGATAGATGAATTTTTATGACTGGTGCTTGGTTCTGAAATATATAAAATAAGGATTTTGGTGTCTACTTCTGACTGGTTCATGATCTAAAAATTAAGAATCATCCTAGAAAAAGAGGTCTCCCCTAAAGTGGATTTATATCACAATCATCGTATTTAAAGACTTGATTAGAAACTGTTCTCTAGATGTACACAGTATATAACCTTGGTTATTATAGCTCATTAACCTGTCTGTTCAGTAAAAATGCCATTCTTCCAACAAATGCATTCATTTTCTTGAAGATCTTTTATGTTCACAACATCCTTATCACATAAGTGCGTGACAGAGATTATTCCCACTCTTCTTCCAGGGAGTTTTTTCCACGATGTCATTCTACTACATCTCTGTTCTTACTCCCAAGCATAGCCCTTGAAACTGTCTCTTAACATAATATGTAACTCTTTATTTTATACAGACTCAGCATGAATTGTCTCTAAATCACCAATACCACTTCCTGTAACTCTGGGCAAGACACACTCCCATCAAAAGTCAAGAGAATGCTGACAGAAACAAAGACCTTAGCTTTTACTGAGCTGAGAACAGTACCAACTGGTAAAAATACAATGAATAGACTAGAAATTTTAAGTTTCTATCTTCTGAAACTATAATACTGTAATAAACCTATAATAAAACCAATTTTCTAACCAAAATTCACTTAGTTTTACCATGTGACACAGCGATTCCACTCCTGGGTTAACTATCCCAGAGAAATTAAATTTATGTTCACATAAAAAAACCTGGACAGGAATGCTTACCAGTTCTATTCATAATTGCCAAACACTGGAAACAACGCAAATGTCCTTCAGCGGGAGAGGTGATACAAACTATGGTCCGCCATTACAATGAAATACTACTCAGCAATAAAAAGGAACAAACTAGCTATATAGGCGAGAAATGAAACTGTGGGGAAGGACAGACAGGTAGTTGGGGGAAGTCGTGCTGGAGAACAGCCCACCATAAAGGGACCACGGGGAGTTTCTGAAGGAGTGAGACTTCTCTATCCTGATTATGGTGGTAGTAATGTGAATCTATACTATAGATGTATTAAAATTCACAGACCTGTAAATCAAAAGAAAAAAATGTATACTTAAAAAAAATAATAATACAAATTTGCTTAATCTAAAATGGTGTCCAACAAGAGAGTGAGGTCAAAAGGTGCTCAGATACAAGATGCTACACAAATGTTATATACTTCCCACATGTTCACAACAGCTAAGGAAAAACATCTCATTCGCATTGCAATAAAAGTTATAAAATACCTTGGAATGAGCTTAAGAATTATGCAAAACCCAGGTGAAGAAAATTACAAACCCTGAAAACAAAACTGAGACACATTTCATAATCCCAGACAGAAAGATTCAGTATCATTAAAATAGAAATCTTCTCCAAAATAAGTTTATAAATTCAATTAATTCTAATCAAAATTCCAGTAAGACTGTTTTTATAACATGGAAACTTGATCCTAAAATTCATCTGGCAGCGTAAACAGCAAAACGAGCTATGAAACTTTTGAAAAATAAGAATAATCAGCAAAGGAGTCCCCCGACTTCAAATAACCAAAATATACAATCGAAAGCTGCAGTGATAAAAACACCACAGTATATGTACAAGACTAAATGAATAAATCAGAGAAACAAAAGGAGACCTGGGAATTTAATGTGATAAAACAGTTATCTTCAATCAGGAGGAAAGAACCGCTGATCCTGGGACAAGCAGTTATCCATGTGAAAAACGTTAGATCCCTACACCTCATATTAATCCCCCAAATATACACCAAATGAATCAAACATCCAAATGTGAGCCATAGCAGTATCTGAAGGAAATACAGAAAGGCTTTTAAAATCTTGGGACAAAATAAACCTTTCTTAACAAGACATGAAACCCAGACAGATCGCAATGATGTCTGAATCACATCAAGGGCTTAAGTCACTAAGCTGTAAAAGAAAAAAAAAAGGCAAATGGGTAAAGGATATTATATAAACAGGAAATTATTTTTAAAAGAATGACAAAAATATATGAAAATATCATCAATCTCAGTAGTTATCAGGAAAAAGAGAGCTTTTTTAAAATACAATTTTTTGTCCATCAGACAGACGAACATAATCCACACAGTGCTAGCAACAGTGTAGAAAAATGGACACCCTTATTCGTTGTGGTAGGTTAATAAAAGTAATATGACATCTTCTCAAAACCAATTTAAAAGTACCTATTGCAATGTTAAATAAAATATCCATCCCCTTTGACCCAGGATTCCCACTGCTAGGGATCTATTCTACAAAAACACTCTTAACAAGAACACAGAGAGAGTTATGTTAAAGAATGTTCACTGCAGATGTTTGTAATAACAAAAAACCAGAAACCACCCAATGCCTAACAGGGGATAAACTATGGCACCAGTACACAATGAAAGACAACGTTCATTAAACAGAATGTGTCGGATCTATGAGCTCTAAGATCCAGACATGGTCAAGTACATTACTAAGAAAAATTGCCATTATGTCCCGTGAATCTCTTTTTGTTAAAATAAACAAGAAGTTAATGTCTATAAAAAACTGGGAATCAAACTGCTGAAGGAGATTTTTTTGAGGAGAGACATTTCAAGGAACTTTTACTTTCTACATAATAAATTTCTATGTTTACATTTTACATTATTCTGGGTAATATCTACAATAGGGAAAAAGGGAATAAAATGGTTTTGCTCAATTAAAAAAAAAACCCTGAAAAAAAATAAATTTAGCCATTATCTTGTCAGATTCAAGCATTTCTGGAGAAAGAACCTATTAGACTTGTCTACACAGTGGGCCAGACTCCAGACATGTAAGTTAAGTGAAAGGGGAGAGGGTCTGCCCGTCCCCCCGACTCTCACTCACCATCTCTGCCCACACAAGGAGACTGGCGCAGCAATCGCCAGGACTGGTGGAAACCAAACTCAGAGGTTTTGCTCTTTATTTCGAAAAGCTTTGATTAATGACGAAAAGAAAAGCTCTACCCGCTCGTGCTGTTTATTGATTCCAAAAGCGGTCTAGGCATCTCAACAAGAAGTCCTAACAGAGATTTGTCACTAAAGCTGAGATGAACTTTGAAGAGGCAAATTTATAGTTATGGCCTGTACTTAAGATTCCAACCTAGCGTAGACCAGCGCTTCCCAACCTTCAGGTTCCAGCACACACAGAAAATGAGACTAGCTGTGGGCACACTGCAGTACACAAAGGCAGCCCGCTGGCAGCGATACCTGGCCCAGGTCTCGCTCCAGCGGCCCCAGGCATGGTGGGCTGCAGGCATCGGCACCATGCACACCTGAAACGCCGTCTCGGCGCACGTGTCAGGTGGCTCCAGCACAGAGAAAGCACTCCTTTAAAAAGCTTCCTTCAAAAGTATCATGACATTCATTCAACAACACTTAGTACCTAAGGTGCAGAGTAGAGGAGGCGGGCAGGTAAACAAGCATTCCAACGAATGTCAAACGAGCTACCTAGGGAAATATCAGGAATTTTAACACGAGTCCCATGCCTAGAGAAAGGGAGGCTGTCAACGACCTCTTCCCAGAGGAAATGATCCCAACGCAAAAGGGTGAAAAAGTATTTCAGGCAGAGGAACAGGTACAAAGACCTAAATGCAAGAAGCTACGTGGAAGCAGCAAAACGGGTTCTGTACTGCACAGGCAGACGTGAGGGGGGAATTAATTTGATAGGTTTGATGGAAGTGTTTTTGATAAATACGCACTGCGGTTGAGCAGAAAGCCAGTAACACAAAAACCAGGAAAACATGTGCCTTCCTCCATAATAACCTATTAAACATAAGCTACAAGTAAAGTATTTGGGAAGATGAAAAATTTCTCGAGGGTAAAAAGACAGCGCTATTGATTTGCAAGTACCATAAGCTCATACATGAATTTTAAAACAATTTTTATTATGATGACAGATATTTGCTACTAAAAAAGAACAAAACACTACCATTTTTAAAGGCAAAGATTATTCACAATATATTTACAACATTTAAAGAAATGGAAAAGCCAAACAACTCCTAGACGATTATTAAATTTCTTTTCTTAAAAAAATGTTTAATTAGTTTAGAAAGAAGTCTAAATGTATACATTCTCTTCCTCTCTCTCTCACGTGGAACTAAACAGAGCAAGTGTCATTAATAGAAATTAAGCATAATTTCTATTTACCTCTCTGCCTGTAAGGATGTGTCTTGCCAATTTCACTTTTGCGAAATTCCCTTTGCCGATTGTTTTCAACAGTCTGTAGTTTCCGATGTGAGGCTGTTCGTCCGCACAGGAAGCAATGGAGTTTCTACACCGAGCCCCAGAGCGCCCAGAACGAGAGGTCACTTCTTGCCGCCCATCTCCATGTGACGTGTGCTACAATGCAACGTACAACAAACGTAAGAAAATGAGAGGACACGCGGTACCTATCAAGTTTTAAGAGCCTCTAGTTGAAGAAACAAAACATTGATGCTTTAATTTTAATCCTAATGCATCTCACACTTTGAAGGAATTTGCCCGCATAGTATAATGAGGAAAATAATGCTGAGAAGAAAAAAGTCAAGTGTTGAAGTTCAACTGCTGATCGGAAAGAGATTTTCTATATGTAACTGTAACATAAAATAGGCACAACAGGACTGCCTTACAGTCGTGAAGAACTTAACCTTTCGTATGCTATGAAATGCACTGCACACGTGATCCTTACACCGCACCCCGTGAAACACGCACAACAAACATCACCATCACCAGATGAATATGCTTCTGTGATTTATGCTCGGCCACATCACTAGTGAGAAATCCAGAATCTGGATTCCCAATTTCTTCTACACTATGCTGCTAACAATTCAAAACAATGTGTTCAAAATAACAACCAGACTGTGTGGCCCTTGACAAATCTGTGTTGAATAGACGAATAAAATATTCAATATGCTCCATAAAGATAAAATAAATCATATGTGCTTCTAACCATATTAAATATAAAAGTACTAGAGTTACAAACACCTGTAAAAGTCTGTATGTCCAGGTACCCAGTTGCCTAGTGCTTCCTCTTTCCCTACACGAGCCCCAAGGATGCCACACGCCACTGCCTACCTTTCAAGGCAGCTAACTCCCGCTCGGGGAAGGCTCCTCACACTTACTCTCTCACACTTTCAGCCCTCTTCATTATTCTCTTGTTGATCAAAGAAAAGATTAAAATGACAACTAAGTTATGACCCTAAGGCTTTACACAAAACAGATACACTCTATTGTACCCAAGACATGTGCTGCTGTAATGCAAATTTTGTAGATCAGCTGGAGTATGGTTTTAAAAGAACTTAAATGACCATGTCTATTTTTAAACTAGATTTAAGTTTAATGAAAACAGGACAGTAATTTATTGTTCCTTAGATCTTAGAACAGTAGTTGGCACATAACTGATATTTAATAAATATTAGAATGACTAAGTGATATCAAAATACGAATCACTGTAGTGTTCAAGTGGTTAAATTATGAGAAATTTTTCTAACTTTCGAATTCCTTCTATTCATTCATTCAAATATTTACCAAGTGATAATACGTGATAAATTTTATATAAATATGTGCCAGGCACTGTTTTGGGTGTTGGAAAGGCAGCAGTGCATAAAACAAAGTCCCTATTCCCATGAGGTATGTGTCCAGTGGTTTTATGCTTATGCAATAAAAATATGGTCATCAAAATTATACTACTATCCAAAATTCTAGTTAAAAATAGCTTTTGTAATATAAACATATATTTTCTAATTTACATGTTTTATAAATTCAGCTTTTCATGTATTATGTTTTCAAGGGTGAGGCACAGTTAAATAGACAAAATATTAACTTTTGTGTAAATCAACTGTCTTGTTTCATGTAAAATGGAAATATTCGAAGAATCTCCAGATTCATGGACATCCAGAGTTCATACCATTGCTTACTCCCAATCTACTTATAAAAAACTCCTTAGCATTACATCACAACTATGTAACCTTCAGCAGGATGAGGATTTCTGTCTGTTTTGTTCATTACCAGATAGTCTCAGAACTTGGAAGAGTGCCTGGCAGGTAGCAGCCGTGCAATACATTGTTGCTGGATGCATGTTAAATGGATTCGAGGCCCTTTCTGATCTAATCCATTCCTCTTCTCTTGCTATATCGTACACTATTCTCCAGCATGATTCTGTTTCCCTCGGTTTGAGAGCTCTTTCTTCTCTTCAAACCTAAGAAAACCCTATTCATTTCCTTATGTTTGGATCATCTGTCACCATCTTTATGAAGCCTTCCATGACTTCCTGCATCCCAGCAGAATTACTATCTTTGCCTTTGGGCTCCCAAGGTACTCTGTGTGTATCTATCTCTATTAAGCTACCTTGTTGACAATACTATTGGCCATTCAGATTGGCTCCTGGGCTTCTGAGTTCCTGGAAGATCATACTGCCTTGTAGGAACTCACTCCCCTCACTGGCGGGTAGGCATAGCAATGTGACTAACTTTGGCCAATGAGATAGATACAAGAGAAAGTAACATGTCATTTCCATACTGAAGCACTTAACTGCCAGTGCTGACCTCCAGCCCTGTCTTCTGCTCTCCTGAATCCTGACCACTGTTCAAAGTCAGAGGGCCACAGGACCAAATCAGCCCAGACAAGATTGGTCTTCATGGAGCCAATAAATATGTCCTCAGGCAGACTTTGCGTGAACAAGGGTTTGTTTTTTTTAAACCATGTTAAAGCACTAAGATTTTGGTCACATATATTACCACAGCATACCCTCACCTAACACAACACATACTCACGAAAATAAGCAATCATAATACAAAGAAGAAACCTGTCTTTCCTCATTAAATTATAAATTCACACAACAGATTGAAATATGTTAAATTCCAACAGGATTAAATTTAGTATATTTAGTTTGATATTTCTTACACAAAGTCCTTAAATTTAAAAATCTAACGTGTTTAACTTTAAAACGTCTCTCAAAACAGAATCAAATTAAATTGCCTTTTGCTTCTAGTTGGCCTTCATTTTTTCCCCATGTACCCACTGGTGGCCCTAAAGAAAGTCTCCTATTAATTTATCATAGCAATGCGAATACTAAACATTTTAACAAATAATTACTTATTAGTCAATTACTTCATGCATGGAATTTTTTTCCTAAGGAGCCAGTAAACAAGAGAGGACCAAAAAATAGTTACATAATTCTTCCGTAGTAATTCTTCACAGCATTTTGTGGCAGCACTAAGCACACAGCAGGTACTCAAGAGTTGTTGAATTTACGTCTTATAGATTAAATGAGTGCTGATCCTTCTCCCTCCCATGGAACTGAGCTGATACCATGTCATTCAGCCCAAAAACTGGAATACGTGCACTGCTACTGAAAACAAGGCAGAATCGAGCCAAAAACAGGAGATTAACAAATTCATAAAGCATTCAATTTCAAACTAAAACCTCTCTTTAATGCAAAACATTCAGGCTGCCTGGTAATATTAGGGCATTAAACAAACACTGTATTTACCTACTCAATGTTCGTTCCTTCCGTCTTTATTCCAAGAGAAGCTGGATGTGTTTGGGGAGGCAACATGGTCAGCTAAATTCTTGTTTTCTCGAACTTCCCTGCAGCTAGAGGTAGCATATGGCTTAGTTCTGGCCAGTTCTCCTTAGTCAAAGTCTACAGGAGGGTTCTGGGAAAACTTTTTGTTTCTCATAGAGACAGATACACTAGTAACATCCTCTTCCGCCTCTCTCCTGCCTTGAATGCAACCATAATAGCTGAAGCAGTATAAGCTATCCTATAGCTATAATGCCTTGAAAATGAGAGAAAAGACAAAAATATTTTTAAAAACCACCGGGTCCAATATTACTGAACTACTGAACCAAAGCTAGAAGCTGCCTAGATTTCTTTTGTGAGAAAAACAAACCCCTATTTGGTTAAGCCATCTGTTAGGTTTTGTCACTGTCAGCCAAAGCACTGTTACAGGGGCCACGGCTACAGCAATACTAATGTTAAGAAGTAATGAGAAAATGGATGAGGAATACACTCCATTTTATGTTATATGTATTAGTTTTTAAAATTTTGTTCATATATAAAGAGCCACAGAAGATAAATTATCATATAACCAGAAGGCACAAACGAGAATATACCTTAGACAGACAGACAGACAGACAGACACACACACACACACACACACACACACACACACACACACACACAATTTACATACTATGGTTCCAGGTTTGCCCTTATATCTACCTGGTAAAGCACCAACTTGAAATTTAAAAAACTTACTTAAGAAATCAAGTTTAAAAGTTTACAACTTGACACTGTTTCAACTCTGCCTGAACAGAGCTTGGTCCCTTTTGTAAAACCCAAGACGTGTACCCATACATCCTTTCTAATCCTTCAAATAACCAGCCACCCCCTTACATAATGGGCAGGTTTGTTCAAATGTAAAAAAAAATCTACACAGCTGAATTGTGACAATAAAAGGCTATTCTTCAAGTATTTTGTAATTTAGAGATATTAATAAATCAGTTTTCGCTTTTGAAAGCAGCTGGGCAATTATTTCATTCACCGAGAAAAAATATTTGATTAAGACTGAACAACTGTGATTTTAAAACTTTTAGCAAACTAGGAAATGAACTTCCTTAATTTGATTAAAATCACAGACCGAAAATCTTCAGTAAATATATTAAGTGGAGAAACTGGAATCATTTAAGATCAGAAACAAGATGAAGCTGCCTATTTTCACTATCATTATTTAACATAATACTGGTGCCTTTAAGCAAAGAGAAAGTTTTAAGATGTAACAATCAAAACGGAAGAGATAAAAATGTCGTTATTTGTAGATGATATGATCTACCTACAAACCAACAGAATCAGAAATACTGCTGGAACTCAAGAGAGTGTTTGGCAAGGTGTAAGATCAACCTATGACATTCCTCTACACCAGCAGTAACCTACCACAAAATTTAATTTAAAATAACCATTCTTAACACAGTCCCCTTATCCACAGTTTCACTTTCTGCAGTTTCAGTTACCCGTGGTCCAAAAATACTATATGAAAAATTCCAGAAATAATTCATAAGTCTTAAACTGTGCACCAGTCTGAGTAGCATGATGAAATCCTGCGCCACCCCCGCGTCATTCTGCCCGAGTTGTGAATCATCTTTGTCCAGCGCATCCACCCTGTCTATGCTACCAGCCTTGTAAGTAGCTGTCTCCGTTATCAGACCAACCGTTGCAGATCATGGTGCTTGTGTTCACGCAACTCTGATCCCTGTGAACACACGAACGGAAGTGAAACGGCCTTACTGCTGACAGAAGAAGTTTCACTGGTCTGGATAAAAGATTGAACCAGCCACAACATCCCTTTATGCCAAACCCAATCCAGAGCAAGTTCCTAACTCTCTTCAATTCGATGAAGGCTGAAAGGTGAGGAGGCTGCAGAAGAAAAGTCGGAAGTTGGCAAAGGCTGGTTCATGACGTCTAAGGAACGAAGCCATCTCTGTAACGTAAAAGTGCAAAGTGAAGCAGCAAGGGCTGATGTAGAAGCTGTAGCAAGTTATCACCAAGATCATTTAAAAAGGAGCTACTCTAAACAACAGATTTTCAATGTAGATGAAGCAGCCTTCTATTGGAAGAGGATGCCATCTTGAACTTTCATAGCTAGAGAGAAGTCAATGCCTGACTTCAAAGCTTCAAAGGACAGGATGACTCTGTTAGGAGCTCACGCAGCTGGTGACTTTACGTCGAAGACAATGTTCACTTACTATTCCAAAAATACTAGGGCCTGTGCTCTGCCTGTGCTCTAGAAATGAAAGAACAAAGACGGATAACAGCACGTCTGTTTACAACATAGTTTACTGAATATTTTAAGCCCTTTGAGACCTCCTGCTCAGAAAAAAGAACCCTTTCAAAATATTACTGCTCACTGACAACCCACCTGGTCACCCAAGAGCTCTGATGGAGATGGATGTGAGATTAACGTTGTTTTCATGCCTGCAAACACAACATCCAATCTGCAGTCCATGGATCAAATAGTAATTTGTACTCTGAAGTGTTATTATTTTAAAAAAACATCCTGGAAGGCTAAAGCTGCCATAGATAGTGATTCCTGTGATGGATCTGGGCAAAGCAAATTGCAAAGCTGCTGGAAAGGCTCCACCATGCTAGATGCCATTAAGAACATTCATGACTCACGGGAAGAGGTCAAAATATCAACATTACCAGGAGTCTAAAAGAAGTTGATTCCAACCCTCATGTTCAAGACTTCAGTGGAGGAACTACAGATGTGGTGGAAACAGCAAGAGAACCAGAATTAGAGCATGACGATGTGACCGAACTGCTGTAATCTCATGGTAAAACACCAACGCGTACGGAGCTTCTTATGGATAAGCAAAGAAAGTGGTCTCGTGAGATGGAATCTACTCCTGGTGGAGATGCTGTGAAGACTGTTGAAATGACAACAAAAGATTTAGAATAAATAAATTTAGTTGATAAAGCAGTGGCAGGGTTTGAGAGAGCTGACTCCAATTCTGAAAGAAATTCTACTGTGGGTAAAATGCTATTAAACAGCGCTGCATGCTGCAGAGAAATCATTTGTGAAGGAAGAGTCAGTCAATGTGTCAAACTTCATCTTAATTTTAAGAAATTGCCACAACCACCTCGACCTTCAGCAATTACCACTCTGATCAGTCAGCAGCCGTCGACACTGAGACAAGACCCTCTACTAGCAAAAAGATTACAACTTACTGAAGGTTAAGATGATGGTTAACAATTTTTAGCAATAAAGCATTTTTTAATTAAGGCACACTTAATAGACTACAGTGCCATGTAAACATAACTTTTATATGCACTGGGAAACCAAAAAATGTGTGTGACTTGCTCTATTGCTGTATGTGCTTTATTATGGAGGTCTGGATGGAAGCTGCAGTATTCTGAGGTCTGCATGTACAGTAACCATAAGATATTGAGTGAGAGAGAGAGAGAGAGAGAGAGAGAGAGAGAGAGAGAGAGAGACCACATTCACATAACTTTTATTACAGTAGACAGCTGGCTCAGTCAGTCTTCTATTTGTGGGTTCAACCGATCACAGATCGAAAATATTCAAAAAAATAAAAATAAAAATGTTACGTTGCTGCTGACGTGTATTATGTAGCTAGGTCAAGTTAACAAGGAGGTTATCACACTTACACCTATTAGGCTGGCAAATTTAGAAAGCTGCATAGTCTACAGCCATGCCACCCTGAACATGCCCGATCCCATCTGATCTCAGAAGCTAAGCAGGGTCGGGTCTGATTAGTACCTGGATGGGAGACCACCTAGGAAGACCAGGTACTGTAGGCATAAAAAAAAAAGAAAAGAAAAGAAAGAAAAAAAAGCTGGATAATGCTAAATGTTGGCAGGAACCATGGGTACAAAAACATGGGCACTGCTGGTGGGAGTGTGGGCTGAGGGAGCCATCCAAGAGCAACCTGGCACTATCTGGTACTTCTTGTGACCCAGCAATTCCACTCCTAGCTCCGCATCCCCCCAAAATCCTCCATAAGGGACATGCGTGAGGATATTCACTGTAGCATTTCTGTGGCAGCAGGGAGTTGGGGGGCAACCTGAATGTCCGTCCACTCCTGACGAGCAGAGATTAAGTGTGATGGATGCCCACCACAGTGATATATGCAGCAGTCAGATGCAACAGAGTAGACGAGAAAGACGCTATATTGACATAAAGTACCAAACATATAGACATACAGATAAATACATGACAACATATTAAACATGTTAGAACAGTAACCTCTTAGAGGAATAAGGGAAATGACATATGGGAATTAACAAGAATAAATAAAACAAGAGAATGGCCTCATATTGACCAAAGATAACATGACTTTTTGCAGCTGATTTTATAAAAAAGTTTCTGAGAATATGAACCACAGGAAAGGGAAACTATTACTATTACTATTCATATTCATAAATTTAGTCAAATTGGTTTCACTTTTAATAAAATGTTTTATTAGTAGAGTAAGTGAACAATCATAACAATGAAATATACTGAAAAATAATTTACTTCTCTAATCCTCAGAACCACAATGAATAAATAAATTGTGGCCACAGAAAACTGACTCAGTAGCTTTAGACTGGTTAACTATATTCTAAGCACCTATTAAGTGCCAGGTACTACAAGGAGATTAAAAACAGAAAAGTATGGTGCCAGACCTGTAAGTCGCTCATAACCTAGCTGAGGAGGAAATATGGGGAAGAGTAACTGAAACAAAGGGCAATCCCGCCCCCATGAGAAAATCTTGAGTAAACGCCCTCGGTGCTGTCCGACAGATATACTGTGAAGTACACGTGTAATTTTCAATTTTCTAGTAGCAACAATAAAAAAACTAAAAACTAAAAAGAAACAATAAATTTTAATAATATTTTATTTACCTGAATATATTCCCAACATATATTATAAAAAGATTAAGATTTTACATTCTTTTTTCATATTGTCTTTGAAATCTGGTATAAATTTTATACTTACAGAAAATCTTCATTCAGACTAACACATTTCAAGTACTCACTGGCCATATGTGGCTGGTGGCTACTGTGCTGAATAATAACACAGCTCTAAGCACTCGGAGAGTATGACCACATTTGGGTGAGATGAAGAAAAAAAGGCGTCCTGGAGATGAAAGGACAGCGTCTTTGAAGGATAAGTAGTAGAGTTCTAATGGGAGATGGCGGTCACTTCAAGCAAGATACTAGCACAAGAGAAGCTGAGGAAGCTCGGGGGACGGGGGAAGACCGCCCTTCATCTGCAGATCTAGACAGTTTCATCTCGCACAACTCTCTCATCTCATGTGCCACTAACACTGGGGGGAAACGGCTTTCGTTCCTTAACATCGCGAGTGCCGACAACTTCTTAACATTCTTGACTAGGCTGCCCCTCTGCCTTGATCCCCTTCCGTCCCCAAGCCTTAGCTCAGTTAATTCCTACACTAAAGCACTTGACTATAAGCTCCTTTGTGGGCAACAACCAACTCATCTCTGTGTTCTCAGTACACGGGACCAGGCAACCGGCGGCTGTGAAACTGCTGGGTGAACAAATAGCCCAGCAGAACTGCCTGGCTGGACCAGTTCATGCAAGTGGGTTAGAAATAACGGAGCTAAGAAAGTGGGTCAAGAACTTAGAATACTACAGCCTTTACAGGGTACCCAGTTTTTTAGAATATTACTACAAACACTGTATTAAGAGGAAATTAACAGAATCCCCATCGTGTGAAGTGGACTGGGCGCTTTATAGGTGTTATTTCCTTTAATCACAACAACCCTGAGTAGATGGTATCAATCTCTTTTGATAAATGGGACTATAGTTAATGATACTGTATTGTAATTTGAAAGTGGCTATGAGAGAAGATCTTAAAATTCTCCTACAAGAAAATAAATTCTAACTATGCGTGGCGATGGATGTTACCTATTATCTACACTTACTGTGAGCATTTCACAATACATACAAACATCAAATCATGACGTTGCGCACCTGAAGCTATAGTTGATCCCTGAACAACAGGGTGTTAAGAGTGCCTGGCCCCACCTCTGCCCCCACCTCCGCAGTGAGAAATCGGTGTAACTCTTAACTTCCAAAAGACTTTACTAATTACCTACTATTGACTGGAAGCCTTCCCAATAACGTAAACAGTAGAGTAACACATATTTATATGTTATATGTATTATACACTATAGTCTTACAGTAAATAAGCTAAAAAAATGTTAAGAAAATCATAAGAGAAAATGCATTTACAATATTTACTGAAAAAACCCCACATATAAGTGGAACCGCACAGTTCAAACCCGTGTTGTTCAAGGGTCAACTGTAATAAAATGTTACACATCAAATACATCTCAATTTTTAAAAAAAATTAAAATTTTAGAAACATGAAGCACAGGATGAGTGAATTGACTTGCCCTTGGTTGTTACTTCTATCTGATGACTGGTTTCAAATGCAAGCCTGTAACTCCAGACCTCAATCTCTCCTTTCACACTGGTTGCTGGTCCCTTTTTTTCCTTTACTTCTTGTCCATTCTAGCTCAGAAGTGTCTTCAGAATCTCTCCCTTGGACGTGGTTCCATAGTGCAGCGGTTAGCATGTCTTCTTTAAACACAGAAGGTCCTGGGTTCACGCCCCAGAAGAGCCACAGTCCACGGTCTATGGCCATGCCACCCTGAACAAGCCCGATGTCTGATCTTGGAAGCTAAGCAGGGTCGGGCTTGGTTAGTACTTGGATGGGAGACCACCTAAGAAGACCAGGTGCAGTAGGCATAAATAATTAAAAAAAAAAAAAGAAAGAAAAAGAAAAAAAAAATCTCTCCTTCCACCACAGTCTTAGGCTCCCATCTTTATCTGTCACTTCCAAGCCCAGACTGCATCAAGCCTCCCTTTAAGAAAGGGTGATCTCATTGGAATGAACTACAGAGGGGAGAGGCTGAGAACACAGGAACAGAGATGAGACCAGTAAACAGACCATTGACAATAACAGTAAGTGATAAGCTACCATTTACGTTTTATTATGTGTCGAGCACTGTTCTAAATGTGTTACCCATATTATCTTATCTAATTACTAATTCAACTAATGTTTATTTACTGGTCACCTGTAATAAATGGCTAGTATGTTCCAGGTATTTTATAAGTGTGACTGGGAGGGCCGTGGGTGGTCAGAGTAAGCCTCACTGAGGTGATGATGTTTGAAAAGAGAAGGTGAGATACCTGTGGATATCAGGAAGAAAAGTGTTCAGAGAAATGACCCGATGCCAAGGCCCTGAGAATGGAATGTCCCCGGTGTGTTCAAAACATGAAAGCCGACGCCTGGCTCTATGAGCGCAGTGAGTGAGGAGAGGTAGGAGGTGAGGACAAAGCGGCAAGGGAGGCCAGAGCATGGAGGCCTTATCCTTACACAGTCCTACGAGGTCATCGCTACTACCAATCCCATTTTACCTGGGACACGAAGAAGGTAAATAATTTGTCCAAGGTCACAAATAAAATGCTAGGTCAGATTATAAAGTGGTTTGAAAACATGACCCCAAAGCCTTTGACACACCTCCTATTATGAGGTAAAGCCCAAGTCCCTTCTGCTGGAATCTGGGTGCCTGTGACTGCTTTAACCAAGAGAAAATGGCGGAAATGTTATTATGTGATTTCTGAGGCAGGCAGCTTCCACCTTGTCTGCTGAAACACTGAGCCACCCAGAAGACATCCAATCACACAGAGAGCGGCCTCCGTGCTAGAGAGGCCCACGCAGGAGCTCTGGCCAGGAGTCCCAGCTGCACCCAGCCTTCTAACTACACCTGCCAAGGTGTCAGATGTGAATGAAGAAACAGTCTAGGACGTGGATCTTCCAGCCCAGCTATTCAACAACCCCTGAGCCTTTCAAGAGCCCAAACTGAAGTCCCATAGTGGAACAGAGATAAGCCATCCGTGTCTGAATGTGGGAGCACAATAGAACAGTTGTAGTTTTACATTACTAAGTTATAGAGTGGTTTGTTCCATAGCGACAGTTAAGTAGAACTATAGAATAAGCAGGAAATAACCTGTGAAGAACTTGAACTAATGAAATGGGAAAAAAATCAGAATACATTACCATGGCATGTGGAAGGTTGTTTATCATTGAATATCTTTAAATCTAGATGACGACGTCCTTTTATGAGAAGAAAACTTCAACTCCTTTAGTCCGCTTCACTAGTAAAGCTAATACAAGCATGTGGGCACACCAAGGCAGGCCTAGGCTGGGCAGAGGCCAGGCAAGCGAAGGGGGACAAAGGAAGGTGGAGACAGTATATGAACAGAAAGTCGTCAAAACACCTCAAATGCCTCAACAACAAAAACCGCTTGCCCAGTTTCAATTATTCTTCTGGATGAAGAACAGTAGAGGGCTGAATTAGGAAATGATTCTAGGTCTACTTTGCTTGAAGATTCTCATTCTAGAATCCACTATTGTAGTCAATGAAATCATAAAGATATTGACTCCCTAAAGAATGGGGCTATACAAAATTCTAGGATAAAAACCTCTGGGTTCAGCTTATTCAAATTTCATATTAAATTCTACCAATACAGATTTTCAAGTAAGATGTCCATAATACAAACCCCACAATATTTAACCTCCACGCAAAAGTAACTGCCTAACCATTAGCAAGAAATACGAACAAAATAGCTCTTTTGTTCAAACTTCAACTACGAATGCCAAGATTCCACATGACCCACAGAAATAATGCCTTATGTAGTCTACAGAAGATTATATAAGACCAAGCACGGCTGCACGGCTCAGCTGCCTACGGTGTAGTGCTAAAGAACTCTAGCTTGGAGACAAAGGTGGACTCACCCCCAGAAAGTCTTTTTCTTCCAATGCCCTCCAATTACTACATAGGTAGGTGCATGTGGGTCAGCACAAACCCCTTATTACTGTTGGCAGACAGATCAACTCCAAGCACATTCTTTAAATTCTTGTGTAAGACGACATTAAAGCTGGGAGATTCCCAGGGATGAGATGTTTTCTTCTTCAGGTTTAATACAAAATTTTAAAACAGATCTGAGACAAGTGAATTTCTGTTTTAGTCCTCCTCCTCCCAGTGCTGATCAGAAGGGGCTGTATTCTGTGACTCTTACTTCAGCTTGGGAACAAATTCCAGGGATAAAATGTGACTATATCTAGAATCCAAAACCCTCTTTAAAATTAAAGATAACAGGTACCATTAATTTATATTAAACTGTATACGTCTTTTATAAGTAATTTCAATGTAAATAATCATGCGCTACATAAAATATCAAATGACTAATATTCTACTCAGGGCAAATTTCTACCTTCACCTAATTTATATACAGAAGAAATGAAAATGACTCTCAAACTGAAATCTATAAGATATTTTCCCAAATACTTTGACTCAATAAAAAATTAATTCTTCAGAGATCAACTTTTTTTTTAAGGCCCAAATAGCTTGGATTCAATATAGTTTTAACAGATTAAATGAAATATTACATATTTTAAATGAAATAGTAAAGTACTTAGTACTATTGCCTGATGCATAATAAGTGATCAATAAGTGCTATCTATTTTTATTCTCTATAACCACATTTTCCTTCAAAGAACCAATTTTAAAAACTCATGGAACATGAAAATTTTACTAACTATGGATATCTCTCTTCCACAGTCACAATACGATCTAAAGGAATATAGTTTCTTTGGCACGCCTTCACTGAAATTTGAGGCAGGGATTCTTAAAGTGTGGTCCTTGGACCTGCAGCATCTACACCCGCCTGAACTTGTCAGAAATGAGAACTCCGGGGCCCAAACGGTAGAATCAAGGTGGCGGGGGAGCGTCCAGCAATCAGCGCCGAGGACCGGTACCAATGCATGACCTCTTAGAAACTGGGTCACACAGCAGGAGATGAGTGGTGGGTGAGTGAGCAAAGTTTCATCTGTATCTGCAGCAGCTCCCCAGCACTGGCAACACTGCCTCAGCTCCACCTCAGATGCTCAGGCATTAGATTCTCATAGGAGCACTGGTGCCACTAAGATTGGGGACCGCTCTCTATGGCACAGTGCCATATACACAGTAAGTAATCAAATTTAAACAAGCTAATAACCAATAGCTGGCTGGACAATAACACATCAGTTTATCTATTTTGCAGAGATAAATTCTGAGGACTAGTTTGCATTAACTTGTAATAAACAGGTACATGATGCCCACACACCAAGAGCTGTTCATTGCAAAGCCTTGGGGCTTCCTATACTTTGGCAAATAACCCAGGCTTACAAAGTGTCATACACTTTTAAACTTAAGTGAAAAATACATTTCTAATTGTACCGGTATACAAACAAGATTTGTCTGTGGCTCTGTACAAGTCAACTGTAGAACAAACTAAAATGCAAACTTTTTCTTGACCTTAAAAACCCCTCTTATCTCACATATTGGCCAGCTGTATTAGATGGACCCAAGATGGATTCTAATGTGAATAAACTGTTTAAAAAGTAGACAACTGAGGAAATTTGAACACAGATATTTGATATTAAGAAATAATGATAAAGGGATTATGATTACTTTTTTAAAAAAAGCTTTATCTCTTCTAAAGCTTTAGAGATAAAATGATAAGATACACTGAATTTGTTTGTTTCTTGGGGAGAGAACAACGCAATTAAGACTAGCCATCGAGCTGTTGAGTACACGGGGGCGGGGTTGGCTAACTACATACCAGGGCTTCTCTACCCCAGCACTGCTGACATTCTGGTCTAGAGAGTTGTTTATTGGGGGAAAAGGGATGCTAACCTGTATACTATAAAATGTTTAGCAGCATTCCTGGTCAGTAGCAACTTCTCTTCAGTGGTGACAATCAAAAACGTCTCTAGACATCATCAAATGTCCACTGGAGGGCAAAATCATCCCTGGTTAAGGACCACTGACAAAAACTTACTAAATTCTCTCTACTTATTCATTTTAAATTTTTTAAATCTTATTTTAATTATACTCTCTATTGGTATAACTACACTTCCCTGTTGAATAATTAAAACGTAAGCTTTTGGGAAACAGCCTGATACACAAAAAAGCAAACTGAGCTGAAAGAACCGGTGTCCAGCAGAGGTTCTGCTACTCGGCAGTCAGTGGTCACAAGCAACTCCCGTCAACTGTCTGAACCTCAGTATGCTCATTGGGTCAAACTGTTTGACTAGTACTTTTGAGTTATAAAATCTTTTATATACCCATCAGCTAAAGGTCAATATTCACATTTGAAAATAAACGAAAATATAGTAGTATGTTAAGAAGAAAACATTCTTGTAGCGAATTATCTGCCTTTTATTATTCTTGATCTATAAGCAAAATTCTTATCACAATTATATGTGATTATTTAAAATTTAAATTTGTGACAACACGAGTGGGTCTTGAGAGTACTATGCTAAGTAAATAAGTTCAATGGAGGACAAGAACTGTATGATTTCACTCATATGTAGGATATAAAACAAAAGGCAACAAATGAATAAACGAAAACTCATAAAGACAACAGAATGGTGGTTGTTGGACAAAGAGGGTAAAGGGGTCGGATATATGGTGACGGAAGGTTGTCTTATAAAGTTGTACACCTGGAATTTATGTTATTAGCCAACGTTACCCCAATAAATTTAATTTAAAAATTTTAAATAAGATTCCTAGGGTGAGCAAAATGGAAAGTCTTTTTTACAAAACAGAAGAACGCTGTTCCAGTCATAATGGCCAAAATGTCCATCAACTAGTGAATGGATTTTTGAAAACTGTGGTACATCCAAACAATGAACTACTCGGCAATAAAAAGGAATGAACTACTGACACACACACAAACATGAATCAACCTCAAAAGCATTATGCTAACTGAAAGATGCCAGACACAGTTATACATTCTTTGACTCCATTATATGAAAAGGTAAAACTATAAGGACAAATAACAGATCAGTGATTGCCAGAGCCTGGGGAAATGAAGAGGACTGCAAAGTGTCACAAAGGACCTTTACAGGCAATGGAAAGGTTCTATATCTTTACTGTGATGGTGGTTACATGACAACACGTTTGTCAAAATTCATCAAACTGTACACATAAAAAGACTATATGGCCTCTTAATAAATTTGACTCTAGCAGAGGAGCTGCTCAACAGACTGAGAGCTCCCATTCATTCTTGTACCCTCACCACTCAAATAGCAGGAAGTCTAATACTTAGCAGTTAGGTAATGGAAGATAAATAACATGGTATATGCCAGACATGTAACATTGACACAAGGGCACTGTACTGTAAAAGACACCCAACTACTTCCAGAATGTGCCAATACCTGAGTTAAAAATGGAACAGGGAATGATAAATTAATGCATGATGTGCTACAAACCTCCGACTGTAACACTGTCAAAAATTCAATTTTAAATACATTCCATGAGAATAAAGGTACATTCCACACCCTACATTATCTTTAAATTATTCAAGAGGATGTGGAGTGCAGCATGGGTAATGTGGTCAATATTGTAGTGGCTATGTGTGATGCCGGGTGGGTGCTGGACTTGTCAGGGTGATCACTTCGTAAATTATATGAATGTCTGGCCACTGCACTGTATACCTGAAACTAATATAATACTGAATGTCAGCTGTAACTGGCAAAAAAAAAAAGAATAAAGTTGGTAACTTCTAACAATACACAAAGATTACAACGTAATTAAATTCAGCAGAAAACAAGGTAAAGACCCACTGGGTGTAAATCCTTCATTATCACAAATCTGCTATGCTGATTTTTGACCAGTTTATTTACAAAGTATGGCGCTCCTGCTCTGGTTCATTTTGCTTCTCTTAGTGAAAGTCAATGATCGAAGATAATCAACTCATTTTTTTGCTTGTTCCACTCAGGGTACTCAAAGAACAGGTTGATCAAGTCAGAAACAGGTTCAAAAGGTCCATAAGAAAATGAATTCACTGACTCACCCAGTCTACAATTTTCTATTAGTCACTCTTTATGTAATTTTCTCATCCATCTCAGGTAAAGAAATGTCTGCCACTGTACTCCTTACTTATCAGGTTAAATAGTATTAAATACTGTACATTAATACACCACAGGGATGCTTTAGACCAACCAAGGTTTATATAAAGAGATTAAATCAACCGATAGCTACTCAGCAAACAAGTGGAATTTTGAAGATTAAAATGAAGGCATTTGATACCACTGGCTCACAATGTCTCAGGACGTTCTTGAAATCATGGAAACAGGCAGAGCAAGGAAGCTTTTCCTAAGTGATGGCGTTTTCTTGCCAGGAATTACCTCATAACACTTACAATGAAAAGCCAGTGAAGTTTCTTTACAAGTTATTTTCTAGATGTTTTGCAGAAGATAACGCAGCTAGGTTAGAACAGTTCTGAACCCAGTGCTAAAGAATTCAGAAAGCACTTGGGCAGAGTCAACACTTTTCCAATGGAACCTCCACTGCAAGTGGTCATTCCCTAAAAATGCTGCTCCTGGCCTTTCAAAAGGGTTTCCGTGAACAAATTCAAAGGATCCTTTTATAGAAGCAGAGGATGTGAGTGCTGGAAGGGGCCTGAGAGTTTGTCTACGCCAACCTCTCCTTAGGAAGGAAGAAGGCTAGGCCCGGAGCGGGATTCCCTCGGCTGGGCCTGCAGTGGCAGGGCGACCATCGTCTACACCTTCTTTTCCAGACTGCTTGACCCACGCGGCCTGTGCAGACGCGGAGGGAGACGCAGCGGCTCCTCCGTGGACTTCTCGTGGGCCGAGCTCTCGAGTTCCTTCTAAGGGGGCCACAGGAAGACTTCAGCGGCCATTTAGTTTTAGTGACTGTCACTAAACTTAGTTCCAGACAATTTTAAAGAGCGAGGGGTAGAGGACAGTCCACTCGACCCCATCAAGGGCTTTTAAGCACCACCACGAACGTGTTTTTAACCTGACAGCCTCGCAAGAGCCGCCTGGCCAGTTCTACAGGAGTCCGGTAAGAACCCGCGCCGAACCCTGCGGAGATCCGCACGCACCCGGACAGCCCCACCGCGCGACGGCCCGGCCCCGCGAGACCCCGACCCGAAAGGCGGCGACTACAGGCCCGTTAGGAAGCAAGACCCCGGCGCGACCGCGAACGCACTTCCCGCCCGGCCGCCCCCCGCCACCTCCCGGCGCTCCGGGCCCGGGGACCCCGACCGCAAGGCCGCCGTCGTGCTGCCGGGGGTACTTACGTTCTCAGTGTCTCGTTCATTCACCGTTGGCAAAGGGGTCCTCGTGGACATTTTACTTCACTTCACTCTGCACGACGCAAGGGCGAAACGAAACGGCGCGGCCCTGGGGCCGGCGGCCGCGTCCTCGAGCGCCCGGCGGTTCTGGAGCGGCGCCGCGGGAGGGCGGCTCCCCTCCCCCACGGCCGTCTAGATCCCGGGCCGGGCCCGGGCCGTCCCCCGGCGGGCCCCGGGGCTCATGCTCCCCCGGCCCCGGCGGCCGCGCCGAGGCGCCCCGCGGGCGGCGGTGGCGGGGCCGGGCCGGCGGCGGGCTGCGGGTCGGCCCGCCGGCGTCCCCGCGCCTCAGGGCGCCCCGCGGGCCGGGGCCCCCTCGCCTCCTCCTCCGCCCCCGCCCGTCGCGCCGCGGATCTCAGCGCCCGGGCCTCCACACAGCGCCGCCGGCGGCCCCTGACGAGAAGGCGGAGGAGGATGTGCGGGAGGTGGAGCGCAAGACAGGCCGCGGCAGGCTGCGGGCGCCGACCATGGAGGGGGCTGCGGAGGCGGCGCCTGCGCCCGACTGCTCTTCTCCCTGCGGCTCGCTTTCCGCCTCAGCCTCTGCCTGCCGGCCGCCGACGCCGCTCCCGGCACCCCCGAACCTCACGGACCCAAGATGGCCGCCCGTCGGCTTCCTCTGCTGCCTCCGGATGCCGGAAGTGACGGCACCGCGCCTCCCGGGGTTCGGCCAATCAGCGCGGCCGAGGCAGCCGGCCCGGCTGCTGTTGCTAGGAGCGACTCGGTCCTGTCCGAGGCCGCGGGGGGGCGGTGCCCAAGGCCGGGAACCGCTGCAAGGTCCCGGCGGGCCGCGGGTGCGGCGGGTTCCCGGCGTCCGGGGCTCGCAGGCACCCGCGAGAGAGCCGGCAAACCGGCCTGGGCGGCGGCCTGAGCTCCACTGTGGGGTTGGCATTTATGGTGTTGATCGAGCGCCTGCCTGCTCTGTGCCAGAGCTGAGATCGCGTCCCCCGGATCGCGCTGCAGCGAGCGAATCGAGTCACGGTAGCAATTACAGTGCCGGGGATGCGGGGAGGTGTCGGGCTCCAGCATCATTAACGGTGATCAAGCAGTCGAGTACTGAATCATCCTTCCTGCCTCCGGCTCTGGGCAGCCGGATTGGGCTCGGCATCCGCATGGCAGCAGGCGCGTCCTGCCCTCGAGGAGTTCGCGGTCAGGATGGAGATGGACCGGGACCCAACTAAATATCATCTCGAAGGACGAGTGCTATAAGGGGGTTGGCGGCGGGAGGTGGGGGCGGACGGGGAGGGAGCAAAGCCCTAGTAGCCCCCAGGGACCAGTTCCCTAAATGCCTCCGGGGGGGTTATACCACACAAGTGTGTAGCTGCTGGAGGGTTGGAAGCATCCCTGGGCCCCAGCCTGGGGCTGAACTCAGTGGACGCTTGCAAGCTGGGACACTGGAAATGCTACCTCCTCTGGAAGCCTTCCTTGTCCGCTCTCCTCTGCGTGTGTCCCGTGGTCCTGCCCAGAGTCTGGCCAGCGGTGGATGGGATGGAATCCACTGGCGCAGGTTCTGAGGAAAGAGATCTGTATGGGTTGGAGTAACAGGAACTGTTATTGAGAGTCTACCTTGTGTAGACGTACATTTGTTACCTCATCTAAGCCTCAGGGTCTAAGCCATCTGAAGCCTAAACAGGTTACAGTGACCTGAACAAAGTACCCGAGTTGATTAACTGTGGAGCTGGCATTTGAATCCATATCCTAAAAGTTCCCGTAACAGATAAGCCCTTTTAGTGACTATGTCTTGCTTTTATTTTCCTGTTTTTATATTTTTCTCTTTTGTCCTCCGGCATGCGAACCATCTTGCTATGTGTGGGCCATTTCCTGCTCTGTGAGGCATACATGCCTTTAAACAGCAGAATCATCCCCAAAGAGGACATGCTCCCAACATAAAAACACGCGAGCACTATGATGCAAGCAGAGCTTGCAGATCACCCTCTCTGGCAAGTGTTCACCAGGCCGGGGCAGCCCTGTTTAAGATGTTATTCCCTTTCTTCCTCTTTGGCCAAGCAAAAATGCTTGACTTCTCATTAGTTAAACGTGTGCGTCATACAATTGAACTGGAATGTGGGTGAGCACAAGATTGTGAAAGCCCCAGCAGGGACCTTTAGGCCAACTTGGGTTGGGTCAGAGACGCTCCCTGAGGAGGGGCGTTTATGCTGCTGGGTCTAAGGGTGTGAGCAGAGTTAGCCAGGTGAGGAGGGATGGAAAGGCAGGCAGAGAGATGAGAAGGCCTGGACAGGGGCAGAGAGATGAGAAACAGCATGGTGGGCTTGGGTAAATGTCAAGAGAACAAGACGTGAGAGGTGAGCCTGGAGGGGTAGGCAGGATCCAGGTCAGGTTTGGACAGCGTGGCACTTGTTTCTGCATCCTGATGACAGGAATGTAAACTAGGTCAGCTGGGAATACCCCAAAGGACCCATCAAAGGGTTTTAGCCTTGGGCAGGAGTACTAGGGAATGAGGTTTCCACCTGGATGCTTTCTAACCCAAGCCACACATTAAATAACGAGTCAGTGAGTGCCCAAAGATAGGAAATTAAACTGACACTACTTCGCTCAAGATGCTTCTGGTTTTCAAAAGATTAGAATTCAAGAAATCCTTTGAACTTTTCATTGCCCTTACGTTAAATGACATCATGGTACTATAAAGAGCTAGAATTGGAAGGAAAGGTGTGCCTGTTACACGCAGAAAAAGAGGAGGAGGAAAAGGAGAAGGAGGAGGAAAAAGAAAAAGTAAAGCATTGTTCTGTTTGAAGGACCCTCTGTGGCTATGAATTGGGTCCAACTACGTGTCTGTGATCTGGAAGGGATGGAACAGCAAGATCTAGAAGTCGTTCCTGGAATGCTGCTTTCTGCCCTTTTTCATATCCCTTGTTTCTTATTTTCATGTTCTAATTGGTTCTAGCTCAGACCCCTGAAACTGAAAAGACAGACATAAAAATACCAAGCTGTGTATGTGCAGAGGTAGCGCTCGAACTTTCACGTCAGGAAGGAAGACCATCACGAGACATCGGAAGCTGAAGATAATCTCGTTCTACCCTTGCTGCTGTAGGACGGAAGAGAAACTGAGCCTTAAAGAAGTGAAGTGCTTGTCCGAAGTGGCACAGCTAGTTAGCAGCAGAGGCAGAATGGGGCCCTGAGCCCCCAGCCCCAGCCCCGTGCCTTGCTCCACAGCTAGGGCCGGCACTCGGTGGGGAGGTGTGTTTGGCACCCGCCCCGCCCTAGCACCAGAATGAAAGACTCTTGCACACCTGCACGCATCCTGAGACTGTCCTACTCCAGACTTCTTCTCATGTAAGGGTAATAAGCGCCATTTGTTTAAGCCACTCTAGTTAGAGTTGTCTGTTACTTGCAGCCGGATGCATCCCTAACCGAGGCCATGAAATAGAGCGTCAGATCCTTGGACCCCTGTGCCTGTGTTCTTTGCACCACGTCTAGTGCGGACGTGGGTGGAAGGCATTGGCCTGGCCACCATACCATGACACTCACAAGCACAACTGCCCCGCCAGAGCGTGTGGGAACTCCTGGGACCCAGGAGCCATTCCTCAGTGTGTGTGTGTGTGCATGTGTGTGTGCACAGGCGCACGCGCGCAAGCACTATGTAATAGCAGAGAGCTGCACACGAAAAATCAACGAAGCCACAGAGACCAGGAAGAGGAGTGTGATAACTGTGCTCTCCCCCACTCCCAGCATCCTTGCTTTTCACCGCCTGACGTCATAGTACATTTACTGAGCTCCAGCTGTGGCCCTGGCACTGACTTTCCCCAGGCACCTGTGCTAAGGCCACTCGCTGTCCAACAGCCCCGCGAGGGCCGGCAGCTGCGGCTGGGCGGGGCCTGTCATTATCCCGACATCGCCAGGAGCGAGAGGAGAGCCAGGACCGGGCTCCAAAGCTGTGCTCTGCCCTCCAAATGTCTACAGGCGACCGGTCCCTTTCGTTCTGGCCTCTTGATCTTAGCTGGGCGGACGGCCCGGTTAGAAACTCAGCACAGATCTGTCAGCGAGTTTGCCCCTCCTGCCTGCCACAGTATCGCATCCTTTCAGGATAGTTGTGCGTGGACCGCTTCTGAGATGGATCACCGACTTCCCAGCCTTCCTAAACACACTATTCTGAAAAAGTCAGCTTTTCTCGAGGATTCAGTTAGCCTTTCGTCAGGTTGAACTGCAGCATTGGGATGGCCTCGGGGGTAAGGAGATAGAATGGGGCCATTTGCCCCTGCACTAATGGCCCCAGGCTATTGAAATGTCCTGTTCTCTGATCTGCTGGAGATTACAGGTCTAGATCTCGATGGATGTGTGTACTGCCTCCTGATGAGTGTCACCGCTAGATCCTGACCGCGTAGCTCTCCGTAGCAGGCCCTCACCCCGCCACTCTGCTCTGGGCTGAGAAAGCCCACGGTTTTGAACTGTATCCAAAGTTCACGGAGATGACGGACATGATCCAGAGGGAAGGGCTCAGGAATCTGAACCCTGGATGTGAATCCTGACTAGGACTCTGAATGCTGGATGACGTTGGACAAATCACTCTGCCCGCTTCGTCCTGGGCACCCTCTCCCTCCCTACAGATCCACCCGGCCACAAACCGCGGCCTTTCTCACAGTCTAAAACAAGGGGCCCCTCGACGTGACTGATTTATCTTCAGGGCTGGAAGGAGCCTCTGAGTTCGTTCATGTGGTTAACCCCTCAGCCTGCGGGGAGGAAGCTGAAGCCTGGGGACCTGCGGGCGGGGACAAAGGTGCTGGAGAGGCGCCTGCACCTCTTGACGCTGCTTAGAAGGCTCGTTCTGGTTGGGGGAAGGGGCACCGGCGGGGTCCAGCAGCCCGCATCAACAGAAGGGGCGTGCAGGTGGCGGAGGGCTGAGGATTCCGCGGTTTCCCGCCAGGACCGTGCACAGCATCCCCACGGGACCACACATCTGCATTCTCGCCGGTCTCCCCATAGCAGTTTCCTATGGCCCCTGTGATGAATGACCATGGACTGTGTGTCAGTCTGGCGGCCAGAAGACCAAAATCGAGGTGGGGGCCAGGCCGCACTCCCTTGGGGGGCTCCGGGGGAGGGTCTGCCCCTGGCCTCTTCCAGACTCTGGGGCTGCCAGAGTTCCCTGCTTCGTGGACGCACCATGTCAATCTCTAGTCACGTCGCCATCCCCTCTTCCGTCTGGGTGTCTAACCTCCCTCCACCTTTCCCCTATGAGGACACTAGTGATGGCATTTGGGGCCCACTCAGGTCATCTAGGATGACCTCCCTATTCTACGATCCTTAACATGACGACATCTGCAAGACCTTCGCCATGGAAGGTAACACTCACGGGTCCCAGGGACCGGGACCTGGTATCTTAGGGGCCATTACTCAGCCTCCGACACTTGGGCTTGGTGGGTGGGACTAACCATCTTGTCCGAAGTCACCAACTTGAAGTGATGAGATGACCAAGAAAGTGTGGCTAATACATGTGGGCAATTTATATCGGCCATTTTGGGGGTTTCGGAAGAAAGGAGGATAATTCCTCACTTGCTGGTAATGGATTAATTTTACCTAAAGTCAGTGCACTTTGGCATAATTAATGGCTGACCCACCACTTTTCTGTCCCTCGCTATGGATCCACGTGGGATGCCGACACTCCACCCTGTCCCTGGCTGGCCAAGTGGCCTTGCCTAAGACCCTTCTGCTCTCCCAGCGTTTCCGTTTCCACGTGTGCCGATCACAATGATTCAGATGGTTCATCATATTCCCCAGAGCACGTCAGCTGGGAAAGCAGTTATCACTATTGCATTTGGAAAGATTTGCTGCCAGCATAATTCCAGGTCAAAGACAAGGACTAGCCTTTCATCCTGATACATCCCTGAGCTCACATGGAGCTGGACACGGCGAGGCGACCAGCCGTGTCCACCAGCTGTCAGAACGAGATTCTGCTCCAACAGTTGCAACCTCAGACATGAGCTGTCTAGGGCTGGCCTTCTGAGTCAGCTCTGAGTCCCACCTACACGCCCTCCCCGTGGGGCTGCCGGTCTCAAAGCCTCCTTTCACAAAGAGGGCAGGAGCGTGGATGACTCGCAGTGTGTAATGTGTCTAAGCTCGGCTGAATAATTAATGCACTCGAGTGAAATAAGCAGGGGCTGGTTGCTGCAGCCAGGGAAGCCCAGAGAGTTTCTGTTAAAACCAGTTCTAGACCTAAATCAGGCAAATGCGCATGTGAACAACATAATCCCCCACTTCCTGAAACTCCCTAAGAACAGACACCTACACACAACTACACATACATGGAGAATTTATACGCCAAAGAAATCAAGAAGAAAAATGTAGAATTGAATGATAATGAACATTTTACACATCAAAACTTGTAAGATTCAATGAAAGCAGTATTTAGAGACAGAGTTATAGTCTTACACATTTGAATAAGAAAAAAGAAGGGCTAAAAATTAATGAGCTATGTGTTAATATCACGTAGTTAGAACATAGTATACCCAAAGAAAAAGGACAAAATGAAAGCAGAAATGAATGAAATAGAACAAAGATAAAATGAGATCAACAAAGCCAAGTAGTTATTGTAAAAAACTAGTTAAAAAAGGCAAAACTCTAGCCCAGCTAGCTAAGAATGCAGGCGAGAAAACACGAGTAAAGCTTAGAAAATATAAAGGAAGATATGACTACAGATGTTTCAGAGACGTAAAAGATAAGGGAATACTATCAACAAATTTGTGGCAATAATTTTGAAAGCTTATACAAAACCAATTAAATTCTAGGAAACTATAACATAACTACACAAGAAGAAATAGAAAATGAATAGCTCTGTAACTCTTAAAGGAATTGAAACGTTTTACAAGTGGGTTCTACCAGATTGTCAAAGAATACATTTCAATTTTATACAAACTCTTTCCGACAAGAAGAAAGGCTGAAAATCCCCTACCTAAGCAAGCACTTCGAGAAGCTTGAAAAGGAAGAGTAAACTATACCCAAAGAAGGTAGGTAGAAGAAAGGAAATGATAAAGAGGAGAAATGAATGCAACAAACCATAGCAAAGAAAACTCAGAAGCAGACCCACACGTGCATGGATACCTGGTTTACAACAAAGGGAACACTGCAGAGCAGTGGGGGGAAAAGTCTCTTAAATAAATGATTCTGAATGATTGGATAATCCCAGAGGAAAACAGAAAGAGACTTGATCCCTACTTCATACCATACACAAAAATTAATATGAAAGACAAAATATAAAGCTTGTAGAACATAAAGAACATATTTAGGGTAGGGAAAATTTATTAAATTGGTATAAGAATAACCCTAAAGGAAAAGATTGGTAAATTCGATTACAGTAAAATTAAGAACTTCTTTCACCAAAAGATATCATTCAAAGAGTAAACAAACAAAAACAAGCAAATATCCTGGATATTTGTAATGCATGTAATTGACAAAGGCACATGTACAGAATATAGAAAGAACGTCTATAAATCTTTAAGAAAAAGCCAAATAGCTCGGTAGAAAAATAGGCAAGATACTTGAAAAAGTACTTCACAAATAGGCTGGCAAATAGCCAGTAAACATAACGTAAAGATGCTTAGCTTTGTCAGGCACCAGGAAAATACAAATTAAATCCCCATTAACTACATTAAAGATACAGAGAAAAGACATGTTACAAACTTGGAGAAGATACTTTCAAGTACATAATAACAAAAGATTTGTATCTTGAATATATAAGGAATTCCTGTAAGACACCAAGAAATAGCACGGGACAGCACGAAATAATAATCCATTGTATGTATACACTGTTTTATTGATCCATTCACCAGTTGACAGACAGCCACTTTTCGACTATTATGAACAATGTTGCTGCAGTATGGACATATGTTTCCATTTCTCTCAAGTACATTCCTAGGGAGTGAAATCGCTCGAGCGTATGGTAACTCTACACTACACTAGTCCTCTGAGGAATCGCAAGCCTGTTTTCCAAAGTCACATGCCCACCATCAGTGGACATGCACGAGGGTTCCGATACCTCCGTGTCCTCACCGACGTATGTCATCATCCGCGTATTTTACAGTCATCTGTTTTCGTGTCCTGGGGCTGCCATAACAAACTCCCACAAATTGGATGGTTTTAAACAACGGAAATTCATTTTCTCACAGTTCTGAAGGCCAGAGGTCTGAAATCAAGGTGTCAGCAGGGCTGTGCTTCCTCTTGAAGGTTCTTGTGGCGAGTCTGTTCCTGGTCTCTTCCAGCCTCTGGTGGCTGTCGGCTTGTGACTGCATTATTCTCATTTCTGCTTCTGTCTTCACATGTCCTTCCTCTGTGTCTCTCTCAAAAATCCCTTGCCTCTTTCTTAAAAGAGTACACATGATTGCATTTAGGCTCCACTCAAGATCATGCAGGATAAGCTCATCCTCTCCTCTGTAACTTAATCGCTTTTTTTTTTTTTGGCCATATAAGGTAACACTCACAGGTTCCAGAGATTAGATGGCGTTATCTTGTGGGGTGCCATCATCGGCCTATCGCAGCATCCTAGTGGGTATGAAGTTGTCTCTCATTGCGGTTTTGATGTGAATTTTCCGGATGGCTAATGGTCATCTCGAGCATCTTTTCATGTGCTCGTCAGCCACTTGTATGTTTTCTTTGGAAAAAAATGTCTATACAGATCCTTCGCCCAATTTTTAATGGGGTGATCTGTCTTGTTATTACTGCGTTGTACGAGCTCTTTGTAGAGCAGTGACATCAGGGAAGACGATGAGGTAGGAGGATCCAGGACTCTCTTCTCCCACCCAGACAGCAGTTGCAAGGGCAAAATGTGTTTAATGTAACTACGTCGGAACCATGTTGGAGGCTTTGCGTTTCCAGGGGAGGCTTGGATGGTAAGCCCCAGTTAATTCCAGTTGATTCCATCTCCTAGCGTGGTAGCATGTACCCCGCTCCCCAGGTCCCTCAGCCCTGTGGCAGGAAGCAGTCCCTGCAGTGGTTCGTGGGAGTTGGGTGGACAATAAGGATTTTGTTCTGCAACTATCAGGTGTCTGTGTACTGATCGCTGATTGCTGCTTCTGGTCACAGACTCGAGGACATAAAGGCGGGCCATCATCAGTGCACACCCCCACCAGCTGAAGCGGCTTCCAGGGACACTAAAAAGACAGAGCCTGTTTTTTTGTTTTATTTTGACCCTTCATTTTTCACTTTTCCCCTTTTGGGAGCCAGACAGTTAAGGAAGAAGACATTCAAAAGCAACCACATATACTGGGAGGTTAGAAAGCCACTGCGCATACCCATGAAAAGACAGTCTCAGAAAAGACCTTAAGTTTACACCTCATGATGATTCCCAGCACAACAAAATTTTTTAAAAAAAGAAAACCCTGGGGGTTTTGAGAGAATCTGATTTCCAGACTTACGACATATAAAACTCAAATATCCAGTTTTCAACAACAAAATAAATCACAAGGCATTTAGAAAGATACAAGAAAGTCTGGCTCATTCAAAGGAAGATGTAAGTTGATAGAAACTTTATCGAAGAGCAAGCACATAGTGTACTAGAAAAGACTTTAAAACAACTGTCTTAAACATATTCAAAAAGCTGAAAGAAGACATGGACAGAGTCAAGACATGATATTTGAATAAAATGGAAATACCAACAAAGAAATAGACAGCATAAAAAGGAACTAAAAGGAAATTCAGGATCTGAAAAATACAATAACTGAAATGAAGAATTCCCTTGAGAGATTCAAAAGTAAATTTGAGCAGGCAGAAGAAAGAACCAGCAAACTTTAAGATAGGACAATGGAAATTACTAAGTCAGGAACAGAAAGAAAAAGATCGAAGAGATGTGAACAGAGCTTAAGAGACCAACACATGCATTGTGGGTGTCCCAGAAGGAAAAGAGAGAAAAAGGGGCAAAGAGATCGAAGGAATAAAGGCTGAAAACTTCCCACCTTCGGTGACAAAGACGTGAATGGAAAAACTCAGGAAGACTCTTAAGACACATTTTAATCGAAATTTCAAAACACAAAAACAAAGAAAATCTTGAAAGCAGTGAGAGGAAAGTGACTTATCGCATACAGGAACATTTTTTTTTTTCTTTTTTTGGTCTCCAGTAAGATTATCAGCAAATTCTCATCAGAAACCTTGAAGGCCAGAAGAAGGTAGTGAGTTGATCCATTCAAAGTTCTGAAAGAAAGAAGAAGAAGAAGAAAAAACCCTGTCAATAATTCTATATCTGGGGAGAATGTTCTTCAGAAATGAGAAATTAAGACATTCTTAGATAAACAAAACCTAAGTGTTCATGACCCCTAAACCAGCCCTACAAGAAATGCAAAAAGGGATGCTTTCAGGCTGAAATGAAAGGAAACGAGACAGTAACTTGAAGCTGTACGAAAAAAAATAAAGATCTCCTGTAAAGGTAAATATACAGGCGATTATAAAAGCTAGTATTGTTGGAATTTTGCTTTGTTACTCTACTTTTTATTTTCTATATGACTTAAAAGTCTAATGAATAAAAAGTTATTATGAGCCTATGTTTCTGGACACACGATGCATAAAAATGTCATTTCTGACAGCGATAACTGAAAGGGCTGGTAACAAAGCTGGACAGGAGCAGAGTGTACTCTTGAAGTGAAGATGGTATAAATTCAAATTGAAGTGTTATAACTTTAGGATGTGATCCTAAGTAACCTTAACTGTTTTGGGTAGTACATTGACATCTTAACAATATTGTCTTTCAATCCATGAACGTGATATGTTTTCCTTTATGTCTTCTTTAATTTCTTCCAGTAATATTTTGTAGCTTTCATTGTACAAGTCTTTCATCTCCGTGGTTAATTCCTAATTATTTTATTCTTTTTGATGCTATTGTAAATAGAATTGTGTTCCTTTTCTCCTTTTCAAATTATTATTAGTGCATTGTGATGTAAGCCCTGAAATTTGATTTTCTTTTTTCTAATGCAAGTGCCTGACTTAAGCTGCGATTGCTAAGGCATCCATTTCAAAGATGGCTACCTTAAATAAACACCTTGCCAGCCACGCTCTAGCTAGGCCGCCTGCCCCCACTGAGGCTCTTTTGTTTTAGAGATCTTAGTTGGTTTCAATAGCTGACCATTTGGGCTACCTGTTTTATTTCTCCTCTTCCCCTGCTTTAAATTCTGGGTCTTATGTTTTAAATTCACCGGTAGTGAGTGAGCCTGAGAAACCCTAGGCCCCACCCTCAACCCTAATAAAAGCAGAACCCCAGGCCTGTGTACCCACTCTCTCTACCTGCAACCTCGCTGTTGGCTCCCGTGTGCTGTGTAATTTCCAGGATTTGTAAGCAATAAATCTCTTTTCAAAGTTTCCTGACGGTTATTGCTGGAGGGCATCTTGCAATCACAATAAGAACCCCAAGGGCCAGTCCGGTCACAGCACGCGTTATTGATAGGCTGAGACCAGCACAAAACATGTATAGAAATGCAACTGATTTTTGTGTGTTGACTTTTTACCTTGCTTCTTTGCTGAATTCATTTATTACCTCTAAGAGGTTTGGTTTTGTTTTGTTTTGTTTTAGTGGAATCTTTAGGGTCTTTCTACATATAAAAGCAGGTCATATGTAAACAGTTTTACTTCTTCCTAATTTTTAGATGTTTTTATTTCTTTCACTTGTCTAATTGCTCTGGCTAAAACTATCAGTACTATGATGAATGAAAGTGATGAAAGCAGACATCCTTGCCTGGTTCATGACCTTAGAGAAAAAACTTTTGGTCTTTCACCACCGAGTATGATGGTCCCTGTAGATTTTTCACATATATGGTATTATGTCAAGGAGGTTGCCTTCTATTGTTATGTTGTTGCATGTTTTCATTATGAAAAAGTGTTGAGGTGTGTCAAATGCTTTTTCTTCATTAATCAAGATGTATCATGGGAGTTTTTTCCTTCATTCTTTTAATCTGGTGTATTATGTTGACCAAATTTTTTATGTGGAGCCATCATTTTATTCCAGGAGTAAATCTCACCTTGTCGTGATGTGTAATCCTTTTAATACGCTTCCGAACAGGTCCGCTTGCCTTTCACTGGGGACTTCAGCATCACTGTTCATGAAGGATATCGGTCTGCTGTGTCCTTGCAGTTTCTTTTTCTGGCTTTGGTGTCTGGATTATGGGTTACGCTGGCCTCACGGACTGAGTTAGGAACTGTTTCCTCCTCTTCAATTTTTGGAAAAAACTTGACAAGGATTTTATTAGTTCTTTAAATGTTTGGGAGAATTCACCAGTGAAGCCGTCGGATCCAGGGCTTTTACTGTCTGGTGGTTTTTGATTTCTTATTCAACTGCCTTACTAGTTATAGGCCCTGTTCAGATTTTGCATTTCTTGGTGATTTTTAATCTTCATAGGTTTTGTGTTTCTAGGAATTTGTTTCATCTAGGTTATCCAGTTTGTTGGTGTACAATTGTGCGTAGTGCTCATAATTCTTTTTTTTCTGTAGAATCAGTATGATCTCATTTTTATTTCTGATTTTAGTAATTAGAGTCTTCTCTTTTTTCTTAGCCCATCCAGCTAAAGAGTTGCTAGTTTTACTCATCTTTTCAAAGAAACAACTTTTGGTTTCATCGATTTTTCTCTATATTTTTCTATTCTCTATTTCACTTATCTCTGCTCTAGTCCTTATTATTTATTTTTGCTAACTTTGGGTTTAGTTTGTTCTTGTTCTAGTTCCTTAAATTGTAAAGTTCACTTCTTGACTCAAAAAGAAAAAAATTAACGTAAGCATGTATAGCTATAAATTTCCTTCTTAGCACTGCTTTTGTTGTGTCCCATAATTCTGGTGTGTCGTGTTTTATTTTCATTCATCGTTAAGTGTTTTCTATTTCCCTTGGATTTCTTCTTTGCTCCAGTAAGAGGATTTTGTTTAATTTCCACAATTTTTTTCTAGTTTTATTTCTGTTGATTTCTAACTTCATCCCATTGTGGTCAGAGAAGATACTTTGCATGACATTTTAAAAAAATACATTGAGCTTTAATTTGTGCCTAGATAATGTCCCATGTGCATGTGAGAATGTGCATGCTCTTATTGGGTAGAGTTTTGTATATGTCTGTTAGAGCTAGTGGATGTATTGTACTGTTTAAGTCTTCTCTTTCCTCATTTAGCTTCCGTCTGTTTGCTCTATCCATTACTGAGAGTGAGGTATTAAGTCTCCAACTACTATTGTGGAACTATCTATGTCTCCTTCCAATTCCATCAGTTTTTCCTTCATGTATTTTGCTGGTCTGTTAATATGTGTGTAAATGTTTACAATTGTATTATTATCTTCTTGCTGCACTGAACTTTTTAACATATAATGTTCTTGTCTCTTGTAATCTTTTTTGATTTAAAATCTATTTTGTCTGATACTAGTATAGTCACCCATGTATGATCTCTGCTGGTTACTTTTTGCCTGGAATATTTTTCCATTCTTTCACTTTTAATCTTTTTGTGTTTGGATCTCAAAGGAAGTCTCCTGCAGAGAGAATGTGGTTTATCATGTGTTTTGATCCATTTGATCGGTCTTTTGATTGGAGAGTTTAATCCATTTACATTTAAAGTAATCATTGGTAAGGAGGGACTTAATTGTGTTATCGTGGTTTTTTTATATGCCCTATAGCTTTTCTGTCCTTTGAACCCTGCATTACTGTTGTCTGTTGTGTTTAGTTGATTTGTTTAAAATTTAAATATTAAACATTTAAATGTTTAAATTCTTTTCTCATTTCCTTTTTCATGCATCCTATAGCTATTTTTTGTGGTTACCATTGGAATTACATTTAACATCCTAAAGTTATAAACACTCTACTTTGAATTTGTATCAGTTTAACTTCACTAATATACAAAAACTGTTCCTTTACAGCTCTGTCCTCGCCGCATCAGTGGTTGATGTTACATCTGTACACAGTGTAGTGCTCCAAAACATAAACTAAAAGTTTTAAATGCACAATTTTAAGAGTAAACTTGTGTAAGAAACAAAGAGTTACAAACCATTATTAAAATGCTACTAGCTTTTACAATTTCCCATGTATCTACCTTGATTGAGATCTCTACTTCTTCTGATGGCTTCGAGTGACTGTCTTGGCGTCCTTTCCCTCTCCAGGGCTCCCTTGAGCATTTCTCGCAGGGCAGGTCTAGTGGTAACAAAGCTCAGCTTTTGTTTATCTGGGAATGTCTTAATCCCTCCCTCTTTTGAAGGACAGTTTTGACAATACAGCATTCTTGGTTGTTTTTTAATTTCAGCACTTTGAACGTGTCAATCCACGGCCTTCTGGCCTCCAAGGTTTCTGATGAGAAATCTGCTGACATTATTGGACACGCACACAAAATCTCTGCATGTAATGAGTCAATTCTCTCTTGCTTTCAAGATCCTGTCTTTCAAAATTTTGATTACAATGTGTCTTGGTATGAGTCTCTGAGTTGATCTTGAAGTTTGTTGAGCCTCATGTCTTTCATTTTGGGTTTTCGGCCAATGTTTTCTTTCAAATATTCTCTCTGCCCTCCGCCTTCTCGTTTTGAGACTCCCGCCATGTGTATGGTGGCCCTTTTTATGGTGTCCTACAGGTCACTTAGGCTCTGTTCATTTTTCTTCCTAGTTTTGTTTTTTCCATTCTTCAGACTCACTAATTTTCATTCCCTATCTTTAAGTTCACAGATTCTTCTGCCTTTGAATACCTCTAGTGAAATTTTCATTTGTCATTGCACTTTTTAGCTCCAGAATTTTTCATTTTGGGTTTTGTCTTTATTCATATTTCCATTTTGTTCAGACATCTTTTCCCTTTCTCTCCATCTTCCGTTAGTTCTTTGAGCATCTTTAAGATGGTTGTTTCAAAGTCTTTGTCTACGAGATCTGCTATCAGATCTTTTTCAGGAAGTTTCTATTTTTTTTTCTCTTGAATGGGCCACACTTTCCTGTCATTTTGTTTGCCTTGTGATTTAAAAGTTGTTGTACACTGGACAATTGAATCTAATAATGTGTTAACTCTGGAAATTAGACTCTCCCTCTTCCCCAGTGTGGAGAGCGGGTTGTAATCTGACAAGGTCCTTGCAACCTGCAAGGGTGACCAAGGGTGACCTCGCCTCAGCAAACTCCTGAGAACGAGAAAGGATAAACATAGCTGCAGGCGGGCAAAGCAGCTGAAGGCCATGAGAAGATGTGACTTGGGAAAAGCAGAAGAAACAGTGTTATGTCTAAGGAAAACTGCTTATGCCAATTATGACGTTCTTATATAAAAACAGCTTGCAAAACTAAAACTGCGCTGTTGTCCACCATCAGTGGGCAGTGGACCTCCTGAGTCCCACTCTTTCTCTTCTTCATCTCCTACCGTTCCCACTCAGGTTTATTTTCCAGGGCCGCTCTGGACGTGGCAGGATTTACCACTTGCCAGACACAGCACCCCAGGGCTTTATGTTTATTAATTTTATGGGCTGTCTCTGTGCCAAGGGTCAGCTTGAGGTGTAACGTAAGGTCTTCTCCAAGCCTTTCTTGGGCACGTGCGGTCAGTTTCTCATTTTCCTGGTATATGCAGCTTCTTTGAATGTCGTCTTTAATGTCTGGCTCCCAAAAGGTGGAAATGAGAAAGGAGGGGCAGGGGAAGGGCACCATCTTTTCATACCTAGTCACTTCGGCCTGAGAAGTTGGGGCTTGCAACTATGGGAGGAAGAGGTGCGCCCATGGCTTCCCTCTTCCTTACCCAGTTACCAGAAGTAGTGACGTCACCTGAAAGCATAGGTCCTTGATATTTGGAGGACGGGTCTTTTTGGCCCACTCTAGCTCCTGAAAGCTGTTAAGCATGTTGCTCCAGGAACATGTGCACGAAGACTCGCCACACGCCTGGGGCTGGAGGATGGGTAGCTACCAAGGTGCTAGAATCTGAGGATAACCCAAACTGCCATCTACTGTCTAAGCCTTTTCCTGGGAGGGGAAAAGCCTTCTGCAGACTCCAGTTTCAAAAGCCAAGTTGGACAGATTCTGCCTGTGTAGATTCCTGGTGCTTCTTATTCTTGCCATCTTCCCCAAATCCTGTTTAGCTTTACCCCTTTACTGATGTTTTCATGTAATTTTGGGAGGGACTGGGGTCTGTTTCCGTTTAACCCACCTTTGCTAGAAATCACGATTGTTTTACACCAAATTTCTATGTATTTTAATATACACCTAGACATTCCTGATTCTTTTTCATTGCTTTTAAGAAATCCATTTCTATACTTAAAACAGAGGTATTTAATATTAATGTATCTGATGAGTATCTGAGAAGCTAGGGGGAATCTAAAGCTGTTTTTCTTTTCCTTTCTAATGGTTTGTCCTCATGTTTGGTAGCTTTCTATTGTAAATTCCTATTTTGTTGAATTTTATCTGTTGGACTGAGCAGGGGACATGGAGAGAGGGAGGCTTGCCTCTGCTGAGAGCCAGGGCTGTCACCAACTTCGGCCTGCTTCAGACTCCCAGGTCCCCAGCTTGCTGTGGGAGCCCTTGGCTCCCCCGCTGCCACCTCACGGAAGGTTCGAGGCTTAGTCTTCACACCTGGGTGCTGACTCAGGCGTTCAGCCTCGGGCACCCCGCCTTTCCTGTTTGCTTGCACTGTGCAGGTTCTCTATTCCAGTTAAAGTTCCTGTTTCTCTACTCACCTTTGACATTTCCCTGTTTTCGGTAAGTAGAGCAACACATTAAAATTGTACTTGAGTAAATTTTTGCGGAAACAAATTGGCGTTTTTGGTGGTTGGGGCCTTCAAAGCAAGAAGTCCAACACGTGCCTGAAACAGAGTCTGCAGTATTTGGTTTAACCCAATCTGTTTCCTTAATCTTTAAAATATATTAAACTTACTGCGGTGACATTGGTTAATGAAATTAACCCATTTCATTATATAGGTTTCGAGTGTACAATTCAATACATGTGAATACTGCGTTACCATCCAAATTCAAATGTCACCACACATTTGACCCTTTACACCCTTTTCTGCCCCCACCCCCTTTTCCTCTGCGAACCACCATACTGTCGTCTGAGTTTTTGTTGCTGTGTTTTAATATCTCACCGATCATTTCTTTTTTAAATAAGGGTTTGTCCTGCTTACACTTGGTTTTAGTCCTCCATTGTTGTTCATTTTTGAGGTTTCCTTTTCCTTTTTCCTTTTCTAAGTCTGGCGACATTTCTATTTCCTCTTTCCTCGTGTGTCATAAGCACTAGCTTTTAACTCCACTACCAACTTCCTATTCCCTTTGGTCATAATTTAACCCTATTAACTGGGCAGAACTGAACTGGGGGCCGAGTTTGGAGGCTCTCCGGTTTGGGTGGGTGTCCAGGTTCCACACTGAACCGGGGCTGGCTAGGATGCCGTCCTCGATGTACTTGCCAAGATAAAGAAACACAGTCATGGAGATGAGAGACTGACAAGTGGAGAGAGTGAAGGGCCCAGTGGGAGCACAGCGGGTGGGATGAAGGGTCAGCAGGGGAAAAAGCCAAGCACATAAAGGCAGTCTGGCTTGTAAAGGGACAAGTTATGACTTCGTGAAAGAAAAAAAAAAAAATTGGAGAAAACCATGTTCTCTTGGTCTTCATATGGAATTATCTATGAACTGGCTAGCAGAAAGCATGCTCTAAAAATTACTCGTTCATCTCCCAACGCCCCACCCACTCACGCACCCATCCACTGAATTCTCCGTCCTTCCAGCCACCATTCTATTCATTCACCCGAACATCCACCACCCATGCGCGGACCTACACACCCATTATCCATTCAGGCACTTGGTGATTTCCTGAGAACCTCTTGGGTGCAAGCTCAGTTCTGGGAACTTGGAATGCAGATAAATCAGATTTGTCCCTGCCCTTGCAGATGTCTGGGGGAGAAATGGAAGCTCTCTATGAGCACAGACTGCTGTTGCCTACACAGAAGTGGCTCCCCAATAGGACTTCCAGCTCTACACTCATATCCAGCTGCCTCCTGGATCCCCTCACACCTAGATACGTCAAAGGCACCTCCAACTCATCAGGTCCTAAGCTAAACCGTCTTCTTCCCTTTTTGGTTCCCAGTGTCTTAGCCTCCCACGCAAGATTCAAATGATTCTATTCTTGCAGCTCGTAAGGCTCATCGGGTCCATGGACCTCAGCCTTGCAGATGAGGCCCTACTGCATCCTCCAACCTCACCGCCACCACCCACTGCAATCTAGAGTAGCTGTTGTTTCCACGTGCTCACTTCACCCCACCTCACCCCCACAAATTCCTATTTAACCTTTAAGAAGCTGCCCTCCAAGTCTCCAATAATTTCCTCCCTCCTCTAGAGTGCCGCCCTTCTGTCCTGTGTCTGCTTTGGTCTGGGAGTTCCTGCAGGGGACAAAGTCAGAGCAAGAGTAAGCTTACCTAAAGACCGGTGCAGACCAGGGGCTCAAAGGACCTGGTGTGGGACATGAGCAGATGATCCCTTGCTCACTGGGTCTATCTGGAGATGGTTTAGATGGCTCCAACCCTCTCAGCTACAGCTTCACCCAAGGCCAAGTTAGGGGGGACTTGAGATGCCATCCCACGATTTCTGTCTACCATCTAAACACCCTAAGTATTAGTTCTTTGTGGTAGAACAGGGGAACAAAGTGTTAGCTTAGGCGGGAGCCAGAGGGTCCAGGCCTCCATGTGGCTATATTACAGAACCTTGGGCTAGAGTCCAGTGCCCTCATTCTCTGGCCTTGTTTCCCCATTTCGTGTTACCTAGTACCTGTGCCACCAACCCCTGTGGAAGCATCCTTTTCCTGTTATGACTATGGGGGGCAGACACAGCCCAGCCTTACCCACTGGTCTTGCAACCCTCAGTCCTCACCCGGGCTAGGGATGAAATGTCTCCAGTACCAGTTCAGGGCTGTCCCATGGGGATAGTGACTAATTTCTCAGCTAACTCAACCTGCTGGATAGGCAACAAGCAGACCTAGCTAGTGGCAGGTGCTACTTGCAACTGTTAGGGAAGCCCAGGAGGGGCCGTGGTCTGTCCTCGGCCACTGACCTAAGCATCACTGCAGAATGAGTGCTGCCACACCAACCACCCAGGGCCTGTTGGGTGGGAACCGACTGCACCACCCTGGAACTGCTCCCTGCTGCTCTCCTCACTCTGGTGACCCCCGCTCTTCCATCCCTCCTTCCAGTGATTTTCTCTTGCTGGTCCGGCCAGGCGTCACCTTGGATGGCAGCATTTGGATTCTACTGGGACTTCAAATGTTGCATAAAGGGTTACCATCCCCACTAAAGACACAGAAAGTGTCTTCCAGTTTCACAGGGAGGCCTAGGCCAGGTGATTCCAAAGCCTAGTGAATACTCCCCCTGCAAGAGAGCCCACTGGATGGGTAACCGAAGGGCAGGCACTGGGGCGGCTCGGACTGATGCCTGCGCTTTGAGATCCCAGCACCAACTCCTGGTCTAGGTTCCCGGGGAAAGCAGCTCTCTGTAGCTGTCATTCCCACATCCCAGCACACAGAAACGGTTCCATTTTCCGGCTGCAAAGAACCAGAGCTTTGGTGCCAGCAGAGCCCTACTGCAGGGCGACGTAAAGCCCAAGACCCCAACCTCCTGGGAACAAAGGCTCCCTCGCCCGTTCCTCACTCCACACACTCTAGAGTGCCAGTCTTGGGCATCAAGGTGTACAGGGAATACTGGGGACAAAAAAATGACTTGTCTCCTCAGGAAAAACATACGAGACAATTGGAGACGGCAGACAGAGTGCAGTACTGTTCCCGGTACTGAGAACACACTGAAGCTTTGGTGTTGCCAAATCGGCCAGAGTTTAAACAATCATCAAAATGTCAATGTAGAGACTGAATTAACTTTACATTTTGGGTTAAAATATTGGTAGAGCTACAGCAATTAGGAAGAGTTTACAACCTAGATGAGAACTGTTTTCAGAACTATTATAGAAATTTAAAACGTGTGTTGGTTTCAAACAGACCTTACCTCAGCAGTGCGGACAGTGGTTGGGCACAGGAGCCAGACCAGGTGAGTAACCACAGGACCATGAGATCAGGTTAACAGACAGAAAACGCAGAAGACTTGTTTGACCAGTACCCTCTAGGCTCTCCCTGCTCTTGGGGGGTTCGAGCCTTCATTTGGAAGTTATCTCCCCCGATCAGTCTTTTGGTCAGTCTTTTAGTCGATGCTTGGGGCACTTGATGAGGGCGGGGCTGACTTCCACATAGCCCAAGGTGGGAAGCACTGAGCACTGGATTAGAGAATACCTCTCTCCCCTCAAACCTTTAGGACTCAAACTAGTATTTTGTATAAGTTCATCTACTTAAAAAAAAAAAACTTAGAAAGCTATTGTCTCTCTTTCCCTCTTTCCTCAACTAGAAATACATGTGCAATACCCTCCCCAATATATATATGCTATAACCACAAGCACATTTTTATTCTGCTTCACAAACATTATTTTTTAGAAGTTATAAATAAGACCCTTCAGCAGAAAAATGATGACTATTATGGTGGTCTGAAACCACATCTGCAGTATCTGAGGTATGCCTGTAAAACTTGGCATCTGAATTCCCTAACGAGCACTCATAAATACTTCGGGAAATCAGATAAGGTATACATTTTGTTTGTAATCAACTCAAACTACAGAACAGAAACTCAAGTCCTAAGGAAAGCCATCTACTCAAGATAATAACCAACATGTTTTGTGAGTACGGCCGGCAACTGCAGAAAACATCCAACAAAACCAAAGCAGCAGCTGCAAAAACGGCAAATTTTAACACTCCGAAATCTTATGAAAATTTAGGCTAGTTTTAAAACATTAAAGCAGAGACAAAATTAATTTTAACATTGTTTTAATCAAGTAATGTAGCTGTTTGAAACAGGAAATTTTAAGACAGCTGAATAGAGCAAAGTGAAGAGGTACATTACTCTATCAGGATAGCCTCTGTGAATAAAATTACGTGGATTTGAATTCCATTGGACGTTTGGCACCAGACTGAACACCAGTTTAAGCCAAAAATTTCTCTTTAGTGTTTAGAAGCCCTGAACATGTTCTTCAATTAAAAAACAAAAACGAAAACTGAACCTCTGTTAACAACCTTATAAGCTTGATACTGGGTATATTGAGTGCAAGTTGGCTTTAGACCACCACTATCTACCTCCTACAGAATTTCAAATAATGAAAGCAAACTGGCCCATGGTAAAGAATTTGAAACCTAGGTGAGATATGAATTTGCAAAAACCTCTTTGGTGTGACAAAGCACAATCCTTCCAGGTATGTGGCTTCTGCTTTGCTCTCATCAAAATCTATCAAAAGGCAGATGGTGGCCAACTCACCTCTCTCCAGTAAAATCGCTGAATTTTAATTTCTTAAAATATCAAGCTAACAAGGTTTTAATTATATCAAGTGTTTGTATAATTTCAATGTGAAAAATTTTACACACATTTGTTAAGGTCTCGTTACAATCTGTGAGATGAATCACAAAGCAGAGATTTGAATGCTGTAAGCTTGTGTTCCAAATGAAACCAACCTGTGGTTCTTGATTCCCACGGGGCACTTTTATCTTGAAAATGGTTTCTCAGGTGTAGCCAGAACACATGTCAAGTGGAGTTTAGATCAGCTAATTAATTGGGCAAGGATTTATAAGGAAGTTACTTCCAAATCTAAAGCCTAGGATGGGCTGGGCCAGGCCCTAGTCACCTGCATTCAGTGGCCATCAACCACAGACTTCTCGCGTGTCTGGCTATATTCCATGTGAAATAAAAGACACCAAGTTTTCAACCAATATACAGCCTCTGACCTGAAAGTACAATTTTGGCTTTTCAAATAAAACATCTTGTGGGGGAGGACAAGTTTGAGACATAGTAACACTTATTTTGGCAAGATAGCAACCAAAACCTAAAAAGCATAGCTATGTGTTCAAATGTAAAAGGCATTAAAGAAAAAGCCATAGTATCGGGGAAAATCCACACTGAACAAAATATACAGTATATACCTAAACATTTTGAAGTTATAATTTAAACCGTAAAAGCTGAAAAATTATTATTTTTTTGCTAGAGATTAAGTGCACCTTTTTTGTCATCCCCCAAATAAAATCACTGAGCTTACTATTTAATCATACTCCAAAGCTTGAAGAGTTTTCTCTCAGCACAAAGCAACAGCTACATACACAGAAAATGCTTATGTTAATGTAATAACTCCCCTGGCTCATCCAACGTGCAATGCACAATGACTTCAAAGACTACAATTTGGGGCAAGTGTACACAAACTGACAAAAAAAAATTCAAGTTTCAAAAACTGCTCTTAAAATTATTTATAGGACACTCAGGTCATTTTTACTTAGTACAATAAAGGTGTTGCACTGCCATTTAATTATTAGTCCACCTTGGCAAGGTACGTAAGAATATACATTACCAGATGCCAATTTGAGGAACTAGAGACAAGACTTAAAGTACTGTGTTTAACAGCTGAGTAAGGTAATTACAAATAAGTTTGTTTACATTCTGCTGAAGACCATTTTACAGTCTTAGCACCTAACAATTTCTAACAGGCCCCAAGAATCCTATCAGGTTAAATGATGGTACATTTTTAAAAGGAGCCAATTATTTCAGCTTAAGTCATTCAGAGCCAAAAATATGAAGAATGACCAAAATCAAATCTTTATTTTTATAACTGTATAAATGTGATCCAAATGTGTCCACCACTAATTTCTCAAAAAGAAACATGCTATAAATAAGCAAACTACATCTGCTCACTGATATGTGTATGGACTCCCTAGATGTCTCACTGGGCTTAATTACAGACCACTCACAGCAATACATTTTTAGTAAAAAGTGTAGCATGATGTTAAGCCATTTCTTTTTAGCTTTTGCACATACATGTTGCACTTCTGGTTGATGATGCAGAAAGAGTCTCAGCATTACACTGTTAAGCCGGGTTGTACCCACCCCTTTAAATGGCATCAATATCAATGTCATCGTCCTTGTTGTCAGACTTCACAGCTTCAACTTTCGGTACACTGGCAGTCTTCGAATATACCACCTAATAAAGGAAACATTATTTATTGACTGTTAACCTTTATCGCAATGTGCCTGTAATGTTAAGTCGATGGTAAACAGAAAAATTACCTAGATGCAGTTATTATTCATTAAAGTTTTTAGGCAGAAAAAAACCTCTCCACAGTCTAACAGTATCTTGTTAGTTTTTACAGACCACTAACACCTCTACACTCGACCTGCATTAAATGAACCCTAACTTTGGGAATTCTAGTATTTACTTTTGAATGGGGGGGGGTGGGTCTGAGGGTGAGGTGGAGTATGTGAGTCCACTACCTCCACTACCGTTTCGGTTAAGGATTATTTTCCAAATTAACAGTCTATAATCGACTAGCTCAATTACCCAAGTCTGCCCTTTTACAGTTCTTGAACGCCCATCACAAATACTGATTTTAACCCTTTCCCCAGGGTTCACACCTCAATATTCTCATCTTCATCATCTTCTTCACCACCGGAAGATTCCTCCTCTGCTTCCTTCAACCACTTTATAAATGGTTCTGCTTTGACACGAATCTCTTTGGCAAGTTCTTTCGAGACGTATTTCTTAGAAGCCTAAAAAACATTAGGTACAATTTTCTTTTAATTTGGTAATTTAAAAAATAGCTTGTTATTTATACATTTAGCTGCCCATATTGAGCTCTGAGGGAACTGGGTCACACCCTAATCTTGAAATCCTCAACAGAATACATGTATTCAACAAGAATATCCAAGTCTGAGGAATATCTTTTGTTACTAGCAAAACAAGCTGCCATGGTGGAAATCACCTATGAGTTAAATCAAGCACAAGGACTGCATTTTCATACAGAAAGAGACTAGGTATTCGAAGTTACTTATTGCAGATAAGCCCCAACAGCTGTCTCAATATTTTTGATCTTGAAGCTGTTTGTATACATTCCCCACCTTTTCCGACCAGCTGATGATGACCTCTTCTTCCAAAAGGTCTGCGTCATACATCTCCTTTAAGATATGTGGGATCTTGGAGATAAGCTGAGCTTGATGCATTGCTACCACACACTCTAAACCATGAAGAAGGTACCGTTGAGCTTTTTTGTTGTTGTGACAAAACTGCAAACAGATTATCTTTGTATTAACAAGCTTTTACAGATGGTCTATGTTGACAATTCTAATATCCAAGTATATTCATTGCCTTAGGATTGTTCCTCAGTAATGGCCCCATTACAGTGGTTCAAAAAGGTCAATGCACAAACTTTTCTGTATTACTTTATCTATAAGGAACCATGTGTAGTTTTCAGATACTCCCATGCTTGTAAAGCATGTCAATTATCTCCATTTTCAGGGTGATAGAGAAATGGGGGAGTGAGGTTAAAGTGATATTCCCAAGGTCACACAACTGTAATCTCATTTATGAATCTAAAATAATTTGCTTACTCGTAAGAAATGGCGCCTGTACTTCTTAATCTGTTCTCTAATCTTCTCATTAAAAAGAACTTCAGTCAAAACAAGAGGACCCATGGCTTTTACATCCAGTCTTTCTGCTTCAGCAACAATTTCTTTGTCGGAGGAGTCAATGATACCCTCTTCTTTCTTTTTCTGCAAATAAAAAGAAACAACTCAGTGAAATGAAGGCACCTTTTGCTCTAGAGATACTACTTGGTCCCTGTTCTTATGACCTTTCCCCCCAATTTGATAGTTCTAGAATTGCCAGAAGATAGATACCAAAGAATGCCTGGGACCACAGTCAAAACATATTTGAATTAACAGAAAAAGTAAAAATTAGCCTTGCAATTCAATATTCAAAAGATATCATGACAAAGTTATTTCCCAAGTACCCAGTTTAGAATAACAACAAAAGTCTAAGGCTGAGTTGAAGTTGATTTTACTGATCAAGATGTTCAAGTGCCCAAGAATAAATATTTTCTTTACCTTTACGAAATCGAACAGGATATTAACCCGCTCTTCAACAGTCCTTTCCAAATCATCACTGAGAGTCAGAACTTTGGCATGGTCACTGATTTCATCCATTCTGCGCCTTTGAGCTTCCTCAGTTGTATCCTCCCCCCAATCATCATCCTCCTCTTCTTCCTGTTTATAAGAGCAAGGATGCTTTAAAATGTTTCGGTTCCAGTCAAGTTCATGACATTGAATTCATGTTCCACTAAAATAAGCTGGGTTCCACCTTAATTCAATCAACCAACAGCACCGAGAGCCCTAAATACTGTTGTAGTGTTCCACCGAAGCTAGTCTCAGTACTTCTCTTAACCGTAACCAAATTATTTACAATTTTAGCACCTGCCACACCACTGACTCTGCACTTACCACAGCATGCGGAGGACTGATTTCATTTGGTGGTGGCGGCGGCGGCGGCGTCGTCTCACTACTGGACACGGAGCCATTTTCCTTGTCTTTGCCCTTTCTATTTTTCTTTTCCTTTTCTTTCTTCCCTGTGCCACTGTCACTATTCTCTACAGGAAAACAAAAGGAAAGTTTAGTACCATGGCTTTTACTACCCCTCATCGTCTGTCATGAACATTTAAAACCCTGCCCCTTTGCTTCGGAACTCTTCTCTCAGGAACAACCCTAACGCAGTACTCTCCCTAAAATTCTAGGAGGATTCACAGACTGAATCCATTCACCATGTTTCATAGGTAAGAAACTCTGGCTAAGCACGGAATGTCCCAAAACGTTAGCGGCATTAAATGCTGGGTAAGAGAGATGAAGTGATGACTCAAGTTAGTGGAGACTGGCATTCATGCTCCTCACCCAACCTTCACGAATTTGAACAAGGGCATAGTTCAACTGCACGTGAGCCAACAGCTGGAACACTGTTTAAGTCTATATAACGGTTTGTCTCATGGAGAAGAGAACACCGGAATAGGTTTGACTTTCTTGCTATAGCAAGCTCAAATTGTGTCAGACAGTTTTGATCATCTGCCACAGAGTGTTGCTTGCAATACTCTATAAAGCCACTTAGATATAATGAGCCAAGCCCCCCATCCCCCATTTAAAAAGTATTCCAGAAGTAGATCCTTTGGTGGGATCCCATCAGAATTCATTTCATACTTGTTTTCAATAAAGCACTATTCAAGAATTACAAATTCCTTATATTCTAATTTTATGGCAACAAAGAAAATTTCATTTCATTTCCCAAACCCAGCTGCTTTACAGTTCAGACCTCAGAAGCTCACCATGAAGACTTACCAGGTGGGTTCTTGAGAATGAATGTGCAGAGTTTATGATGTGTGTCGAGCATGCCTCGGTAACCACAGGCTTTACAAGAGTTACCTATTGTTTGCTTCTTTGGATTGACATGCTGCCAAAAAAGTAAAAACAAGTATGTCATCCATAATATAGGAAAATTCTGTAAGGAACAAGTGTGAAAATATCTAACCACCACACAACATCTAAACACCAAGCTTCTTAACATACAAAAGAAAATGTTCCCCCAATTATCTACTTAAATTTAATTAGTATAGGAAGAGTCCCCAAATTTGTAGGTTTTTATATTTTATTTCTCATTAAGTCTGTCTTCTCAAAACATGATTTGGTCCTATCAAAGAACTGATCAAAAAAGCAGATATATGGTTTCTTCTATTGACAAAAACCTCAAAAGCACTCACCAGCTCTGTTTCAGGATTCTCACACTCAGGACAGAGAACAAATTTTTTAATGAATCCATCCAACATGTCTTGCAGCTTATTCGCCTCATGAGATCCATTGACAATGTAACGGTCATTCTTAACATCAAACTGGGTCTGTGCGCCCAGCTCGCAACCAAAATATTTGGTGGGATCTATTTGGAAGGGGAAAAACAAAAAAAATTTGGTTCATTACAGTTAACTAATCTTTGGCTAGTCAACCACATTTAACACTGCCTGTTTTTATGTTATTGGGTTAGAAAGATGTTTCCTGGGTATTCTTGCACTAACAGCGACTAATAAGTTAGTTTTAAATCCAAGGTCCCATTTAACCTTATTTAAGCTAAGCATACAATTCAGACAAGATTTTCAAACCAAAATGGTCACGACTGTATCACTAATAGAGGCCTTTCCAGACTTCTCCAAGAGACATTACTTACACGTTGGAGGCCGATTAAGCGCCTTTGCAACGTCAACCATGTTGACTATAACTGTCTTGATTCCATTTCCTTTGCCCTCAACCTAAAGAAAATAAAAAATTTAATTTGCACTGTCTACCCAGGAGAAGCAATCTTTAAAACAATCTACGGAAAAAGGTTAGGACTTGCTACTAAGATGTACCTTGGCAATCAGACGGGGCATCTTGTAGCGATAGAACTGGTCTGACACGCTGCGGTTGACGTTGACAGACATTTTGGCTTATTAGTGGCTTTATCAATAAGATGAAGAGATCTTTGATTGCAACTTTTTGGTATCTTCTGTCTGGAGAAGAAGGGATGACATAAACGACTGCAAGAGTTCTCGGTCTCTGACATGAAAAAATTTTCGCCACTGAGGCTGTAAGCTTCTTGCTTGTATGCTATGTTTCCCCAATACAGGTACCAATGGCTGCGCAACAGCTCTGAAAGAGAAAAGAACACCCCCCCACCACGTTCCCATTAGTTACGCCGAATTCTCCTATGTTAAACAGCGTCCCCCTTGACGTGAAAAAAACAAAAAACAAATATTTTCCTAATACGGGACACCTATAGGTGTCCAACATAATAGGGCCTCCATTTCGATTAAGACGTGACTCTGGTAAGGAAAGGCCAGACTAAAAACAAACTGCTCTGGGTTTCTAACCAAACCGAACACATCCAAGCATTTCAACGGTACTTCTGAAAACGGGCATAGTTTAACGATTGACGATAAACGAACACAAAACCTCTCTCCTACCCCCAAACCGCGCTTGTATTGGCAAAAAAGTTCCGATACACTCCTCCCCTCCCCCGCACGAGCCGTCATTTTAAGACGGAAAGCTACGGAACGGGTCTTGACAGCCGACTCGGCCCCTCGGCAGCCAACGCTTACTTCGAAGAAACACTTTCGTAGGCCACGGGAAACGCGGTCTCGCGGAGCGAGCGTGCACCGAGGGGCGGGAAGGCGCCGACCTCGACCTCCACTCCCTCGCCCGCTCTATGCAAACACTCGGTTAACCTTCGCTCCCGTCCCCATGGCCACCGGGCGTTTCGTGCGCGGCTGCGGGGCGCTGCCCGCGGCACCACCTGCGCGGCGCGACATGGCGAGGCTCCTCCTGGGCGGCAGGTGGGCCGGGCGGCGGCCGCCCCGGCTCCGCGGCGGGGGGAACAGAACGGGCCGAGGGGCGCCGGCCCGGGCCACCCCCGCCCCGCCCCGCGCGATGACTCACAAATGCAGCAGCGGGGCCTGACTCAGCCGGCGGCGGGGCCGCGCGGCGCACGCGCGCGCGGGGCGGGGGCGGGGAGGGGGCGCGGGCGGGGAGGGGGCGCCGCCGGGCCCCGCCGCCCGCCCGCCCGAACTGCGCCACACGCGCCGGGTCACGCGGCGCGCCGCCATCTTGTGCGGCCGCCATCTCCCCGCCGGCCCGCGCCGCCCGCCCGCGGACTCACCGTTTTCGTCAAATAAAGACATAAACCCAACGCTGCTCGCCCGGGACTGGGATGAAGTGTGGCGCGTGTGAACCCGAGTCCGAGGAAGGGCGGCGGAGGCGGCGGAGGAGCGCAGCGAGCAGCGGCCGGGCAGGCGCCGCCGAGCAGCGGGGAGGGGCTGTCCCAGCGACGTCCGGGGTCCACACCCTTCAGCGCCCGGGGCCTGGCGACCTGGCGCGGAGAGACGGCGCCGTGAGCCGCGGGCGTCGGGGCGCCTACCCCGCCAACCAGCGGCCCGCGGGGGTCGAGGGGGCGGGGAGGACTGGGGAGGGGGCGCGGGGCCGCCACCTCTCCACCGGACTCACCTCTGGAATGTTCTCGCTCTGACTGAACAACGCCGCCGCCGCGCTCAAGCTACCCTCGGCCTCAGTGCCCGCCCCCAGCGCCAAGCGGCACAGCCCATTGGCCAGAAGCCCGCCCGAGCTCGCTCGTCATTGGCCGGCATGCTGCGTCAATCGCGCCTCGGCCCGCCCCGCCTGCTTCCTGAGGCTCCGCTCGCTGCCTCAGCCCGGCCCCAGCTCCGGGTCCCGGCTCCCGGCTCCCTTCACCTGCCCTCCCCTCCCCCGCCTTTCCCAGAGGCCTTCGCGGTATCGCGAGAGCGGCCGCGCCGCGGCGGTGGGGGGCGGGGGTTCGGCCGCGGGGCCGCGCGCTGTCGGTTTGGGCGCTCGGGGGCAAGATGGCGGTTGGCTCCCCTCCCCCCCGTTTCGGCCTGGCCGCGTTCTCGTTGGAGTTCTCCCCGCCGTGGGATTTCAGGCTCGCGTGTGTCCTTCCGTCCCCCGGGGACGCCTATTGTCGGGTCTTGGGGAAGTTTTTTTTCCCCACACTCCCTAGGCCTGGGCGCAGGTTGAAGATTGGAGGGAGGGCCCGGGGCTTTCATGCCTTTTATCCTCCGAAGCTCGGGTCTGCGTGGCCTCGGCACCGTGACTCGCCAAGTCACCATTATGGGGTCGTCGTGAGGCCCCGTCGCCCGCCCGGCTCCCGCCCCTATACCCGCCCTACACACCTACCTTGGCTGGTCGCTCCCGTCCCCCGTTTTCAGGACCCGAGAGCGCACCTTGGAGAGGGGATGTCTGCTTTACTCTCACTGTGCTCAAAATAAGCACATGGGGTGACCGTTCGTAAATCACCTCTCCCGCTTATAAATTGAGATTTCTTGTTGAGCAAAGCGTAAACCCAAGCAAATACTCCCACTCAGGTTCCAATGTATTAACTTGAGAATGAGTGCTGTTAGAAAGAGCTCTCATTTTAGTTATGTCCAGGTGATCACAGAAACCACCACTCTTTCTGAAACATTTTCTGTAAAAGTTTCACTTGTGACTAAAAACTCACAGTCCACCCTGAAATTTGAAAACATACTTGACTGTAAAAGAACAAGAGCCAAATGACAGAGCCGTTGGTTCTAACCTGCTCTCCTGTGATGGCTGAGCGTCTCAGGCGCAGTGTGTTTTCCCCAGGTCTGGGTGAAATGGCCATATTGCTGACGACGGGACGAGGTGAATGAGAAACTGCCCTGTAGACTAAGTGGAGTTTACAAAGGAGGTTAGAATTGAAAGCTTCATTGATTTATTAAAGTTCAAGATTACTTTTATGTTTTATAAGCTTTATAAACTCTTTTAAAAATTGACTGTTGGTGGAGAGAATGAATCAGGTGGAATAGAGAGAAGCAGTTTGTGTCCTTTGGTGCATTGGCTTTGTTAAAATCACACAGTGTATGTACATCCATGTATAATTGTTAAGCCGAGCGTACAATGCTTTATGGGTACCAGGGTTCCCATCAGGCGAACTAAAACAGTAAAATCCCAGAAACGCTGCTCTGGTTAGCGGTGGAGCATGACTTAGCAGTATTGAAACTGAGTTTTTGCATGACTATGTGCAAATGACATTATTTTAGAAACTTTGTCGGAAAATATGGGCATGAAACTAGTCTGAGGTAAGAGGCCTGCTTCCTCAGAAGAGTTTTTAAATAAATACAAACCAATGGATCTCTTGGTATGTTTGATGGCCCCATATTTAATTTCATTTAAAAACTTTGTACTGATTTTAAGTAACTTTTAGTATGTGTACTGTGGATGAAAATGGGGTTCTAGGGAAAGTAACCTCACTAGGTGATCTGATCAATCCCTAACAGGGCAGGTCATGGTGGGTGAAGTCTCACCCCAGGGACGTAACTTCTTTAGGGCTTACCTGAAGCAAGCCCTTCCCTTGTTTTTGTGCATCTAGGTTCACACACCTTTGAAATGAGCATAATTACCCTCGAGAGAGCTGGGAATCCTGTTAACTATCCTTGTGATCCAATCCCTGCTAGCTTTCTCCCACCTTTGGGTAATCTGCCTTATGTTCCCTCAATTACAAATGCATGAAAGAAACTGTGAAACCATTTTCTGAAGCATTTGAGATCTTGCTTCTCAGAAACTGATGTCAGTTTTGGCTCAAATAAACTTCATAAAAATTCTGTACAGGTTTGGACATTCTTCCGTTGACATTACCACTCATTTGTATCTAATCGCGGACAACTTTTTAAAATTAATCCTAACTATATCATTTGTTGAATGCTTCATATAACCTAGGAATTTACTAAGTCCCTTGAATATATTATCATATTTACTTCTTAGCCCCTAGGAGGAATTTTTAACCTCTTTTAACACATGAGCAAACAGGCTTAATGGAAAAAAAATTAAGCAACTTGCCCAAGATCATGTCCCTAGTAAATGGTTAGACCCGGGGCTGTATGATCTCAAAGTCAGTTCGCTTGCCATCATGTGCCACACAGTCTCCAGGTAAACAAATATAAACATAAAACTAGGCGATTTCCATATGTAATCTCATATAATTCTTTAACGCTCACATGAGGGAGTGTTGTTATACTCATTTTACAGATGAGGAAAGAGACTCAGGAAGCTTAAGTAATTTTCCCAGAGTCACCTGTCTAATAAATAGTGGGCAGTGTTTGAACTCTAGCTTGTTGGAAGCCAAGCTCATTGCACAATTCTGCTTCCCATTTCTGGGTCTCTGTCTCATTTGGCTGTTATTTCTCTCAATCAGGTGCTCACAGTTTACTAAATAATGGCCACTTGGTGCTTGTGATATCCTTGTCAAATGACTCCTGAATTCTGCATTTCAGTGCATGCCCTGGACGGTAGACACGAACAGCTGCTGAAAAGGCCTTACAGTTGTTTAGATATTGGTGTCTGTGAGTGTTTAGCATGAATTAGCCCCCTCCGCACGAGCAAGCCTGTGCGGATGGAGAACCTTGTGCCTCTGTGATGGGCCTTCCGGTTGGCCAGCTGGCCTCCGTCTTTGCCATCCCTCTCTCGGCTTTCTCTAACCTCAGTGCGTTTTAAAGTGACTATAGGCACTGAAGTTCCTGTCTCCCCTACTTGGGGATGAGCTGCAGGAATGAGCATTGCTTTTCTTCTAGCTTGAGCCTGTCACAGCCGATGTGCGTGGAGAATTCAAAGCTGCTGGAAGGAAACTGAAGGCTATCATGTGTATAGAGGTGGCAAAGGGTGTCGGCTGTTGAGGGTTAGTGTCCTAAACTGGACGATCTAATGCCCCATAGTAGTAAGCATTTCTGAACTGCTGGGCAGCAAGATACGGGCCCCGACTACAGCACAGGCCCTGCCTAGGGAGTCCACATGTAAACAAGCAGAGGCCAATATGTGCTTGGGGGACACCTAATGAAGGCATGCCCCTCTCCGTGGCATCTCTGAGCCTCTGGACAGGATGTTTCCCTGCCTTTGTAACGACCCCCCCACACACACACACACTGCTAGCGTTCCTGGCACTTTATTGTCGTTATCTGTTTACTTGACCGCTTTCCCATTAGGCTAAACAACTGGCAGGCAGAGGACCTGTCCTTGAGAAGAACAAAGGAATCTGAACTTTGGCAGAGGATGGGCGGGGGGTGCTTCAGTTTTGGAGGGGAAAGAGGCAGGAAGCAGAGATGTCCCTGAGGAAGAGATGAAGCATGCAGGCAAGATGTCACTGGAGACTGACGTGGCGTCTCCTCCTCCTGAGCGTATAACTCCCACCAGAGTCTATCTCGTGTCGTTACTGGGAAAAGAGAAAAAAAGGGCAAAATGGTTTCGAGTCAGTAGATGATGGAGGAATGTGGATGACTAGGGGGGCAGGCCTGGCTCTTGGATGGGTTGCATCTAGTCACATGGAAGCCACACCCTAGGGCAGGACGGGGACCCAGTGCTGCTCCTGGCTGGTCTCAAGTCCTTCCTTCGGGGCAGCTGGGCGTGTGGCTACTGAATTGGCTCCCGCCCGGCACGACACGGCCTTACTCATGCCGTGCGCTGCCCTGGGCATACGCGGTGCGTGCAAAGGAAGGCTGGCAGAGGCCGAGGGATGGCAAGACGCTGGGACTCCCGCTCCGAATCCTGACAGCCACTTGCAAACCTTTGCGAGAGAGCGTCTTAACGTGTTCCCAACCTCTGCCACACATTGTCCTCTTTTAGTTGTGAGTCTGGCACATTTTATCCACCCAGATGGTGTCCACATACCAGCATGCGAGCTCACTGAACCCCGACGGACCGTGGCCTGTAATGGAGCACTACAGCCGCACCATCAGGGAAGCACGGCTGTGTCCTCCGCTGAGTCAGCTGCCACTTGGGGCAGACTTGCCGTCAAGGTAGAGCTTTCGAGTACAAGTATCTATGGCTACATTCTGGGCTCTGGATCTCTTTGGGGACGCCTATCCTGCTTCTCTGTGCGTGGCCTGGTTTCCCAAGCCGGCGGTTCTCGGGTGAGGGTGCCTGGCAGAACCCCGGAGGGCTTATTGGAACACCGACCGCTGGGCCTCCGCAGAGGTTATTCAAGGTCTGTGTGGAGCCCTGAGGTGAGGTTTCTAATAGATTCCTGGAACCACACGTTGCCCTAAAGCCAGGGGACTGCGTGACTTTGGAACCCAGCTGCCCATTCCCCTCACCACCATTTCGGGTGCTTGCTTTTGAGATATTCCAAGTGTCCTAATTCAGGCCGTCTGTCCGTGAATGAAAATGAGTAAAGAGGAAGAAAATAGAGGGCCCAGTGACTGCGCCCCGGTGGTGGGACCCAATCCTAACTGTGAAGTTATGGGCCCGATGACCAGAGACGCTGCATTATACTGGCCCAGTGTGTCAGAATTACAATAGTGGTCCTGACGACATTGCACTGGGCCAAAGGCCTGTTACCCGCCTTCTCTCATTGGCATCCTAAGCTCAGGGAAGTGACACCTGTGCATACTGTCCCCCTCCTCTCGTAGATGGGAAAACTGAAACTCAGAAAGAGGGTTTATTTTGGGGTTGGGGTCAAGCGTCCTGCCGTCAGTTTTAGGGCTTTTCCCACTGCATAGGGCCTAATCAACCTTCTTGGCATGTCCGGGTTCCAGAAAGTTGGCTGCTTTTCCTTTAGTGGGATCTTAGTGGCTCTGATGCTCTTTTAGATACGTCTGAGAGGAGGCCGGATCCCAGGGCGGAAGACACATCCCCTTTGCCACTGGTTTCCATCAGTCACTGTGCGTCCTGCCCCGGGCTGAGCCGGACACTGCGGATGCCACCAGAGGTGCCGTATCCACTCGTCCACTTATTTTTTTCTGTGAGTCAACATTTAAGAACTTGGGAGCTTTCACAAGAAGTCCATTTTTCTGGTTCTTGGCAATTTGGAGTTCTGGGATGGCTGGGACATATTCCCCATGTGGTGGCTCTTCCAGAGCTGAAGGTGGGGTGTGCATGCTGGGGGACATGAGCCACCGCACCCCTCTCCGGCGGGCGGTCACGAATACCCATACCTGCTGCATGACTCACCCCCACTGCCTGCCTCAGCTGTGCTGGGCCTCGCTCATCTGTTCATTTGTTCATTCATTCAACCAATATGTAGAATGCCCTCTATGTGCCAGCTCTAGGGAATGTAAACATTTAAGGCATTGTATTAGTTTCCTGTGGCTGCCATAACAAAGTATCACAAATGGCCTGGCTTAAAACAACAGAGATCTGTTCTCATAGTTCTGGAGGCCAGAAATCCAAAATCAAGGTATAGGCAGAGCCGGGCCCGCTCTCCCGGCTTTGGAAGGTGGCCAGCAGGCCATGGTTCCTTGGCTTATAGCTGCATCACTCCAAGCTCGGCCTCTGTCACATGACCTTTTGTGTGTCTGGTCTTCTCATGTGTGTCTCTGGGAGCCTGTCTCTGTCTCTCTTCTCTTCTCTTATGGACACCGGACGTCCCCCGCCCGACAGAGCCTCATCTGAACTTGCATCTGCAAAGACACTATTTCCAAAGGAGGTTTCATTTGCCTCGCTCGGGGTTAGGACGTCAGCGTGCCTTGCTTGGGGTGAGGACATCAATGTATCTTTCTCGGGGACACAGTTCAACTCACAATAGACATTTAGGAAAAAAAAAACAAAAAAACTTCGAACAACCCAAATTTAAAACATAGTCCTTGCTCATCACCCACTAGGGTAGACAAGACTCCTAAAATGTCAGCAAGCACCCCAGTGACAATTCACGTCGGTGGAGCACGTGCAGTGAGGCAGTTCTGAGGCCTCAGTGCTTCATGTGCATTAATCCACTTAACGCCCCCAAAGTGCCCTCCCAGGTAGACTCTGTTGTTACTCTACTTGGCCAGTGAAGAAACTGAGGCACAGAGAGGCGACACAGCCTGGCCAAAGTCTCGGAGGGAGCAGAACAGTGAGTGCTCGGAGCTGGCGAAGCTCAGGAGGTGGCTCTCCCTTTCCCATTAGAGTTCTTCCCTGCGATGGGGAGAAGGGGGAGCTGGCCTTTATCTCGGCCACCATCATGCTTCGTGAAACCATGTCTTATTTATCATCTCCTCCCCCTTCCACCGCCCCCAAGAGGTGAGGCTAACTGGGCTGCCTTTGATGCTCTGTCTTCCCAGGGTGAGGGCGGGGCTTCGCGAAGGATGTTTAAAAGGTCTGATCACTTTCTTGACCTGCAGGGTGACATCTCTAAACTTCTATTTAAGCTAGATTTAGGTCATCTTTAGAGTCGATTTCCTGTATTTCTATGGCATTCTCTAGTTGATGGAAGAAACCATCAGAAACCATAACGATGTGCTCTAAATCATCTCTATTCTGTGGTGCAGATCTGTCTATGTAAATATAGCTAGTCCCGGATGGGACTTTTGCAAGGTAGAGCTCTGAATGAAAGAAAGGATTCATTTTGAGTTTTCTCAAATTCGGTGAGAGATCCCCCACCCCCCCACCGGCTGACTCCCACATTCATATTCCCAGTGTGACATTTTGTGCTGTTGTACTCGGTACGTTAAGCTCAGCTATTCTGAGTGTCATGGGCCAGGAGCCTGTGTGCAGACATCCTTTTTTAGCTGAGCTCATAAAGGCCGCTTGTATGTTTGGGGTTTTCATGCAGAAAGAAGTCTTTTGGCGTAGGTCACTCAAATGCCATATTTTCTCGCTAGATATTTACAAAATGTATGGCTATTTTTAATACACATCTTTGCTGCCTTAAAACCACAGTCGGAATTTAAAGACAGGACTGGCTTCTTTTACTTAACGTAATATCTTCAGGGTTCATCCATTACGCTAAGTGAGAGAAGCCAGGCACAAAAGGACAAATGCTGTGTAAGTCCCTTTCTATGAAGCTGCCAGAATAGGTAGACTCAGAGACAAACACAAGAACGGAGGATGTCAGGGGCTGGGGGAGGGGGAGGGGGAGTTCGTGTTTAATGGAGACAGACTTTCATTTTGGGAGGATGACAGAGTTCTGTGGACGGATGGTGGGGACGGTTTCATGACAATGTATATTACTTAAGGCCACTGAACTGTGCACTTAAAAGGTTAAGACGGTAAATTTTATGTTATGTGTATTTTACCATAATAAGAAAAAAAAACCTACAACCACCTAAGTGACTATATCTAAATAGATCCAAAATGATAGTGGATATAAAAAAATTCACACTCCTGCTGTTATATGACGTACATCATAAAAATTTCTAACGATCATTTGCACGTTTATGTGAAACTTGTTTTCTGTTTTGTGCTTTTCTATATTTTTCAAGTTAAAAGTTCCTTGGCAAATATAATTGTACCTCTCTGACTTATTAACTCTGTGACTTTGACCAAGACTTTTTAGCATTTTGAGTTATTATTGTCCTGTAAAATAGATATAACTCTCCAGGGTTATCAAAGGGAAACAAAAAAAGATTTAAAGGCATGAAATTTACTTGGCAACACAGAGACCAGAGTAAATTGAGACCACGGTAAGTTGAGACCACTCCCTGTAGCGTTTAAGTGGTCAGATCAAATGCAATGTCAGAAATTCCTTAGCCCCATAGAGCAAAGAGTGTACACCCAAGTCCTTCCGGGGCCAGGCAGGTGAGAGCAAGGTGTGAAGCAGGCTGGAGTGAGGGAATGTCAGGGACTGTGGCAAACCAGGAGGCCCCACTGGGAGCATTCTCATTCAATTAAAAAAAAAAAAAAAGGCCCCAGGCTCCCATACAGTCCAAACAAAACATGAAGGGGCTGTATCTGGCCCAGGGCCAAGCTTCCAGTTCTACTCTGGAGTGAGACAGACGTAAATCTGGAAGGGACATGGGAGGCCTTTAAGTCTCAGCTCCTAGTTCTCAGAAGAGGGGGACCTGTCGGTCAAGAATCTAGACCAGAGTCAACCTTTTCAAGTCTCTCTGCTACCTCACTGCTGGCTAGCAATGTCTTTTTTTTTTTTTTTTTTTTTAGGCGAGGCAACCCTTGGTTGACCTCACAGATTGCAAGGACCTAGTCAGCTTACAATTCCTTATTTTTTATTTTTTAGGCCTACAGCACCTGGTCTTCCTAGGTGGTCTCCCATCCAAGTACTCACCAGGCCCGACACTGCTTAGCTTCCGAGATCAGACGGGATCGGGCTTGTTCAGGGTGGCATGGCCATAGACTCCTTTTTAACATAGATATTTATGTTAAAAATTTATGATAACTTTGTTGAATTTAATCTTACCACCCAGATCAAGTTGTCCCCTAGAACTTTTCTATTTTAATAATAGCTGCCACTTCCCAACAAAATCAAAACTCAATGTTGAGCAGAAATTTTGATTGGCATACTATGTGCCTACTAGCCTTTTGTTTTATTTCATATTTATTTTTTTTCCTACTAGCCTTTTACAATTGCAATGATTTCTATTTGGTTCTTTGTATTAAAACGCCAAAGGAATTTGTATGTGAACTTGTTCATATCTCTGATTCTTCCGGCTTTCTCTGAGATTTAACAAGTTTTGAGAAAAATCGATTTTTCTCTGGTTCTCAGGTTATTATCATCTGCTGTGAGAATTTAGGTCATTTTAGAACTCTAACCCACGGGCACGAACTGGCAGACTGTGACCCCTGCAGATGTATATATCTGTGCTTGGCCACCGAGTTTTGGGGACGAGGGGAGTGAACCGCCTTTCGGGCACTGTGTGATCTGGGGAGCCCTCCACACTCCCCCACTCCCCTGCTAATGCCGGCTTCCTCTTCCCCACGCTCACAGCTCCTCCCTGGCCAGCGAGGTTGTGATCTGTCTCACTCAAGGGAAATCACGGTGCAGCACTGTCAAAGTGAGCTTCTCCAGATGTGCTCAGAGGTCAAGAATTTCAACAGACTTTACCGTGACAGCCATGTGCGTGGCCGGTGGACTCCGCCTGTTGGACAGAGTATAGACCCATTCAGCTGCTCCGCCTCCCTCCACGGAGGGAGTGCCACGTGGCCCACTGGCCCAGAGCACTGGGAAACGAGTTTAAGAATGGAATTCAAAAACCTTTCCAGTCCGGTGCAATCCAGTAAGCATTTAGGGAAAACAGCCCACACACAAGCCCTGAGGGGCCCGACATGAGAAACAACAATGGAACAGTAGCCCAGAGTTACTCAGGACCTACGCACAGCAGGCTCTGGGCGAAGACACCTTGTACCTTCGCGTGCTGGATGTTGGCGCCCACCTCACTAGCAACACTGGCTCCGAGGGGAGCTCAGGTGAGGGACTCCTCTCAGTCTGCTGGGGACCCTCCCGGGTTTAGCTCTGAAAGTTTCCCGTCCTGGGAGCCTTCTGAGTCTCAGGCAAACCAGAACCTTTTTTGGTTTGGAGCACTTTTTACCTAAATTTTTACATAGAGTGCAATGAAAAAAAAAATGAGTGGAAAAAAACGTGGACTAAAAAAAAATGTGGACCAAAAAAATGATCAAGATCAAGTTCCCTGGGACTCATTATTCACACTACAATAGCGGCCGGAGGGTAAAGTCAACGCAGAGGAGCCAGAAGAGCTTTTGTTTAAATTTTCATTTTTTTATCTTTTAGAGCGGTTTTAGGTTCACAGCAAAAAAAGAGCATCCCCAACCCCCCTAACGTGGACACGCCCCCACCAGCGTGGTACCTTTGTTACAATCGATGAAGCTAGTGGACACATCACTCTCACCCAAAGTCCACAGTTATCTGGGGCTCGCTCCTGGTGGTGTGCATGCTACGCAGGCGAGCACCTAGGACAATGGAGCGAGGCAGCATACACCAGTCAGTCAGAGGGGCCGCAGTCCCGTTCTGCGAACTACATTTCAGTCACGTGCACGCATGCGTGTAGCGGTGGTCATGTAGCACTCTAACTGGGTAGTGGTGACAAATGCTTGAGTGACCCTCTTGGGAATTGAAGGCACGAGAGGCACGTCAGGCTGGGGAGAACCCATGAGGGCTTTGTGGGGTATGGGAAACCCTGGGGGAGGGATGGAAGGGCCCGTGGAGTGGAGCCAGGAACTGGGGAGGAAGGGCAGGCGGGCCTGGGGGGAGCCAGGAAGGCCAGTGGGGGTTCGGGTTCACTCCAGCTCTATGGCTTACTAGTCGTATAGTCCCAGCACGCTAGGGAACCCCTCTGTCTCATTCCTCAGCAGCGAGATGGGGTAATAACAGGGCCCACCTGGGCAGGCGGGATGGGCGTCAGGTGACGCAGTGCCTAAAGTGTAGCTAGGACTGGTAATTCAGCTGCTATTATCGACAGGCTTTGTCGAGGAAGATTTGTGGGGCAGCCATGCCTGGAAAAGCTTGGGGAAGGCAGAGATGGCGCCTGAACCAGGTGGGCGTCTGGGGCGGGTTGCAGGTGGAAGCTGCAGTGGCCCACGAGGACAGTTCGTTTTGCTGGAATTCCATTCTTTAATGTACTTCAAGCAACAGAGTCCACAGCGTCACTGTGCTCATTGTACTGACTGTCTTGTGGCACAGAGATTTGACCCGGGGTAGGGGAAGGGGTGGGCACAATGAATCTTTGGGATGGACACCCGAGGACACTCCTACAGGACCCTGGGCCTTCCACTAAGAAACACCTGACTCTTTCTCCCTCTTGCCCAGCTGGAATTCCCCAGGGTGTTCCCAGCTCGGGCATAACGCCTTTTGCAGTCAGCCCTGCCCTTGGCCACTTTCTCTTTCAAACCCGTGAAACACAAAGTGACCACATGACATCTGTTCTTGGATGATGCCCATGCCCTGGATACGGAATCCCTGCCATCTTCTGGGCTGGCCCCGCTGCCACATGTCCTTTCAGTGGCGGGCCTGCTTTCTCTCTGCCCTGACCGGCTCTTGCTCTCGCCATGCCCCTCGTGGGAAATTCCCGAGCCCCCGTCCCCTCCACCTCACGGAGCCTCGTTTTTGGTGCCTGTTTGCACACTGTCTCTGGGAAGCCCCACGCCTGCCTGGCGGCTTCCTGCTGGTGGGCGGTCACATCCCGGGCCTGCGTCCTCCTGCGTGAAGGTCAGTCTTTACCTTAAACGAGCCCCGTCCATTGTTCTTATGCATCTAGGATGACGTTCCTTTGAAGCGTCGGGGTAGTTTTCTTCTCCAGACTCCTCGATGGCACAACCGCTGGCGCCAGAGCACAGACCACGGACCCCTCACTGCTATCTCGTTCCCCGCCCACCATCTCTCGGGGCCGTAAATGTTAATTATTATCTGTCCTATACCCACCAATGTAAAGGAAGTGTGTATCCCTTCATTTTACTTTTCATCCCATCCCAGAGATGTCCCGCTTTGCTTTCTCCCACCTCTTTAATCTACCACCAGCAGATGTCCTGTGACCCTCCCGACGATTCCTCTGTTGAGTCTAATGTAAAAAATAAGCTGCTCTCTGGAGGGTTCTCTCAGTCCGTTGAGATTTTGCTTCTGGACGTGTCCTCAAAAGTTTGGCTCTACTTTAAACTCTCATAAAACTCTTCCATAGGTTCGGACCTTCTGTCGTCAACAGAAGAATGTGTTGAAACCTTCCACTGAGATGAGGCCCTGTCAGTCTCCGTGGCTCTCTCGTCCTTTACTTCACAGATTTGGGGCTGCCCTATCAGGCACAGATATGTTTAAAAACTCGTTACGCATTGGGTGAATTAAACCTATTTTCATTATTAATGACCATCTCTGTCCCTAATAAGACTTTGCCTTTTTAAAAAAATCTGGAATGTTTGATTCTTATTTTTATTTTTTTCAATCACATAAACTAATTTTATATTAGTTTCAGGTGTACAGCACAGTGGTTAGATGCTTATATAATTTATGGAGCGATGCCCTGATAATTCTAGTGCCCATCCGACACCATACATGTTTATTAAAATATTATTGACTGTATTACCTATGCCGTACTTTACATCCCCATGACTGTTTTGTAACTATCAGCTTGTACTTCTTAATCCCTTCCCCGTTTTTCACCCAGCCCCCCAAATCCCTGCCATTTGACAATCATCACTTTGTTCTCTGTACCTATCAGTTTGTTTGGTTTGTTCATTTATTTTGTAGAGTCCACATATAAGTGAAATCATATGGTATTTGTCTTTCTCTGACTTACTTCACTTAGTATCATACTGTCTAGGTCCACCCACATTGTCACAAAAATTTTGTCTTAAAGTCTATTTCGGCTGGTATTAGTGCCTTCCCTTTGGCCAGCATTTGCCTGCGTCCATCTTCACTTGTAGTCTTTGTATGTCCTTAGGTTTTATGTGTGTGTGTCTTTGGCAAACAGCATTTATCTTTATATATTTTTTTAAATCTGGTGTCAGTATCTGTCCTTTTGACTGATGGGTTTAGCCCACTTTTTTTACTGCAATTATTGATATAATTAGACCGATTTCTACTATTTTAATCCTCCGATCAGTTCCAGTTCCTCCACACCCTTGTTAACACTTGCTATAGTCTGTCTTTTTCACCGCAGCCACTCTAATAAGTGTACACTAGAATCTCGCGGTTTTAACGTGCATTTCCTAACGACTGCCAACTTTGTGCATTTTTCCATTTGCTCGCACGCCATTTGTCTTCCTTCTTCGGTGAAGCGTCTGGTCCCATTGGTGGAAACCGGAGTTGGAAGTGTCGTGGCTTCTCATTGGCTGAGCTGTAACCGCCTCTCATTGGCCGAGCGGTTGCCGGGGAGAAGCTCCTGCTTCCTCCTGCTGGAGTAGCAGAGCAGAAAAGCCCTTCCTGCTGGGGATGGCGGGCAGCCTCTTCCTGGTTGGGATGATTGACATGAGGGGTGGGGCGTGAGAGCGCCCCTTACAGGACCCCCTACTCCGATGTAATGGGGTTTTCTCTTCATCCATTTTCCTTTATATGTTCTGGCTAAAACTTATTTTATTTTTGTTTTATTTAGTTTGTCCCTCTCAGGATTTTGTGTAGTCCCTCGGGGCGAGGACCCTCATTCTGATGAGGTCAGGCGCGTTCAGGGAGGTATGGCCGTAGACTCCTTCGGGAGAGGTTTGATTTTCTTATTTCTCTCTCTTCCCTCTGTTTCCCGCCTTTGAGATGCCTGGCAGAGAGAAGTTGAACGCCTCTTAGCTTTTGTTTTGTTCCTTTCCATCTCATCTCTTGTTGCCTGCAGGCGCTTCCTGGAGCTTGGGACTTTGCCAGTGAGCAAAAGCAAGGAACATCTCGCCCTCATCCCGGTCCGGGAGGCAGACAATGAATGGAGCAGTCTAATAAATCAGTAAATGATTTCCTCTGTTACGAGGCGATCATTGCTGTGGAAGAAAATGGAACAGAGCTGGGGGAGGGGAGCAAAGGGGGGGTGGGGGGCGGGGGGCAGACCTCACTAGGAAGAAGCGAAGAAGGCCTGAAAGGGGCAGGGTCAGTCCCTCCTGCAAGTCTTGGGGGAGCTCAGGGTGGAGGGACGGTAGAGCAAAGTGATGGACGCTGGTCTGGTCTGAGCGGAGAGCATGACAGGGGCACAGAGGACGGCTGGCCAGGGAGGAGCGGGCCAGGCCTGCAAGGCCAGGCAGCGTGAGCACTTCGGCTTCAACTTGGGTGGGCTGGGAGCCGCGGTGTGGGTGGCAGTGTCAACCTGGAGGACAGGCCGTGGGGACAGGCGGGAGCGGAGAGGCCAGGCCAGAGGCCTTGGCACTTGTCAGGTGAGGGCTGGGCTGGGCGGTGGAGGTGGAGAGGGTGAGGCAGTGGACTCTACGTCCGTCTGGGTCCCCGAGAAGCACCGGATCAAATGTTTTATTGGGGGACATGGCTGGGGGAGGGAAAGTGAGGAAGGAGGTGACAGCCACTCAGGTCCGACCCTGAAATGAGGAGGGGCGAGGGCAGCGTCTGCGGGCGGTGCAGCCTAAGGAAGGTCTGGCACGGCCATCAGCGGATCCTCGAGCCAGGAATGGCCATCGGGAAAGCCCCGTCTCCCAGGACCGGGCCTGCCTTCGCGCCTTGGCAGGCCAGGTCCCTGGCTGGGAGCACGAATCTCAGAGCTCAGCAGCTGGGACCCTGGACCAGCTACCCTCCCACACTCTCCCGGGCACGACCGGCCTGGGCCTGTCCCCTCACCCCACCTCCAGGATTCCAGAGGCAAAGGTCAATGGGAAGGGAGATGCTAACTAATGTGTCTGTCACTGGTTCCTCCCCGCTTCCTCACGCCTACATCCTTTGCTTTGGGGGTCAAGCCCTGTTGGAGGAGTGTTGGGGTTAAAACGGAAAGTGATTCTATCGCTGCCGCTGCCGCGTGGGCCCCAGCAGAGAGGATGGAAAATCAGGTCATGAGATCTAAGAAAGAATGTAGGTTAATTAAACTTTAAAACACAGATCTTTCTGCAGTGGTTCCGTGAGTCAGCATCCAGCTTGGGGAAAGAGGCATGGGGCAGGCGGACTGTGATGGGGTCCCGCCTGGGCCCCGTGGCCTCTGGCTGGCGTCCGCACCCTCACCCCCGCTAGAGACAGCGGCCCAAGTTTGCTTCCATGCTTTTAAGCATCATTTAAATTCACCCTTCTGCATCTTTGACTGCCTGGGAAACGTCCTACTTCAAGCTGAGAATCTGGGTCAGCTGTTCATAAGAATAGCATTTGCTGAATAAAACTGGCAGCCCGGGCATTGGGCGCCGTCTTGCGGGGCAGGAGAGGCCTGAAAGGGGAAGGGCCTTGGCCGTGAGCTCATATGTTGACATCTGCTCTATGCCGTGCTGTTATATTTACTCTCTGGGTGTTGATTTGAGCGCTGGGAGCTCCATGCCCGCAGGGGAGGCGCGACAGTGTGGCATCTGGGAAGGCGTCCTTGCACACGGTGTGGGCGGGGGTTGTGGGGACAGGTGGCACAGGTGACTCGGGGACGCCGGTGACACCTGTGGCCTGCTCACGCCCTGTCTGCACATGCCCAGGGGGTTTGAGCCTGGCTGGGTGTCTCCACAGTGGTTTTGGGTGAGGGGAGGCCACAGCCTCGAGGGCCCAGTGGGCAGGGCCGTGTTCACATCTGCCAGGGTCTGGGGCCTGTGGGGCCCGGACTGTGTCTGCTTTGTCCAGGTTAAGCTCCAGCACCCACGTGTGGGCTAAATCGGAACTGGCCCGTTATCTCCGAACGTGACCTCGTCTGGAGGTAGAGTCCGTGCCGGATGGAACTAAGTTAGGAAGAGGTCGCCAGGGTGAGCCAGAGCTAATACGACTGGCGTGTTTACGAGACACAGACACGCACAGAGGGACGACCACGTGAGGACACGGGACAGAGATGGCCATCTACGAGCCAAGGAGAGAGGCCTCGTTAAAGAGAGCCCAGAGGCTTCCCTCGCCTCCCACCAAGTGAGGACACACAAAACGACAGCCACTTGTGAACCGGGAGGTGGGCCTTCACACGACGCCAAACCTGCCGGCGCCTCGACCTTGGACTTGCAGCCTCCACAGCCCTGTGGTTCGGAAGCACCCCCGTCGCGGTATTTGTTCACAGCAGCCCGGACCGGACAGGTGAGCAGGCGGCAGGATGACAGACTGGCCCCTCTGCTGACGCCAGGAGCTGGTGCCACCTGTGGCCCATCCCACCGGCAGACTTTGCAGCTGCCGCACATCTCGGCGACATTCCGGGGAGGATCTGTGAAGGAGACAGGTCTGGACGTGGCTGGCCGAGCCCCCTGGCAGGGGACGCCTCGCCTCCGGGACCTCAGAGCCGGCCTCCCTAGCTGGCCTGGGCTCTCCCGTGGCAGTGCCCACCTCGGCCTTGGTCCCGCAAGGCCCTTGCCTGGGGAGAAGAGGTACCTGCGAAATGTGCCGAATGGTGGGACTGGTGGAGACTGGAAGGGGGTCTGGCCACCTTCGCCGGGGGTCCCCTCCATGGCTGCCACCCCGTGGCGAGAAGCCCCTCCCAGAGGCCCCCGTGTCAGGGATCTCGCCAAGGCCGCTCTGCCGAGCAGAACTCGAGCGCATACGGAGTGGGGCTGGGGAGGCCGGCAGACCCCCCGCCGCCTGGGGTCTTCCCAGGGAGGGCCGAGCGGTCTGTGCTGAGGCCCGACTCCGAATCATGGAGAGGGATCCCCCCGCCGCTGAAGCTTCTTCCTGTTCTTTTTCTTTTAAAGAAAACTTTCTATTATGGGAGCATCCACCTAGAAGCATCTATGTGGAAGCATCTGCTCTGTTCACCAGAGCAGAGCAGACAGCGGACCCTCACGTTGCAGCATTTGGTGTCATCGGCCACCCTCACTTTGCCTCGCTTGTGTCACAGAATCCCCGACCCGGCCCCCTTTCACCTGGAGTAGAAGCCGGTCAGACGTCTCTGACATGACGTCTCTCTGAGAAGCAGCAGGGCATCTTCCGTAGCCCCTGAGCTGCTGTCACACCTCACTGTGCATCAACCTCTCCCCATCGGCACCGCCGTGGGCCACCTGGGTCCAATGGACCCTTTACCTTTTTTTTTTTTACTTTCAGTCATTTCACAGACAACTTACATAACCCTGTCGGAACAGAGAGATGCGTCCATCGACGGCAGCCTGCTGCAGTCACCTGTGGTGCATGAACCTGGAACACACCTTGTGGATGCTGACGGCAGGTTCCAGCACACCTTGACGAGGTTCTAGTTCATCGCTACTTGTTCTTCTTCGTGCAGTGACGTTATCAAAGTGCAACATCTGGAAGAAGCTTTTGAAATCTGTGACTCATAATTCTGTCGAAGAGAGCATGGCCGTTTTCTCTGTTCGTAATTATAAAATATTTCCATGTTTCGACTTATAAACACACATTAGAATGATTGATTTATTCATTTATCTTTATTACTTATAAAAACATATATAGAGAGACATATGATAAGAACGGGCTCACGCGTTTACCAAGGCTGACAAACCCCAACATCTCCCGCCGGCTGGAGGCCCAGGCCAGCACGGCGTGGCTGGACTTAGTCTCACGCTTCCGTTCCATCCGTAGGCCAGAGGGAGCCAGCGCCCCAGCTCGAAGGCATTCAGCCAGAAGGAATTCCCTCTTATTTGGTGGGGGCAGGGGGTGGGCTGGGGTTTGCTTTTTTGTTCCATTCAGTTTAGGCCTGAATAGAACAACGGATTGGTCAAGGGCCATCCAGTTTGCTCAGTCTACCAATTTCAACATCAAACTCGTCCCAAAGTGTCCTTACAGAAACACTCAGAATAATGTTTGACCAAATATCTGGGCCCCCCGTGGCTCCGCCAGGATGACCGATAGAGTTAATAGTGAGAGACCATAACACACTTCAGCACTACTCAGTTTCCTCACTACTAGATTCTTCTAGATCAGGGTTTATTCCAAATCTAGTTAACCTTCGGAGCAACTGGATACCTAGATCTTTCGGTGCTTGCCTGAGATTTACCGATGCAGACTTTCTCTGTGGGAACAGGCCCCAGAAACGAAGCCATTCTGACTCAGTATTCTGCATAGCAATGGTTGGGACTCTGCAAACTTCTGCATGGTCAGCTGGCTTCTTGCCATCTCTCCCACCAGAGTGTGGTGGGAGGAGCCCGGAATGCGGGAGGGGGAAGGGAGGAACCTCTTCTGTCCTGCTTGTCGGCATCGCTTCAGTAATGACCCGTTCACCCCAGAGGTCATAGTTGACTGGTTTACACTCTCGGCGTGCTCAGAACGAGTCTCGTTCCGACTGCCGGGAGCACACATCTCAGAGTCCCGAGTCCCAGCTCTCCAGGCCCCTCGCTGGGTCCTCTGAGTCATCAGCGCCGCTGGCCAACGGCCCTTCCTCTGAGGGTATGAGATCGACCTTTCTGGGACTCCTCCTCAGAGCCGCGGAGGTCCCCGCACCGGATGATCGGTGCCCTGTCATCGGGTGTTGGAGCCACAGCCCCCGGCCACTCCTCCGGGCTGCCAGGGCCTGATAACCCCGAGCCCTTCCACTTGCTTCTTGCCATGGTAGAGGCGCTGGCCGCTCCCGCCTTTGCTATCTGGTGTCCACGTAACGTCACCCTGGGCTCCTCCTGTGCTCGCCGCTCCCACGCCCGGGCTCCTCTGCTGAAGGACTCCGTGCAGTTTGTGTTTCCCGACTGATAACCATCCGCAGCAAGTCACTGAGCTATCGCGTGAGTGTCCATGCGGAGAGCCGTCCAGCCCGCGTGCGGGGCAGGAGCAAGCCCTTGCGGCAGAAACGTGCCCGCGATGTGGAGGTACAGCGAGGAGTCCGCTGGACGAAAGTCACCCTGAAGCTGTGTTTAGAGACGTCAAAAAGGGCCAGATCGTGTACGGCCTTGTCACTTACAGAAGAGAGAAACAGACGTCGGCTTTTATTTTGAGTGCTGAGGGAAGCCACAGAAGCCACTAAAGACACTTGTCTTTAAAGAGAGGGGTGACCCAATGAGCATTTTGCTGGAGAAGCATCACTGTGGCCGCTATATGTGGAATATCCTGAGGACAAAAACAAACACAGAGATTCCAGAATGATCGATTTAATGGATTTTAAACATTCCGCATCGTGTATTTCCTTCCAGTCTCTTGGAACACACCTGCCTTCAGCATTTATTCACTTAGGCGCGGCATCAGATTTTGTTCATAAACGTCAAAAATTGTGAAAGAATATCGCCATATGTCCTTGGAGGAAAACGCAACGGTCCAAGTTGTTACAAAGTACTGAGCGACGTCTTTCCTGTTGACAGACTGTTTGCGAACCTATTTTCTCTTTGTCCTTAGACATACGAAAGTGAGCGCGTTCATTTAGGACATACATGGCCACCTGAAGACTCACCGAGATTTCTCTTGGGTTGATCTGAGCATCATCGGTGGCGTCTAGACAGGGCACTGCTCCCGTCTGAAGCTAAAAGGCGGGTGGCTCTTGGCAGGTGGTGCCTGCCCAGTTTGAATCCAACTTTCTCCACAGAGTGTCCCCTCACTTTGGTGTCCCCTGTGGAAGGAAATGCTCACAGTCCTGTCACACTGGGGCTTGTGACTCTCTAGCAGGCAGTAACGTCGGGTCAGGAGATCGAGACCAGCATTTTTAAAAGATGGAGTGAAATTATGGTCGCCAGGTAAAATAAAGCACACCAGGTCAGTTTGAATGTTAGACAGAGAATAGATAATTTTTTAAGTGTAAATCTATCCCATACACGGCACGCATATGGACGGAACTAAGCAAAGGTCTTTGTTATTTATCTGGAACACAAGTCTAACCGGGAGTCCCGCTTAAATAAAATTCAGTTCATTGCCGAATCTGGCGAGCTTAGGGAGTGTAGAAGGCATCGGAAGGCACACGCGGCAGGAGTCAATGTTACTTCACATCCTTCAGTGGGCACGAGCTGGGCCACACCGGAAATGCTTTTCTCACTGTCGATTTGAGTGAACAAGGGCAAGCCGCAGTCCCCGGCGACCGTGGGTGTTCGACGCCGGCGACCCGCACGGTGTCTAACAGTGCTGTCGGGCGACAGGGTCACCCTGGGGGGCCTTGGTCACCATCGTCGTTCCATTCTCTGCCTTTCTGTGTGTGTGTGAGAGAGGATTTTTCTTGAAAGAACGTCTGAGCCTCCAAATGTTTATTGAAATATTACTCCGAAAACTTCCCCTGTTGCTGAGAGTCTCGCTCTCTCCTGAGGGCAGGACCCGGGTTCCTCTCTCTGGGCGTTACGTGGAGGACAACGGGCCAAATGCCCACGGACAGTTCCCCCCGTGGACACTAGGTGGCGACAGCAGCTGTGCTCTCTGAGGAAGCATGCTTAGAGCTAACCGGGTGGCCTGGGGGGTGGGCTCGCCTGCCTATGATGGCCTCCTTTATCCCTCCCAGCAACCCCAGGCTCTGTCCTCTTCTCAGGGGGTGAAAAAGCCCCGAGGCGTCTGGGACAGGCCCAGCCGAGCCAGCCAGGTGTGGCTCCAGGTCAATCAGCCACTGGGGAGCGCAGCTGAGGCCGCACTTGTCAGAAGTAAGCAGGGTTAGATCGGAGCCCAAGGGCTGCGGACAGTGACAAGTAGCTGGGAGGAGGTTCCCAGGACCCGAGGACCCTCCCGTGGGCAGCCGCTGGCTCCCCGCCCTGTCCCTTCTTCCTCCAGGTGACCGTGCTCCACTTCCTCCTGCCCTGGCCGCCCCTGTCCCCGCCCTGTGCTGCTCTCTCCTGCCATTACCTGGCCACCACAGGTAGCAGGGCCAGAGGAGTGACTTTTCCAACGGAAATATGACCCTTCACAGGCTAACAAGAAAATCAACGCAGCCGCCTCGATGTAAGACCTTCTAAGTTGACCGTCGCCTTTCGTCTATTGAAAATGTCACCTGGGGAACCTGGGGTTAGACTAGCCCAGCTGCCGCCTTCGGAAAGGGACGCTGGACGGAGAGGAGGAAGAGGTGGGTCATGGGGTGCACAGCAGGCTGCTTTGTCCTCGTCTTGGGGGCCAGAGTGAGAGAGTGAGGGTGGAGGGTGGGCAGATGCAGCCGGGGCTGAGGCCTGGGGTGCCGGGGTGGGCGGCACAGAGGGGGAGCCGGGAGGCAGGGAGGTGGGAGGGGCCAGAAGGCTATTCGAGACTTTGAAGTCCCTTCATAATCATGAGGGCACAGCCCAGCGAGTGCCTGGGGAGGGGCAGCCCAGGTGAGAGGCCTCGGATCAGAGGCACCTGGGAGAATGTGAGGTTCAGGGAGAACTTTGGGGGGGAGGTCGTCAAAGAGTTTTAGAGAAGAGGAAGGGGAAACGTTTTGGGCCGTGAGAACTCAGTACAGACGCAAACGGGCACGAGTCGGAAGAGGTGGCTTTCGTCCCCTCGGAGGGACAGTTGTGTTCGAGGCTGGAAGCCGGGCGAGGATGTGGCCGTGTGTCGTCTCAGACGTCTGCCAGAGGGAAGTGAGCCAGAACTTTTATGTGTTTTCCGAGAAACTGCAGAATGGCAGGAAGAAGGCGAAATCCGAAAGCAAAACCCTTTCCTCCTGGAGGAAGCAGAAGCCTTCAGGGGGGCAGCCCTGAGCTGCCGTCTGTCCAGCCTGCCGTGCTTGCCTTTGGGGCCCGTCAGCACTGTCCAAAGTGGCCTAAGCCTGCTGTGGGTCAGTTCACAGGAGCCGGGCATGCAGTGCTGTGGTAGGGACCTTCAAGGACAGCGGCCTCTGCTGTCGGCCCCCAGCCCGGCCGGTGGGCTTTTGTTCTCTGTTCGGACGTCCCCCGCCCCCTGCCCCTGCCCCACTCCAATGGCCTGGTCAGGGCTGCCGATGCTTGTTTGTCTCCTGGACACGGGAGTCTAAGGCCACTTGCTTGCCTGTGCTGCAGGCAGGGGACCCTGGAATCGAGGGGCGCCTGCACGCCCCGGTTGCCAGACCCGGGACGATGCCAGGACCCTGCCACCGCAGTGCACCAGAGACGGGCGTTATTCCCAGTCCTGGTCACACTCGCCGGTCTCTCGTGGGATGCTGACACTCACCGGTCGTCCCACCAGGCTGAAGGTCGGCCCCTCTCCCCTGGGGGCACCGTGAGCACGCGTACTGGGCACTTGGCTGGGGAAGCATGTCCCTATGGTGTCCCTCCGGGCTGTCGGAGCGTCTCGTTGGGTCTGGATTTTGGACACACCGTGCTTTGGTCTCCGTAGCTCCAAAGTCTTTGCATGAGGAAAAGGGACAGTCGGGGTCCGTGAGCATCTCCCCACATTCTGCATAGGAGCAGTGGTCCTGGAAGCCACTTGTGGGGAGTCGCGCCCTGGTTCCAGCACCTTCCAGCTGTGGGCCCTTAGGGGCATCTGTTGTCTCGCCCAGCCTCAGTTTCCCCATTCGTAAATGAGTGTCTATGTTCTAGGGTTGTCGCGAGGGGTAGGGAGATTGTCCGGGAAGAACACTCAGCAAGAGATGGGAACCACGTTTCGCAACACGTGGGGGACGACGGGTCACACTGTGTGTGAGGGGAGATGCCGGAACCTCCGAGGCTGGGGGCTCTGTGTCTCTTTGTGAAACGTAGATGCACATGTGTTTCATCCTCCATGAGCAGGACTCATACACACAGAGTGACAGTCCCAGGGAGCCTGGGCACAGTTCTAGAAATAGAAGAACGTTCTGGAATGCTGAATTGTGTCCCTAAGAATGGACGAGGTGCGTGGTGTCGTGCTGTGGCGTCCTGGGCAGGGAAAGAGCTGGACCCCGGGTGGGGGAGGGGTCGAGGACGGGTGAGTGAGATGGCGTGGGGATTGGAGAGTATCCCCAGAATCTGCCCCAGGAGGGGAAAAGGCTTTAGCTGATGGCGCATGTGCTGGACAGACTGCCCCCAGGATGCCCGCGTCCAACCCCGGACCGATGACAACATGAGCGTCGTGGCCGAGGAGCCCTAAGGTCACAGGTGGAATTAAGGTTGCGATCAGCCGATCTTAACGAGGGGCGCTAACTAAGCCTGGCTTTTCTAGCGTTCCAGATGCCACCGCAGGGTCCTCACTAGTGGAAGAGGAAGGCTGAGTACAGGTCGGAGTGGACGGGCGCCAGGCCTATTGCTGGGTCCGAAGGCCAGAGGCGGGGGCCGCGAGCCAAGGAGTACAGACGTGTCTTGATGGCAGGGAAGCAGGAAGGGGACTGTCCCCTAGAGCCAGCAGGAGCGCAGCCCGGCGAGCGTGCCAGGCCTCTGACGCCACAGGATAATAAACGCGTGTGGTGTAGGCCACTAAGTTTGTGGTCCTTAGTTACAGCAGTGACAGGAAGCTCACGGCACGCGTGGCGTCCAGGTAGACGACCGTGAGTGCATCGCGGGGCGCCCTGGGCGGTGCGTGAGCGTGGCAGGCTGGGCGAGGGCGGATCTAAGTGTCAGCGTCAGTAACCACAGCTGGAAAGCGCGGATGCGCATCCGGGAGCCGACGCCACTCCAGAGCTCGGCGGTGTTGCCGGGGCCACCGTCCGGCGGACGCCTCTGGGAAGCCTCCCCCTTCAGCCTCTCCTGCTGTGAAATGGGGTCCCACGCGGACAAGTGACGGGCTCGTGGAGCTTTCGGAACCACAGTGGTGACAACGCCATCGCCCGTGAGGACGAGACCAGAGCTAAGAGTCGAAAGCAGAGACTCGAACCGATGTGCGCACTCCACACGGTCATGGCAGCACTGGCCACAGCAGCTAAATGAAGGGTGGCAGCAACCCAGGGGTCCATCAGCGGATGACGGGTAAAGGAGGTGCGGTCCGTCCACACAATGGAATACTGCTCAGCCTTGAAAAAGGGAGGACGCTCTGGCACCGGCTGCAACATAAACGAATGTCGAGGGCGTCACGCTGTGTAAGGTCACAGAAGGACACACTCTGTACGCGGTACCTGCAGTCGCCAGGGGCAGAGAGGCCGACAGTGTAATGGTGGCGCCTGGGGCCGGGGGAGGGGCGGGGAGCTCGTCTTTGATGGGGACAGAGTTTTAGTTTTGCAAGATGGAAAAAGTTCTGGAGATGATGGTGGTGACAGCTGGACAACAGTGAGTGTCCCTACTGCCACTGAACTGTGCACGTAAAAACGGCCACGATGGTCAATTCTGCGTTGTGTATATTTTATAATTAAAGGAAAATAGAAAGAAATCACAGCTTTGAGTAATTTCTTCTTTAATGATAGACGTTTAAACACGCCGACCAAGAGCTCATTCTCACGTTGAACGGCGGTGGCGGCGGTGGTGACGGTGGTGGCCCACCGTCTGCAGGCTTCGCGTGGCCTGACTAACTGCATGGCCTCTGCTCCGTCATGGGGCCAGCCCGAGATGTCAGGGGAACAGACTGAATAATCAACCTGCCATTCCCATCTTTGCTTGGAGGGAAAGTTCTGGTCAGTGAAATCTGGGGAATTCCAAGCAACGTCGACTTCCTTATCTTCGGCGAGAGCATATTTCTCTGGTAGCCGTCCAGCTTCTTCGCATTGTTGCCTGGGTTTGGCTGAGTGTCAGCCTTCTGCGGGGCCGGGCGGCTGCATGGGGCAGAGGCGAAGGATGTTCAGATTCGGCTTCGGAAAGTGCTGGCCTAAGAAGAAGTCCAGGCTGGAAGAAGATGTGGCCGACGATGAGCTGCAAATTTTGTCCAGTGAGTCTCGAGAGCAGCCTGAACACAGCCCCAAGGCCGACTTTTGACACTGAGAGAGCACCGGAGAAGAGTTTACAGAAGATTCCACGGGAGCGAAGAACCCGAAAAGGCTACTCATCCCCAAAACGCCTCCAAAGGTACGAGCCCGACCTTTCGCCGCGGGCAGCAAGTCCTCGCCCTGTTTCTTTGTGCTTCCGTTCATTCATCCCTCTGCTCGTTTATTCCTTCCTTCCTTCACTGTTTATCGTGGCGTCACTCTGAGGGCTGGAGGGGACCAGGCAGAGTCATAAGATGCTTCCTTCCTAGCCCTGGAGGACCCTACATGCTGAGGGGGGCTGGCTTGTTAACAACCACCATCCACCATGCAACAGGCTGTGCTGGGGCTGGGTGGGGGGCTGAGCCCATTGGGGCTCAGAGAATAGAGTTTAAAACGTTATGAATTCTGGGACCAGCCCAGAATGAACCAGCCCATAGTCACCTCACTTGTGAGAGCACTCGCCGTGGGGTACCACGCCAAGCTCCTTCCGAAGCTGAGGAAACAAAGGCTCAGAGAGGTTGACTCACTTGTCCGGGGGCACACAGCAAGCGAGGAGGTCAAGGTTCAAATCTAGGCAACCGGAGCTGGGTGCCAGGTTGGGCCCGGGTTTTGAGGCCACGAGGGTGAGAGAAGAGGAGACTGAGGAGGGATTGGGGCTGTGTGTGTGGGGGGGTCTGTGTCTGATCCACATTCGTGTCCCTGTGGCCCAGCATAGCCTGTGCCCGGGGAAGCTCGCTGACTGGCTTTAAGTGGGACAGCGGGCCTGGGGCTGCTCCGTTTCTTAAGGCTCTGGTCCAAAGTGGGTTTGGGGGGAGAGGAGGGAGTTTGCTGGGAGGAGCTGGTGTGTTTCTACTCTAGGGAACCCAGCATCAGGGGAGGATGGGGCGTCACCAGCTGCCTTCGCATATCTGGCATCTGGACAGAGCCTGGCATCGTCCCAGGAGAAGGGACCAGCATTTATCAGTAATTCACAGGTGACAGGATATTTGAGGGGTGTCCCCAAACCCTCGTAGCCCTGTGCCTGGTGGCTTTGGGCCATCCTTCCCAGCACGGTCACTTGTTCAGGGTCATTTTACTTCCTTTCCCATGACAGCTGCTTCTGGCCCGTGACACAGGAAGATGGTCAGTTGGCCTGGAATGGCTGAGCTGTCCACAGTGTGACAGGCCTGCACAGGGCGTGGTGGGCGCCAGCTGGGCCAGTTTGTCATCACCCAAGCGTTTGGGCATGTGTGGCTACAGTGGTGGGCTCTCATGTCTGACCTTTGCCCGCCGGGCCAGCCCACTCCCTCTATAAGAAGTATTCTGAACACAGCCGTGTTTCTATGGAGCTAGGGAGCCCGGGTCCCTCGGGGGCTTAGTGAGTGCGGCTTCTCTGTTTCTGGGTGGGGGGATCACGACTCCTACCAGAGGAGAGCTGGGGTGATGTGGAGTAAACAGGAGTCCCCCATCAGAGGGAGAGGGGCGAGCATACTCTGGCACAGCACTGCCCAGTGGGGACAGAGCATGAACCACACAGGTCACTTCAAGGTTTTAGCAGTCACCGTAAACTATGCTAACAGCAATAGGTGAAATTAATTTTAGCAACGTATTTTATTTAGCCCAATATAGCTAATGTAGTATTTCAGTGTTTTAATTATCAATCGATACTAATATCGCCAAAATATTTTGCATTCTTTTTCTCCCCCTACTAAGTCTTTGAAATCCAGTGTGTGTTTCGCACTGACGGCACAGCTCGATTTGGACATTTCGAGTGCTCAGTAGCTGCGTGTGGCTCGTGGCTGCCATCGTGGACAGCACAGCTCTAGGACGAAGGGCCATGATACCTGGGGTCGGGCGGGGGCGGAGCCTGGCAGAGACTCCAGGGGCTACAGTGCCTAAGGTTGAGTCTAATCTAATTAGTCATTCCCAACAAGGAGCTACCTGTGAGGAGTGGATACAGGACCTTCTTACCCATCCCCCCAAAATAGTTAAATGCTATTGGAGGCTGCCCTGCTTCATTTCAAAATAATTTCCATCCCATATGCTGTCCCCTCCCCAATTCTTTATATGAGATAAATTCAGCTGTTTTCACTGAGAGACCCAACAAAAGAGTAGCTTAAAGAAGATACAATTTGCTTCTGTCGTGGAAGATTTGGGCAGATGGTCCAGGGCCCCTCGGCGCTCCGGGGACCCAGGCCTTTGCATTGTACTCCTCCGCCATCCTCCACACCGGTCTTCCGTCTCATGGCCCAGGATGGCTGCCCAGCTCCTGTCATCACATGTGCATTCCAGCCACCGGTAAGGAGGAATAGAGAAGACACGCCTTTGCCCTTGACAATGGAAAGGCACTCCGAGCCCCAGCCTGAAGTCTAACTCCCCTCCCCAACTGACATTTCCAGGGAGAAGTCGAAGTCTGTAAGAACCGACGTCCAAGTGTTCGGGTGCCTTGGACCCCACTCCTGCGTCCCCCTTCCAGGCTCTGCAGCTCAGCGGGGCTGCCTTGCTGCCCCGTAGGGATGCTCAGTGGAGCCCTTCCCTTCCCAGCTCTCACACAGTCCACTGGGGTGACGGCATCCTCAGATCGCACCTGCTCTACCTGACACCTGCAGTGTTTAGGAAATGGGGTGCAAGTCCCTGAGCTTGGGGTGTCATCCTTTTCTCATGCGGCACATTTAAAACCTCTTCACTTCATCTTTTCTCCGAGCCCAGCTCCCGGCACCTCTGTGCTTACTGGGGGTGGGTGGATCTAGCAGGAAGGCCACCGTCATCTCTTACGACCCTTGGTTCTGAGAAGCTGAGGCCTTTGAAACCTGCCAGGTGCCAGAGTGACCCAGGTGCTCAAGGAGCTCTTGGCATCAGGCCACTGTTCCTCGGGTGGCGGCTCCCCTTTCCCCTCCCCCACAGTCCTGCAGTCCCTTTTCCCCCATCCAGGGACCCCGGCCCGGCCCAGGGTGCAGTACCCATGGGCCCTGGCAGGGTAGCTGGCGACGCTTCCCCTTCACAGCTGCACAGGGTGGCAGCGTGTGCCTGGCCATCCTGCCCAGCTCGCTTGGACCTGTGGGTTAGGCCCACCCCGTGCCCCGCTCACAGCCGCCCTCTCGGTCGGCCCAGTGACGCCTGACACTGGCCCTGTAGCAGCCCATCTCCTGGGGGGCTTCTGTGCATGTCAGCCCAGGCTGTCCCCAGGCCTCCTCCTCTGACCTTGACTTGTAGGTCCTCCAAGGGCCCGGGTGTGGCGGGGTGCCCCCCTGTCTCCCCCTCTCAGGGGTGTGTGTTAAGGGTGATCCCAGGGTGTGTGTGCAGGTACCTTGCTGTGCGCTGAGCCCGCCAGGTCCGCGGCCGGGCCACTGCCCCCTCAGTCTGGGGCCGGGGACCACGATGAGGGCAGCAGCGCCTGAGGGCCGGAGCGTCCAGGGGCAGGACTCCAGGGGAGGAAGAGGGACAGCCAGAGGCGGTGGTGGTGTGGGGCCGGGAGGGGACAGTGTCCAGGCGAGGGCCCCGGTGAGCTTGGAAAGCATGGTGCTGTGGCAGAACGAGGGTCAGACCTCGGGCAGAGGAAGGCCCAGGCTCAGAGCTGAGACTCACCTGGTGAACAGGTGAGACAGACACGGCCAGCGGGCTTTCCAAGAGGCCAGGGCTTGGCCCTCCGGGAACGGGGTACAGGAAGTAACAGAACGGCATTTGTTAAGACAAATCTGAACTTGGCCCAACTTAAGGCACTGGGGACGGACCTCGGACGTACCACCCGGTCGGCTTCAGACCACCAGTAAGCACGTGTTGCAAGTCACACGAGTCGCCTGGTTTCCCAGGGCCCGTCCGTTCCGTTACCCTACGCTGTGGTCTGGTGCTGTGCCATGCGGTGTTTTCAAAACACGATGTACCTGCCTTAGTTAAAAAATTCTTTGTTGCTAAAAAATGCGCACCACCCTCTGAGTCTTTAGCGGCTCAGGTTCCCTTCGCTGTGGCTGGTCCTACCATCCATGTGTAAAAGCTGCCTTGTCTGTGAAGAGCCGTGATGTGGCCGGCACAGTGAAACGCGGTCTGCCCGCGCAAGTCCCAGGCTGCGAGCACAAGGCCACCAGCTGGGGCTCGAACCTGCAGACAAGAATTCACTCACCGTCCTGGAGGCCGGAAGTCTGAAATCCGGGTGTCGGCGGGTCTGAGGTCCCTCTGAGGCTCCAGGGCAGGGTCCTTCCTGCCTCTGCCTGCCCCTGGTGTGGCCGGTGATCCTTGGTGTCCCTCGGCTTATAGGTGCGTCACTCCATTCTCTGCCTCTGTCTCCATGTGGCCGCTGTTCCTCTTCTCGTAAGGACCCCAGTCACAGTGGCTAAGGGCCCCTCTCTCCCTAAGGACCTCACCTTTACTCATACCTGCAACGACCCCATTTCTGAGCAAGGGCGCACTGTGAGGGTTTCCAGGAGGACGTGAATCTTGGTGGGACGCTGTTCAACTCATGACATGGACTTCCTTTTTTAATATCTGAGAAAGTAAGGACATTCAGAAAAGCATAGAGAATAACACCCACGCTCAAGAATTTACAAGGGCTGTGCCTTTGCCATGTGTGCTTTAAGGACGGGGACTGACGACGTGTAGGGGAGGACAGCCCAGCACAGGGCCTGGACGGGGTGCAGCAGCCTCAGGAGCTGTAGAGCGGGACTTCCTCACTGGGACGTCCCCTGGCCTGGACGCCGTCCCCTCGTGCTGGCTAATGTGCTGCCACCAGCTACCTGTGTGAGGATTACAGCCCAGTCCCTGGAGAGCCATCCTGTGGGCCAAGTCAGGGAGCCCTGGTGCCAGGCTTGACTGGCCTTGCTTGGGCGAAGTGCCCTCCCTGAACAGCCAGGGTGGCCGGCATCACAAGGTGTCAAGGCCCCTGAGGAGCGCTGCGTTTGAATGGAGTGGGGAGGGCGTGGCGGCCCCCCCAGCAGGGTACTGGTCAGAGAACCCCGCAGGTGGCCGGGGTCACTGCTTACAGGCATGGCAGCAGCAAGACAGAGGGAAGAGGTGAGGATAGAGATGAGGGGACCGTGAGGAGGCCACCACCCTGTCTGGGCCTGACTGGGCACTGGCCCAGGCAGAGGGACACTTCCCTCTGCTCACTGGTCCATCAACCGCGGCGCGCCGGGCGTACTGACCGATGTGCACTTGTCTCTCTCTGGACGTTTGGAGGGAAGACCCGAGAGCCACATGCTTCTAGCTGTCGCCCGCGCCTGGGCTGACGCCTTTGTCTGCGGAAGGGGCTGAACCCAAGGAGCCCTAGGTGCCCCGAGAGAAGGACGGACAGGCCGCGAACCTTTGCCTATACCTCTACCCTGCCTGTGGGTCAGATGCCACCTGGGATGGTTCTGTCATCTATCTTCTATTGCTATAAAAAATCTGTCATCTATCTTCTATTGCTATACCTGTCATTTATCTACCATCTATGTTATCAATCAATTTACCTATCATCTGTCCTTATCTCTATGTATCTAACAACTACCTATTGATCTACCTATTAGTTATAGAGGGAGGTGGGGTGTGGGCCGCCCTGTGCTACCGTAGTGGAGTGGTGGTTTTCCAAGTGTGGCCCCAGAATGGGCACCCACAGCACCCCTGGGAACCTGTCGGAAAACCTGATTCCAGCCGGGGCTCGAACAAGCCCTCAGGTGGCCCTGCTGAGAAGAACTGCGCTAGAACATTCTCTACCAACTCTCTGGACCCCGTCCTTGTGCCTCTGGTGGGGACGTGCCTCTGTGATCTCGGGGTGCTGGGGTAACTCCACGGCTGATGAAGGGCCCCGGGAGCTCAGAGGCTCAGCCAGGTCTAGGGTTTTCAGCTCCGAAGGTGATGCCACGCAGAGCTCACCAGTCTCCAGCAACCGCAGCAAGCAACCCGTGGCTTCCGAGCCTCACCGGCCCCCTGGGCTCCCGTTCCCAAAGGCTCTTCTAACCGGCTGTCTTGTCATCCTGCTGGTTCCCCCAGAGGATGAGCTCTACAGAGATGGGCCCATGCACATCCCGTGCGAGTTAGGATTACACCGGGGGAGCCCCGCGCAGGCTCCCTGCCCACCTCCCCTGCTCCCCGTTTTTCTGGTCCCTCCGAGTCACCTGCTCTGGCCTTCTCTCTTCCAGGCTTCCTACAGCTGGTCCAGGAGGGGCAGGTCAGGGAAGCTTGCCTGAGCATCTCGTCGTCGGCACGGGACGGGCAGGACTGCGGCTCCCAGTACCAGGTTGTGGCCCAGAGCATGTGGCAGGTGGTTCAGCAGGCCCTGGGGGACGTCGGGCCCAGCAAAGAGCTGAAGCTGAAGCTCCAGTTGGTGGTGGACGCCATAGAGTGGACGCGGGACGCATTGCAGAACACAGAGGAGGGTGGTGCCCTCTGGGATGGTGGAGTTGCCGCCTGGGGCTGTCAGCTGGAGAGGCTGCTGAGGACTGACGCTGAGGCCCGTGTGCCCACCTGGGCCCCCGGGAACCAGCTGGACCTATACCTGAAGGAGCTGGACAAGGCTGTGGGACAGGGGCTGGGGCCCCGGGGGGCGGGCCAGTTGGGGCCCCACCTCGGGTGTGTCTACAAGATGTGCTTCCAGGAGGTCCTCCTCAGCCGCCTCTCCGAGGTCTTGTCCTCTTGTCACCATTGGGAGAGCTATGACATGCTGTACACCTGGGGCCAGACCGCCTTGTTCGGGCAGCAGGGGTGAGTCTTCCGGGGGCTGGGTGATGCCGCTGCCTTGCGGTGAGGGCCCTCGGGCCCAGGGCTGAGGTCAACACAGAGGCCATTGGAAAGACCACCAGGCAGGGAGTGGTGTCAGGGAAGGGTGGCCTCAGCCAGCCCTGGGGACAATGTGTTAGTGTGGATGTATGTGGGCGTGTGTCAATGTGCTTGTTCTGCAGTATGTGTATATGTTCGGGTGTGTTTGTGTGTGTCAGGGGAGTTTGTGTATCTAGGTCTGTGTGTCACACAGAATCGTCTACACCAGCTGTCCCCTGCAGTCACTGGCCCTGTGGGCCGGGGCCTGGAGTCGCTGTCCTTAGCTTCAAGCTGTGCTCCACATCCAGCCGCCCCCACCAGCATGGCTCTGTGCCCCTCACAGCTCCTTCAGATCCAGCAGCGAGACGCTTCTGGGCGCACCTGTTCCCTCCCAAGAACCTGAGGCAGACTGCCTCCTGAACCAGCTGGTGTTTGTCACCTGGATGTCCCAAGTGCAAAAGACATTGGTAGAGCTGATCCAGGTAAACAGCCAGGAGCGGGTGCCACCGAGGCCCCTGTTCCTGCGTCTGGGGGAGGAGCCAGAATGTGCCCGGGAGTGGGGTCGGGGCTTGAACCAGAGCCTGGTCCGCTCCTGGGACTGAGGTTGGGCACTGACCCTGCCCTTGACCACGATCAGCGGGAAGTACCAGGGTGCTTCAGGTGGAGGCACGAGGTGTATCACAGAGCAGCCGAGGGGGACACCAGGCCAGGAACCCCCCTCCTTGGTGAGCGGGAACGGAGTCAGGTGTCCCAGAGCTGAGCGTTCCGCGAGCCCACGGCAAACGGTTAGGACTCACGGGGACATCGCAGCTTTGTGCTGCTAGCATTTTTAACAACTGCTCTTCCTGTGACAAGCCTGGCCTTGGGCACAGACACATAAACAGTCATGGCTGCCGCAGGAGAGATGTCCGAGGGGCAGGGAAGCCCTCCGCCCTTCTGAGCTCACAGCCCCAGAAACCAAGCTTTTCGACAACACTGAGGGAAAGAAAACGTGTAAATTTAAATGGAATTTTCCAAAAACTGGCGTATAAATGCCCCTAGCCTTCTCCTTGGCTGCTGACCAGATGTGCTAGCCAAACTCAGGGCCCTGTCACCTCTGAGCACCTGGGTGTGCACCTTCCGTCCCCCACAGATCTCCTGGAAGCCGAGAGGCCGCAGTCTGGGCTGAGTTGGAGACTGGGTTTGTCGCTGCCTGGCGTCTGCTCACGGATGGTCACGGACTGTGCCGAGTGGCCAGGTGTCCTAGTGGTCAGTTCAGACAGCAGGCAGAACGACAGTAGCAGTGTGGCCTTTCAGATTGTCCTGGGTGGTGGGTGTCAGCAAGAGGCTAACGTGGAGTCGGGACCCTCACTGCCCAGGGTGCCCACACACGGGGAGGGTTCCCACTGTTATATGGATGGGCGTGGGGAGGGGGCTTTGGGGGCTGCGGATGGAAAAGCCCTGATGGCTGAGTCGCAGCCGAGTCAGATGTCCTTGGCCAAGGGCCTGGCAAGCAGGCTCCAGACGGAGGTGCGTGGGCTAGGAACGCAGACCTCAGAGCAGGGGCCCGGGCCTTGCCTGCGACTCCCCGAGACCATGCGTAGGACCACGCACCAGGCTCGGGTGCGGATGGCAGCTTCCCAGTGAGCCTGTCACGGGAAGCCCTTGTCATCGCCTATGGTTGGGCCCGAAGGCTCACACTTGGGGTCGGCCAGGTGCAGGTCTCCAGAGCTCTGGACACTCCAACCCAGCCCAGGCCCCACAGGCCAAGCAGACCCCTTGAGGCTTGGCCAAGGCCTTGTCAGTCCCAGTGGTTTGTGGCCTGTGTGCTCACTCTGGGCATTTGGCCTCCCCTGTCAGCTCACGATCACCTCACAGCCTCTGGTGCCCGAGGGGAGGAGGGTGCTCACTGCCCCCCAGTGAGTGAGCGGGTGATGACGGCAGCAGTCGCCCTGCCTGGAAGGTGGTCCCCGGCCACCCAGGATGGGCAGAGGGCCGGGGGCCGTGAAAGGAGGGGTTTTTTTGTGGACAGGGGGGTTTCAGGCTGCTGGTTGGCAGGGGTCCCAGGCTGGCTCCAACCCTCGCTCCTCACTTGTCCCCAGTCGGGGGCGCACCAGCCTTAGCTATAGAGGGACTGGACCTGGCTGCACCCCAGAGAGCGCCGTGGGCACACGAGTTGCTTTTATTGTGTTCTCGGCAGGAAGTGTTGACGGAGTGTCTAGAAAAAGTCCTGATCTGCGAGTGGAGAAATCTGGCCACGTCTCCCTACCACACGCTCCTCGACCTCTTCCAGGTGAGTGCCTCGGCACCTCTGAGCCCACCCCAAGGGCGCTGGCCCCTTCCCCTGCCTGGCCTGGGTGGGGGTGCCTGGAAGGACCGGGCTGTGGGGGCCTGACAGTCTACTTGCTTTGATTGACAGCTGTTGGAAGAAACCATAAATTCGGTCCAACATGTTGGGCCGCCTGTCGCCGGCTGGGTTCAAGCCATGGTTCTGGAAAGGTTTTTAAAATTTCTGCCAAGGTAAGTGGAAAGGTGGCCCCTGGACACATGGGGAAGCATGGATGGCCGGCACCACTGGCCCCAAGCCGAGTGCTGACCGAGCCCAGCCGTGCTGGCCACTGGGCCTTGGGTTGGTCCCCCATGTGGGGCAGGGTGGCTTGGCCTCGGGTCCCCGCCGTCCTGGCCACTCTACCTCCCAGCCTGGCGGTGGAAGCAGCCGCAGGTCAGCGCTGTCCGACGTGAGGTGCCAGCCCGGGGCTGCTATGTTGGCTCCGTGGAGGACCGAAGTCTAGATTTTACTTCATTTTAATGAATCGACATTTGACTGCTGCGTGGGGCTCTTGGCTTCCGGATTGCCGCGGGGCTGGGACTGGGTGACGCCAGGCAGGGGACTCTCAGAGTGGGGGCCACGTCCTGCCCTTATTCACAATTTGGTGTTCTGCTCATCATAGATTTTAATTAATTAATTTATCTATTTTCAATCAATCAATTAATTATTTTAATGGAAGAAATGATTTACATTTCCCCTCCCCGTCTATCCCCCCTCCCGCCACAGATTTTTTTTGCACTGATTTTGAGTTTTAAAAATATCGTTTGTTTGGTCATCGAACTTTTGGGTGTTCCCTTAAGCCCTGCAGCCGAGGCCCCAGCCCGGATTGGGGTGGAGACGCCACTTCTGTTTAAGAAAATGCCCCTGGGTGGCCAGTCTGAGACCCCGATCCGTGTTCTCGGGCTCAGACTGTCGAAGGCCTTTGGGGAGTGGTGGGTGCTCTTCCTACTCTGCTACCGGGGCAGCTACAATGGCCCAGGTAGGGTGTGGGCACCCCCAGGCCTTACCCAGACGCAGGAGCGCTGCTCTGCCCTGCCCAAGCCAGAGGCCTTCTCCCCACCCTGATTCTCCAGCCTGTGGAGAGCAGGCCTCTGGGATGCAGCCTCCAGAACCCTGACTCTGGACCACAGAAAACTCGCACCTGTCCTCTTCTGGAAGCATCTACCGCAGAGGGTTGTCGAGAGCATTCGATGAAAAAATCCTTAGGAAATATTCGGCCCCAACGCCTGGCATGGAGCCAGCTCGAGTGAATCCTAGCTGCATTGTGGACATCACGGTTACGTCCCCCACATGTGTGATTCTGTGACGGGGAGCCATCTGGAGGGCGAGGGGGCGTGATGGGGAGGACATGTCCACCTTCGCACGCAGGTGCCAGGCCAAGGCCGCTCGCTTCCTCCAGAATGTGGGTGCTGAGACTTTCCCCGAGCTGCACGTGCTGGGAAACTGCTACATCTCAGGTGCCCCCCGTGTGTCCCTGGCTGTGCTGTGGGCTTCAGACCTTGGGGGCCGATCCATGTGGACGGGAGACTCGTTGCCATCTATGAAAAAGGGGGAAGGACACTGGCCCCTTCCAGAGGTACACATGCACAGTTTTGCATGGGAAACACCAGGTGCCAATGACACTGGCTGCCTCTAGGGAGAGAGGTTTTCACTCAGAAAAAAGCGAGCTGGAAAACAGACAGGAGCAGCAACAGAAACGGGCGGGGCGTCTGTTTCCCAACTGCCTGGGGGTGCACGGGGTGGGGGGGCACCCGGGTGGGTGGGCATGCAGCAGGGCTGTGCATGGGCCCCGAGGGTCCCTTCTGCTGTCCCCAACAGGAAAACATGGCAGGAGCTGAGCCAGGAGTACATCGCATCGGCCAGCTTGGATCCAGCTGTGCAAGACACCATCGATGTCATCGAGGGCCGCAGCTGGTGCCACCTTCTGTCCAGAGTGAGAGCATTGTGCCAGGTGACGCCTCTGCCCCCACCATCCTGGCTGGGGTCTTTTCTGCTTCTGGGAGGGAGGCCCCTGCCGTGTGTCCCAGGCTCCTGTCCAGCCCGACAGGGCCTTCCCTGGGATGGGGCACAGCAAAGTTCCAGTGACAGAGCCGTCGGAGGTGTCCCTGCTGCCCTCCTTGTGCTTCTAAGGCCCGGCTCCAGCCTGCCACATCCTCCCGAGGGCGCCTCCCTGGACAGGGTCAGGGTCCACATCTGCATCCATCTGTCACCTTGGGCCAGACCTGCTTCTTCTTCCCTCCGCCTGTGAACCCCCCACCCCCCACCAGGCCGGCTGAGGCCCGACCCTGATTCCCCCGGGCCTCGCCCCTCCCCTATCCTGGCTCCGACCTTGCGTAACCCCAGGCAGGTAAAGCCCCCTCCACTGTGTGTCAGGGCCTCTGTGCCCACCCCGCTTTGCCTCCCTCTGAGCTGTGACTGTTCGCAAGGCAGATGCCCAGGGCCTGACCCCAGGGCAAGCTGTCCTCCCAGGATGTGGACCTACAGGTAGAAGTTTCCCGTCCGAGTCAGGGTTCAGGGCCTCCTGGGACCCATTCATGGCCCTGTCCTCACAGGGGCCTCCTGGGCAGGAAGATGGGAGGGGCTGGTGCAGGTGGGGCCTCCCTGCCGGCAGCTCCATCCTGCCATCCGGTCTCCACCGTGGAGACCGGCTTCTGAGGCCGCCGCCGCTGGGTTTTCTGCGGAGATCCGAGCGCCTGGCTTAGTGTGGCATAGAAAGATCTGGGGAGCTTATCTCCTCCCAGGACAGCAAGGGCACAGCCGAACACTGCCCTCGCCTCACCTGGAGCCGTGGCAGACATTGCTAATCCAGCCCAGCTTTATCTTGCAGGGAGTGTGTGCGGGGCACAGCCGGCCTGGGGGGCTCAGGCTGCGGTGACGTGGAGCCTTCGGTCCTCAGAGTCTGCTGAGGGATCACTTCGGAAAGAAGGACAAGAACCTGGTCCAAGCTTTGTGGTCCCTGAAGCAGAGCCTGGAGGACTGTGGCCGCCGGAGCTGCGCTCCCATGTCTGAGGTAGAAGGAAGCGGAGGCTGGCTGGTCCCTGGGGGTCATTCTGCATGGCCGCTGGGACCCGATGCTCCCCAAATGTGGGCGGGGCCTCAAAAGGGTGTGGGAACCGTCCTGCCAACAGGGAGGCCCAGGGCCAGAGACTGACCGAGGTGAACGGCCTTCATGGTCACCCTGGCCGGTCCCCGGTGGTCTCTGGGCATCACTTGCTGGAGGCCACCCCGAGAAGCTGAGGCAGGCCACGCCTGAAGCCCCTTGGTTAGGGTCAGACCTGCGGGGTGGTGGGGACAGGTCCTGACGAGCCCGGGCTCGAGGGGATTTGTGTAGCACCTGCCACCCCGTCCCCGCTGAGCCCGGTCAGACCGTGTCCTGGGAGGCCTTGCACACAGGCCTTGCCATCTTCTTGTCTTTTGGGGCAGAGCCTTGTGGAAAGTGTGTACATGGCGGTCTTTGGGGAGTACGTCCAGGCCCTGGTCTCCCATCTCCAGAAGCAGAAGCCCAGGAAGTGGGGGAACCTCCGGGATCAGGTGGACACAGACACCTCGAGTCTGTACAGCGTCTTCAGGGAGCATGGGGTGAGCCGCCGACGCCTCGGGTGGGTCTGGGTACCGGGTGCCCCGTTCCCCCTTCCAGCTCCCGCCTCCCTCTGGCCCCTCACCCGGTGCAATGTGGGCCTCGAATCAACACACAGGGCGCGGCCACCGGCGTGCACAGCAACACCGAGTTGGGGCTAGGGACGTCAACAGCTGGGGGACAGGCCGGCCCGGCCAGGACAGCCTCGGGGAGCTCGGGCGATAACAGTGGGGGTCCGCCGCCCTCCCCGGCGATGCCGGCCGGGCCTGTGTGTCCTCCTGGAGGAGGCTGACCCAGAAGCTCTCCCCTCAGGGGCCTGGCTTGGCCGAAGTGCGGGGGCCCATCATGGAGCCCTTCCTCCCTGGCAAGGACGGGGGAAGTCAAGTGTTGGACAGCTGGCTGGCTTCCTTCAGTGACAGGTTCCCTGGTTTTCTGAGGTACGAGGTGGCATGAGGGGCCGGGGGAGATGGGGGAGGGAGGTGATCTGCGAGGCGGGGCACTGCCAGGGCCCAGGATGGAGACAGGGCTTCACGGAGGCCACAGATCCCCAGGTGTGAAGGGTCAGTGGCTGCCAGGGATGGGACCCTGGGCAAGAGTTACATGGCTCCGTGCCCATTCTCAGATAGGAAGACAGTTCCGAGAGGGGCAGAGACTTGCCCAGGATGCCCAGGAGGCAAGTGTAGGCAGTGCAAAAGCATCGTCTGTGAGGGGGTGGGGGGTGCCAAGGGGCCATCAAGGAGTCTGGTCTCTCTGCCTCTTGCTGCCAGTCTCTGAGGCAGACCCCTAGAATGCTGCTATCCTGACCCCTTCCTACAGTTCCTGGGGCTCCCTGGTAGGCTGCCTGGGGGCCCTGGGAGGGGAGAGGGACGCAGACTAGGGAACCTCCTCGTGTCCCAGCTTCCCTGAAAGCCACTGCCCTGGACATCCTGTGCACAGACCCGGGGCTCACAGAAGCTCTCCTCCTGCTCCCAAGCAGACGGGACGGATCACGCAGCTTCAAGGAGTTGAAGGTGGAGGTTAAGGTGAAGAGAAAGCTCTGATGCTGCTTCTGCTGATCCCCCCGGCTCTGGACACGGTGACCAAGCGCTCGAGGTCCCGCGTGCTCCTCCAGGGAAGGCAATAGGACAGCGTCCAACCCTGGGCGGGGACACTGGGGAGGCTCTTTGGGGGATGTAGCGTGGGTCCAGTTGCCTTAAGGGGACACTGTATCACTGGCCTGGGGGCAGGACTTGTAATCTAGGCCAGCAATTCTCAAATGTTTTGGTCTAAGATCCTTTTACTCTTAATTATTGAACTAAAGAACTGTATGTAGCTTAGATGTTCTATCTATTGATGGGTACTGTATTAGAAATTAAATCTGAGATGTTCGTTTATTTACAATATTTAGTCGTCGAAATCAAAGTAATTCATTAAAATTGAAAATTAGTATTCACTAAATATAAAGTAAATGATCATATATGAATCAGTAGATTTGAAAATAAATTATGATCTATAAAAATGATATGCATTTAGAAATATTAATTTATTTTAAAAGAATGATAAACCCATAATTTGTTAACGTTAAAAATGATTTTTACGTGAAAAATAAGCGTTCGACCAAACAACATATCACACAGATCGGATGTCGTCAGGCTACTTACTTTGTAAGCCAAAGATATTTGCGAAAACTCATGACACCCATATGTTTCTCGTTGCTGTTTCAGAAGATACTGGTTGTGGGGACATTGCCCTGGCAGTGGCCGGCAGAGGGTGGAGGGGCCTGGGCAGGACGGCGTGACCCTCGGCTGTGGGACTCGGCCGCTTCGTCTTTCTCTCCCTCTGGGACACCCAGGGACTGGGGTTGCTGTCACTTGCACCGTCTCATCAGCTCTGCCTCGTCCTGACAACATCTAACTGCCGTCGTTTTTACAGATGAGGAAATCGAGGCTCAGAGGGGAGAGCGACTTCTTCAGAGTCACCCTTACTCTTCAGTGTTGGCCTGGGGACAAACCCAGGACGGTCCCCTTCGTCTCCATGAGCATTCATTCATTCAGTTGTCTCTTGTGCTTTAAGAGTGGCCTGCAGGGTGCCCCAAATCCCACCAGAGGGCGCCGAAGCCCAGGCTTTGGGATGCAGGCCCCCCCAACCCCCATCACCAGTGACCCAGTGTCCCAGAGGCAGCCCCTCCCCCGGCCCCTCCCCCAGATCGGCTCCCATCCAGGCTTCAGAGAACTCAGAGCTCAGGTCCCAGGGACTCTGGGGTCCCCTGACAGCCCAAGAGAACAGGGGCGTTAGGCCAGAGGAGGGGGATGTGAGACCCAGAGGCAGTGACCGCAGAGGCCCTGGGACCCGTCCCTGTCCCTCAGCATCCTGCAGCACTCCCAGCGCCGCTGATCTTGAAGTTCAGACGCTGCCTTAGACACTCCGACTAAACTAAATACGAAAACTCACAACTAATTGATTTGGGTCCTTCCTTACTTCCAGGGACATGGGGAGAAGCCTTGGCTCAGCCCTCTGCACCTGGTGGCTGGGCCGATGATGAGGAAATCTGAGGCATTTTCAGTAAAAGCTAATCTGCCATTCTGTTCTGTTTCTGTAAATATGCTTGTTGCAAAGGTTATGCCTGCAGAGCTCACTTGCACCTTGTCCTACTTGTCTGAGCACTAAATGATACTGTTTGCACCCCGAGCAGCCCCCCCAACCCTAACCCTAACCCCTCCCCACACAGAACCCTCTGCCGAGGACTCCCCCATCCGAACACAGTGAGCAGGCAGCCATTGTAGAGCAGATGCCAGCTTCCCCTCCAGAACTGAGGGTGATTTGAGAGCCAAGATATCTCCTAAGGGGAGAGAACGCTTACACATTTGGGACGAAATATAACAAAAGACCTTTAATCCTTAGCCGGGACCCTAATAAAAGGAAAACGCCACTGGCCACGATGAAACCAGAGCAGACGACCGGGTGACAAGCTGACACGGACGCTTCAGCGGCCCTGGGAACATCTGCTGGCCTCGGAGCCAGGACGTTCCGTTTCAGTGGCCGTCTGGAGACAGGGAAAGGCTTTGACCCAGGCGACGTCGGCACTGAGACCCCACGACCGCGAAGGACTAGGTTCTCGGTGAAACGGTGGCTAGGCGGGGAGTCTATCACGGCGGCACGGAGGACGTCTGCCTTGGCCTGAGCCCCGGACAGAGCAGGGGTCCCCCGCCCCTCAGACACCTGCGTGTTGCCCTGTACTCACCTGAGCCGCCCACTTTGTCTCAGAAGCTGCGAGCTGAGAGTCCCACACAGAGGCCTGGGCAGGTGTAACCGCTGGGTCTTCTAGGTGCTGCACTTGATGCTTGGACATCACCTTGCTGACCTTGGAGAGACCGCCTCTCCCAGTGTCAGCCAATTCCTAGAGATCCGGAAGGATCTCTGGGAGCACGTCACCATCTGCAAACCAGTCCAGAGCCTGCACCGCCACCACCGCCTGTATCGCCTCTCACTTTGGGCCGCTAGTTCCCTGCCCTAATCACCCAGGGCCAGGCTCCAGACACTAGGGACTGTCCCTGTGCCCCAGAACCCACCTGAATGATTCCAACTAGACAATCCCCAACCTGTTGACCCTGCCCTGCCCCTTCTTTCCGGCGGAAACCTCAGTCGAGCCTCTTGCCCACGGCTCCCCTCCGTCTGCCCCACGTGCCCTTGGCTGTGGCCCCTCCTCAGGGTCTGCGGGCATCACAGCTGCTTTCCCAGGGCCGTCTGCATGGGTCGAATGCAGAGTCCTCATGACTGGGATGAGTACCCCGGAGAACCACTCCTCCGTCCTCCGTGTGAGGACACAGACGTCAGCCCTGCCGGCCTGGCCAGAGGTGACCTTCTCTAAATATGAGAACCAGGAGACTAGCAGGGTGTTCACAGCATTGGCCCATAAAGAGCAGAACGTGCGAACAGCCCAGAAGTCCAGAGCCAGGGAGGGACTCGGGCAGATGCACACAACGGAACAGTGCGCACCGGGAGAGCGAAGTGACAGATCGCCCCACGACGGGGATGAGGCCCCAGCAAAATATTGAACAAACAGCAGGCACGATAGGACTCAGGGCACAATTCTATTTGTATCAAGTTCAAAACCAGTGGAGACGAATTACCGATGTCGTCAGTGGAACTGCTGGGTGGAGGATGCTTATAAGTGTCCCTGGAGACACTTATAAGCATCCCTTGTGCTTCTTTAAACACACGGAACCGACGATGTCCCCCGGTCTGAAGCCTGGCACGTCTGCTCTGTTGCCTGTGGGTCCCCTGTCCTGGCTTCTGTCCACGGGGCACGGTGACCTCTGCGTGCCCCTCGGTGACCTTGAGCGGAACTGGTAGCAGCATTTGAGGCCAAGAGTGCAGATTCCTTCCCCAAAGAGGACTTGCAGGCGCTCTCGCCCTGCCGACCCTCCGCGTCCCGTCTCCCTTCAGTGCTGGCCTGGTGATTCCTCATTTCTGTGCCGGATCTCTAACTTTTTTAAACTAAAAAACTTTATTTTCTAGAGCAGTTTGAGATTCACGGAGAAACTGAGCAGAAGGTACACAGATCTCCCATCTACCCCTGCCCCGCAAACGCCTGGCTCCCAGCCACCAGCACCCCCCACCAGAGGGCGACATTTGTTACACCCGACGACCCCGCGCTGGCCTTCGTCACCGCGCGAGGTCCTCATGCCCGTGGGGTTCACTCTTCTGTTGCATATTCTGTGGGTTTGGATGAGGAAATCACTGCACTGTCTCCCTAAGTGGCTGTACCGTGTTGCGTCCCCACTGGCAGCAAGCGAGAGTCCCGGCTGCACTTGGTTTGGTCGGCATCCAGGATAAGTCACTCCGATAGGTGTGTGGTGGCATCTCACTGTTTTAACTGGTGTATCTCCAGTGACATAGGATGTCGAACACCTTTTCGTACGCTTACTTGCCGTCTGTAAATCTTCTTTGGTGAGAGGTCTGTTTAGGTCTTTTGGCCATTTTTAAATCAAGTCGTTCATTTTCTTACTGTTGGCTTTTACGAGTTCTTTGTTCACTGCGGATAATCGTTCTTTATCAGATGTGTCTTTTGTAAATACTGTCTCCAAGTCTGTGGCTTGTCTCCTCATTCTCTTGGTATTGCCTTTCACAGAGTAGAAGTTTTCCTAATTTTTAATGAAATCCAGCTCATCGATTTTTTCTTTCATGGACCATGCATGATTTTGGAGTTGGACCCAAAAAGTCATCCCCAAACCCGAGGTCATCCAGGTGCCCTCCTATGTTATCTCCTAGGAGTCTTATAGTTTTGCACTTTATGCAATCCGTTGTGAGTTAATTTTTGTGAAGGGCATAAGGTATGCGTCTAATTTTTTTTTGGGGGGGGGCATATGACCATCCAGTTGTCCTGACACCGTTTGTTGAAACCACTATCTTTGCTCCATTGTATTGGATTTGCTCTTTGTCACAATCAGCTGACTATACTTTTGCGGGTCTGTCTCTGGGTTTTCCGTTTGGTTCCATTGATCCGTTTGTCTTTCACCGATACCACACTGTGCTGATTACCGCAGCTTTATCGTATTTAAATTTTTTATTTTGTAAAATTAAAGTAAAACGGAAGTAATCCCCTCTATTCCTAGTTTACTGAGTTTGTGTCGTGAATGGGTGCTGGATTTTTTTTTTTTGGACGCTTTTTCTACACCTACCGAGATAATCACGTGAGTTTTCTTCTTTGGTCTGTTGAGCGGATGGATTACATTAATCGATTTTCAAATGTTGAACCAGCTTTTCACACTTGGGCAAAATTTCACTCGGTCGTGGTGTATGATTTTTTTTATACATTGTGGGATTGGGTTCGCTCGTATTATGTTGGGGGTTTTTGCATCTTTGTTCAATGAGAGCTATTGGTCTGCAAGTTTTCTTTCCTTATAATGTCTCTGTCTGCTTGTGGTGTCGGGGTAACTCTGGCTTCCTAAAATGAGTTCGGAAGTGTTCCCTCTGCTTCTGTCTGCTGGAAGAGGTTGTACAGAATTTACCAGAGAGCCCACTTGGGCCTGGTGCTTTCTGTTTTTGAGGGCTACTCAATTTCTTTAATAGATGTAGGCCTATTCACATAGTCTACTTCTTCTTGTGTGAGTTTTGACAGATTATGTCTTTAAAAAAATCGGTTCGTTTCATCTAGGTTATTAATTCAATCTTTGAAAAAGTTCATTAAAAGCCACACTTAACCCACGATCACCAAGCTTTTGGCGGGAAGGCTGGCCTGGGTGCTCACGTTCCCACTCAGTGTTCCACACGCCTGTGTCCCCCGCTTGGCTGAGTTCTCAGAAGATGCTGAAATCCAGTGTGGAATGGGCTAGGGCCCAGGCAGTTAACGCAGGACATGTAAAAAAGGCAGAGCGCGAATCATCTGCTGTGGAAGGTGCCCAGGCGCACCTGTGCTGACTGCACCCAGGTGAGGGGCACCTCCTCACCGCCAGGGGGCGCGCTGCCACGGCGAGACAAGGCGAGGGCGCCTGTCCGGTCCCTCCAGGTGTCCAGGAGTTTTCTGGGTCGGCGAGTCCAGGAAGGGCCTCCCTGGAACCCCAGGTGTGCTGTCCCTGTGGCACCGTCAGGGCGAGGGACACCGTGACAACAAGAATTGCTAAGTGCTGTGGCGACGCCAGGGAAATCAAGGGCAAAGACACGCCCACACTTGGCATCTCCTCTTTCTCAAGGCTCCCGGCGACCCTGCCACCCCTGGGAGCAGCCGGTGCAGCCCCAGCAGCCCCTCAGCAGGCTTCTTGACTGAGTTACCGGAAAGAGGCCCCCTCCCTCCCTGGTCCCCTAGCGAGTCCCCACTCGTGTTCCTCTCCACCTCGCCAGCACATTAATGGGCCCCTCCTCGTGGACTGACGACGAATTAAGAGAAACAGAAAGAATGCCTGACTTCGTCTCAGCGAAGAGGGGTCCATCGTCGCCGACGTCACCAGCTGCAAAGGACACGATGACTTGACAATCCACGAGGAGCACAGCGGTTCCGATCAGGGCCTTGGCGACGGAAGGAGGGAGCAGCGGGAGGGCTCAAGGGCTCGGGGTAAGAAGCAAAGTGGCTACTTTAAACCGCTAAAGAAGCAAAAGATTAATTGGAAACCGCTTAGATGTCGAATTCCTTAAACGACGAGAAATCGAACTATCAAATGTAGTGAGAGAGGATTTAAAACTATGTTGTAGCTGATGCTTCTCCAACGTGGGGGTGCATCAGGTAACGTGGGGCTGCATCAGATAACCGGGAGAGCGAATAAAAAGGGGGACCCGGGTCTCCATCCAAGACACCTGGAGCTTGAGACCACTCCCACAGGGGAAACCACCTGCCACCAAATGACCAAGAATGTCCGCCTGGGATGTCGTCTTGCTTTGCAAGCGCTTTTGGAGGCACGCAGATGCAGACTAGATGGAGGCCTCACGCGAAGTGCCCGCTCTCTGGGGAGGAAGGTGGATTCTGGCGTTTTCAACCACACTCTGGTTCACCTGAGACCTGTTCTGTTCTACGATCAGACAAGGATTCCACAGGCCGTGGCCCGGGTCACAGGGCTCCGCTGGGTGGTAAAGCTTCAGCGCCCACGTGTGATTCGAAGACCATGGGCCCCAGACCACCGGAGCTTGTCAGACAGGTGCCACCTGGGCCACCTGGGCCCTGCTTTGAAGCACCCGGCCCTTGCAGGAAAGGAAAGAGGCCTCCTGGGAGGACCTGGGTTCACAGACTCAGGAAGAGGCGGGAGCAAACGCCGGCTGGAGGAACCCCGTCTCTGAGTGCGAGTTGGGAGGGGAAGTTCTGCAGCTTCAGCCAGACAGCAGGTCAGCACAGGGTCCCCTAGAATGAAGCCACTGTGGTCCCAGTGAGATTGGTAGGAGGCTAGAGGGAGGGGCCTGGGTGCCAGCCTCTCCCAAGAGTATTGTCTCCACCTGCCCCAGTCCTCACCAACGCTGGCACCTGTGAGAGGGAACAGTCGATCACCTGCTACTGCCCTCCCCCCAGGCCTGGCACAGACCACCCAAGAGCCAGAGGTCCTGCCAGCTCCTCCCACGCCCACCTCCCCTGGGCCTCCCACTGCCTCCTGGGCCCAATTCTGTCAGGAGGAGGGGGCTGCCTGCCCACACCTCGGTGGGCCCAGCTCTGTTCTGTGCTGCGTGGGGTGCTGCGTGGGGAGCCTTGGCCTGGGGTCTCATCTTTAATTTGAAGAAGTCCTAGGCCTCAGCTTCTGAGGGTGTGGGTGGAGCCTCAACCTGCCCAGGACAAGCCTGTGACGGCCCTGCTCCCCACCCCCTTTCTGACTCTCTCCTGGCCACCCACTGGTCTCTGTCCCCCTTTAGAGAAGCCATTGTGAGGCCAAGGAGTCAGGTTTCCTCTGACCTACCCTGCTTTCTCCCGCCCCTGGGCCCTGAGCCACTGAGCGGGCGCTGAGCGAGCTCCGGGAGCAGCTGCCCCCAGGTGGCCGGGCCGAGGGCTGGGCCCCCTACAGCACAGGTGAATCGGGGAGGTGGGCTGGCACCTGAGGACAGGAAGTCCCCCTTGCTGGGAGGGCCCCCCCGCCGCTCCCCACTGCGGGGGGCGAACTGACTTCTTAGATGCTTCACTTGCTGTGGGGGTAGGGAGGGCGCTAAGGCCTAACTAGACTTGCTGTGTCTTTGGTGTCGCCCTGTTCTGCCACCTGCTGAACAGGTGGGTCTAGCTGACTTCCCGAAGCCAATCCCCTCCTGCTTCTCACAAGCGCCTTGCTGGGGTGGGCTCCCCAGACCCAGGCCTGGGGGGGCCCCTCTGCTCTGACCCCTGGGACCCCAGCCGTCCCCCATTCTGGCCGCACATTAGATTCGCCTGGGCAGCTCTGCAACCACCTGCTCTGCTTGCTCCCACCTGAGCGTGTCCGCTCAGGCTCTTGGGGCTGGTGACTGATGTGCGGGAGGGCTGGAGGGGGGCACACGGCCTTACTCGTGCGTGCCGGGAGGGGGCACTCCGGCGCCCCCTTTCCTGCGCTCCTGTCCCTCCTGTCCCGAGGTCCCTCACAGCTCCCCCCGCCACACCTCCAGGTGCAGGGGCTCTTTCCTCTTGCTTTCCAGAGGCAGCAGGTGGCATTCTGACTGCGTCATTTCCTGGGCGACTCCCGTATGCCGGGGTTCAGCTGTGACGTCCCGGTCAGTGTGTTCCTGCGCACAGGCTGTGTTTGACGCTGCGGGGACTGTCTCGGATGTGGGTTCCTGGCCCTGTCATCTGGGCCAGGCTCTCCTTGCTGCCCTCCTCCGTCCCCCTCCCCCACCCCCCCAGGCCCTGCTCCAGGGGGCATGCTCGCTAGTCCCGTCTCTGATTTCTTCTGGAGACTCTGCTCAGCCCTGATGGCTCTCAGTTCCCTGTCCCCCGAGCCCATTCCCTAGAGATGAGTCTTGTGAATTGGTCTCCCCCTTCAGGCACCCTGAAGCAGGTCAGGCGTGTGCCACACACCCAGCCACCTGGCTGGACTCCAGCCCCAGCCGAGCACCTGCCCACTGACCCCCACCCCATCTGGGTCCCCTCCTGGCTGGGAAGGAACCCACCAGTCCTGATGGGAGTGCATGTCTGTGACAGGGGGTGGGATGGGGTGGCGGTGGGCGTGCTCAGACTGGCCCAGTGATGAGAGGCCGCTCTGAGCCCCCCAGCCCCATTCCTGGGCCTCCACCCCGAGCTACCTGGGGCTGGTCCAGGAGCACATTGTCTCATGGGGGCGCTGGGCTCAGGCACCAGGCTCCAATGGCAGCGGGGTTCTCTGGGGCTCCCTCTAGCTGTGAGGTCCCCCTGCCCCTCCTCGCTGTATCCTCCGTGCCCCCCCATGTCTGTGACTCTGAGTAACCACCTGCCCCTCTGAGCCTCAGTTTCCCCATCTGAAGTCGCAGAGTGGACTGGGTAGAAGATCCTTGGTGTGTCCCTCCCAGGGAGCTCCAGGACCCTGTGGTGGGGTCAGGCCTGGACCTGTCTCCCCTCCCTGGCCTGCCTGTGCCCAGTCCCCCAGAACAGCCCTCTGCCCCGTGACCTCCCATCCACGGGGTCGGGGTGGCTTTGCGGCGCCACCTTCAGGCCTGAAGAGACTGCAAGGACCTCCTGGAGCCAGGACTCATCCTGGGGTTTGGCTGGAACTTCACTGGAAGCAGCACTGTTATGTCCCATGTCCCTGCCCATGGGTGGCCCGGCGCCCCACCCCTGCGCCCTGTAGATGTCCCCCCTCCTCCCCTCCCCTCCCTTTCCCTGTAAGGCTCCCCTCCGGCCCATCCCTGCCTCCCACTTGTCCTCTGATGGCCACTCCAAGCCCTGGCCCCTCCTGCCCCCTCCTGGAGGCCCCCAGGCCCTCCGCCCAGAGCTCTGGGTCCTCCAGGTGAGTCTGAGTTGGGCTTTTAGTCTCCAGTTGGTGGTGAGGGGCAGGGAGGGGTGGCCTTGGGCTGGTGAGTGGTTTCCCGCCTCACTGCCCTGCCCAGGCCCTGGGGTAGCCCTAAGCTTAGGGACTTGACCTTCAGGCCTGGTCTGGCACCTCCTGCAGTGGTGGTGGAGGGAGCCCTTCCACTGGCCTCAAGGCCAAGGGTCTTCACACTGAACCTCCCAGGGAGAGAGCCAGGCCCCCTCTGGGGTGGGGTGTGGAGAGGCTGGGGCCGGACCTGTTGTGGCCTGGTGGGCATCTCATGTAGGCAGGTGTGACCCCAGGGACTGGGGTTCAGCCACCGTGGGCAGATGACAGGAGGGGGTCCCCTGTGGACTGTGGGCACAGGTCTGGGAGGCTACTGGCCGCCTGGGCAGGGCCCCTCCTCCCCTTGGGAGAACGGAGACAGCGCTGGGACGGGCCCAGGCAGGTCTCACCCGAGAGCCCCATGGCCTGTGCTGACCCAAGGTGGGAACACCGAGGCCCAGAGACGTGGCTTCCTGCCCGCGGTCTCATCCTGGGGGCGTTGCTGGCACCTCCGTCCCCCACCATCGACCACGGTACTGCTCTGTTTTCCTGGGGCCTTGGGAAGCTAGAGGGCTGGGGGGTCGGGGGGCAACTGCTTCGCCCGGACCAGAGGGCCCGCCCCGCCTCGCCTCGCCTCTCCTCCCTGCTGACCGTCTGCATCCTGGGAGCGCAGAGACCATACATGTAGCACCCAGGAAGCACCGGGCCTGGGTGACTCAGGCCCTGACCTGTGTCCCTTTGTCCCTCTCCTGCTGGGGAGTGTGAGCTGGGTTCCAGTTGGTCTGCACCTACTGTGGTTGGGGCCCTCGGCCTGAGGCCCTAGCGCCTTGTGTCTGGAGCAGGACGCTCCCTGTCCAGGACTGGGCGCTGGTCGCTGTCCTCCCCCTGCCCCTGCCCCTCCACTGACGTCCAGGGCCTGGCTCTCCTGCTTCCCCTCGAACTGCCCACCAACGTGGCCTCCAGCATGGCCGGCTCAGAGAAAACCAGCCGCCATCTGTCCCCAGGCCTGCCGGCGACTCGCCCCCTCCCCCTCCCCTGATGCCCTGTGCGCCCTCAGTGCTGCGTCCTCTTTCTACCCTACTGCGTGACAAGGTCCGGAGATGGGGACAGAGGCTTGGAGGAATGCATCGTCAAGAACGAGGACGTGGCATGTGTTTAGGGATAACTGGTTTCTTAGAAACGATCCTATTAATAGGGGGAATTTGGGTAACACAAATTCTAGTAAGTGTAAACGCTATACAAATGGATTTCCTCAAAATTGGCTCTGAGGAAAACAGTAAATTCCCCGCGTATGGAATCAGCTCCAGTCACCTTGACGTGTCCAGAATGCGTAAACCCTTTATTTGAACAATTATTAAGGGAAATTCCTTTTGATGCGCCTCTTAAAGATATTATGAATAAATTATAACAAGCTGAATTACTGGAACCAGTTTATACTCCTGTTCCCACGCAGTTAGTAGAAAAATTAGTAAAGGATAAGAAATTTACTCGTAAGCCTGTGCCTACTATGGAAGGGCCTCCTTTTGTGGCCTAGTGGATAAATAGAAAACTCTGGTATCCACCTAGGGGGGCTAATAGTATGAAAAGATTACCTGATCTTCCTTTGCCTTATACAGGAGCTTATAATAAAGATAGTATAGTGAATAAAGATGGAATTCATGTGCCTTATAGTAGTTTACGTTTCATAGAAAGGCTGGCTAGGTCAGGACCTCCTTGGTGCTTAAAAAACAAAGGAACAGAAACAGCCTATGAAAGCAGCTTTGTAAAGCTGATTTTTATAAATATTTTCCTCATTATTGCACCAAGGAAACTTTTGAACAGCTATGAGAAAGGTTCAGCTTGAACTTTAGATATAGCAGAAATCAAATAGCATTTAAAAGATTTCCTCAGGCAGAAAGAAGAACAATGTCTGCCCACAAGCCAATGCTTGCTGTTATGAATACATCTATCTATCACCTTTACTTAAATCAAACTGTATCTTACGTAATAGATATAAGAATTAAAAGTTTAGATTGTTCCATCAGGTAGTTCTGTTCTAATGATTGAGAGAAAAATGTACTAGTTAATCATGAACGTTAATAATAATATACTCTATAAGATTTTCTGCTTCGCCTAACCACAGAAATTTAACTCCCTGCTACCTTAACCACAAAGTATAATCAAATGCCAAAATAGAAAGTATAAAAGTTGTACTCAAATCACAATAAAACGGAACAGTGTCACACCGCCTCTGAGTCGTGTAGTCGACTGTCTCCCGCGCCGACGCCTTGCCCACCTTCGGGGCCCCCTGGATCCTGTCGTGGCTGGACCGCGGCACCTCAGTCTCTCTTGGCTCCTCGGGCGTGGCCGTGATGCTGCCTCCGGGAAACCCTCTGCTCTGTCTCTCTCTAGGGAAGTTTGCACTGTCTCTTCTCTCCCGGGGTGGTGCTTGTCATCCCGTTCTCGTCTCTTGCTGGACCTGTCTTGCATCCCTGATCTTGGCATGGTCACTCTGGTGTCCAGGTCTCTACCTGCAGCTCTTGCTGCTCCTGACACTGCCCCACCCTGCCAAACAGCGTGTCCAGGCAGGGCCCTCCATGCCAGTGCTGTGGTACTTGTGTGGTGAGCTGACCCCAGGCCCGGTCAGCTCTGGGGCGTGTAGAGGGGCCATAAGGTGTCATCTGTGTCAGATAATCCCCACCTGGACGTTCCTGGCTGGAGAGTAGTCCCTGGTGTCAGGAGGCTCAGCCCTGAGGCACCAAACAGGCCCGCTCTGTCCAGGGGGGCCAGGGGGCACTGGGGAGCAGGGGGCCGGTGCGGCAGTGGGCGGGGGCAAACCAGCCTTAGGGCGGCCGAGTCCCTCCCAAGCACCCCCTTAACTGAGGCCACAGCCTGGAGGGGCCCAGGGCTGGCCGCTGAGAGGCCATCCTGGGGAAGGTGAGTGGGGGTGGGTTCGTCTCGTGAGGTCGTTGCACCTGTCACAGGCCTGCTCCAAATGACACTGCCCATGAGCCTAGCCGTCAGGAGCACAGGGCAGTCCCACTGGGTCCCCAGCGGCCCCAGGTGGGTTGAACAACCTCGCTCACAAGGGAGGCTCGGGGTGGGGGCTGCGAGCATGGCCTCAGGTGCAGCTCATCCCGCAGGTGAGCACTAAGGCCCAGGTGTGGGTCTCAGCGGCCCTGAGGTGTGGGCAGGACAGCTAGCTTCTCGGTGACACAGAAAGGTGATGGTAGGTGGCCCACCTCAGATGACAGGGGGATGTGAAGACCTTTGTCTGTAGGTCTTGGGCTGACCTGTGAACTGCTCAATCTAAGACGCTCTCTAAGGCCCACCGTGAAGCATGAATGTGAAACCAGTCACCAAGGCTCTCCTGCTCTACCTTCACGGCTCAGAGGCGGCTGTGACTTCCCAGGACTCACAGGAAGTGCAGGTACCTTTTGTGTGGTCAGTACAGCTGTCCATTTTGTAGGCAATGTGTCTACAAGATAACAAACGTGCTCTAAAAAAATTAAAGAGAATAATTGTTTTCAGCCCTGAGCCAGAAAGTGAAAAGCGCAGATCCGTCTGAGGAGCTCCACAGCTGTCGCCACCTCCGCCCACCTGAACACACACCCAGGCCGCCAGGGCCAGCTCTGGGCTGTGACCTCCAGGCCGCCCCCGCCCCCGCGCTCTCTGCCCTGGCCTCCCCACCTCAGGGTGCACTTGCTTTGGTGGAGACACCTTGGGCACAGAGCACCTGAGGCCATGGGCGGCACCTCTAGAAATTGGGACCCACGCCGGGACACATCGCCACCAAGTGGCGCCTACGCATCCTGCCCAGCCACACTCCCCGGCACCACCGGAGATCCTTCGGGCCCTCCCGTCGGAGCCAGGACGAGGACAGGAGTCACGTGGGGAGGTGGGGCGGGGGGACAGGAGGGGACGTGGCAGGCACCTCCCTTCCGGTAGCGAGAAGGAAACGGGCTGCGCCGCTGCGGCGTCTGGTGGGGCGGGGAGCAGGGCCCGGGCCGGGGCCGGGGTCCTGGGGCGTCCGAGGCTCCTCCGCGGGTCCCTGGTTGACGACCCCGCCCTGACTGCGCCCCTCCCGTGCCTGGGTCCCAGGGGCTCAGAAAGCCGAGTCGCTCGCCCGGGTGTCCCCACGCCCGGACTTCGTTGCAGGCCTTGGGCCGCGGCGGGAGAAGGTGTCGGGGGAGGGAGGAGAGGGCCGCGGGCGGGTGGAAGGAGCTGCCAAAAGGGTCGCCCAGACCGGGGGCGGGCGGAGGGGTGGGGCGCGGGGCAGGGACAGGGCGACCCCTCCCTCCCTCCCTCCCGTCCGTCGCGCTGGCGCCCTGGGGCAGGCGGGCCACACCCCGTCCTCCCTCCGCCTGGACGTCCCCGAACGAGGGCTTGGTGGCCTCTGGCTCTGGCTCTGGAGCAGCCTGTACCGAGGGAGGCGCTTAATTCTTGTTGAATAAACTGATCGATGGAACAAAGGAAGTAACAGCCACCTCAGGCTGTGCCATCGAGTCCTGGATTTCAACTGGAAAGGTGGCTGCCCCCCTCCCCCGCCAAGCTCCGCTGTCTCCTCCTGCAGCCTTCAGTCTGAGGCATGCCAGAACTTTCCAAGGCCTGGCAGGTACACGCAGCCCAGCCGTCGGCTTCCGGTGTCTGGGCTCCCAGGCTGACTCTGCGGAGAAAGCCCCTGGGGACAGGCGTCCTGCTGGTTCTCCCATCCTCCCACCATGGGGACCCAGGCGACACCATGGCCAAGGCCACTGCTCCAAGTGACTTCTGTCTTCTCCTTTACTCGTTTCACTCAAAGCAAACTTAGTAGAAACTGGACGTTTTGATGCAGTCGAGATGCCCTGAGCGCATACACGAGTGTAGTGGCGAGATGACAACTTTCTCGCCAGACTTTGTCGGGGCAGGCTGGCCTTTGGGACAGTGATTCCGAAGGGACAGGTCCAGGGCCCAGCTCCTCACCCTGTCCCGGCTCCCTCCAGGGCTGGCCACTGCATCACCCAGGTCTTAGAAGAACCCTGGGAAGTTTGTGAGCAGCCTGCAGCCCCTGGGCGGGGTGCTGGCTGGTGCCCTGTGAAGTCAGACTGAAATCTGGCTCTGTTGGCGGTGAGGGGATTTTGTTAAAGCTGGTCTTTTTAATAGTATATTATTTCTCATTTATTTTTTTTTTAAACATAGGCATTTATCTCGTCTTTTATCTGGCAATCCTACTGCCTGAGGTTGAGACTGTTCGCGCTGACTCTTGCTGGAGGTGGCATGTCCCCTGATGTGCTCTCTGACTTTGGGCTGTGAGCTTTACCGGAGAGGATGACAGGAGAGCCACCTGACGGTGTGCCCTCAGAGGAGCCGGCCACCTGACGGTGTGCCCTCAGAGGAGCCGGCCTTGCCGCTGGGATGTTTAAGGGCCATGAAAGTTAACTTCTCCGCGTGTTTCCGTAGCCACCACACCCCGCGAGGACTGGGGGCCCTGGTTACAGATCTTAGGGAAGATCTTTTATTTTCTGTCTTAGAACCTGGAGAGGACAATTTCTTTCCTGTCTCCTTTTGCTGATGGTGGGAAATTTTTCGAATTCGCTGACTCTGAGGACAGCGCCTTTGTGTGGGAGTCTGGGTTCCGACAGGGTACTTTACAAAGGCCCCCAGACTGGTCTTCCATCTCCATCACCCCCGACCCCTTGGTCACTCAGACTGCAAGTCTGCAGGTGGCGATGTCTGGGTGTCAGCTGCCACTTTGGGTTTCGGCAGCGTCTTCATTTGAGGCGCTTCCTTTTTTCCACTTTGGCAGCTCTGTAGTGAAGAATTTTGTGATCGTTCAGAATTTCCAGTCTTAGCGACCTAACCTGCGTGGTGGCTGCAGAGGGAATATAATGGCTTCCGCTCTGTGATGGCCGCGGCCGCATGTGCCCTCACTGTCTTTCCAGCGGCGGGGGCCGCCTGTCGCCGCGCTGGCAGCGCTTAGCCCGGGGGTTTGCAGTTGTTGCCTGCAGATGCCAGTGGCAGCTGCTGCTCGCCCAGGAATGCTGTCCCTTCTCTGCGCCTAGAGGTGCTGGGACCCCGGTTCCTCCCAACTGAGCAGAGGCTGGAGTTCAGAGATTCCCTCTGACCTCGGGCCGAGGGCTGAGACAGTAAAAGGCTCCTGGCGCCACAGGCCGTGACAGTGAGACCAGGCCAGGAGACCCGGGAAGGGGCCGCCTCCACCTGGCGTCAAATTTGCTACCTGCAGTTCCTTCCTGCCCGCTGGAAGGGCTGCCTGCCCCTGGGCAGGTGAGTCCAAACGTGGGACTTAGGGTTAGGAAGGTCACTAGTCTGGCCCGCTAAAGCCATCTGCTCCAACGCAGGCATCACCTGTGATTAGGTAATAATTTTGTATACATGTTCTCGAGTCCCCTTTGTCATATTTGTGAAGTGTTTGGGCCTTGGGCAAGAATAATGAGGGTGTCATTTACTGCCCCCCCCCATTTTGGATGCAAACAGCCTCAACAAGCAATTAGCAAACTTAGTAGTATACTAAAAAAAAAAAAAAAAAAACAGGGTAAATTAGGGTTTAATTTAAAAAGGCAAGCATTTATTCAACCGCTCCAAAAATATGATCAGTTTTGCTATGGTGTATCATACGCATTCCTAAAATTCAGGGTGCTATACACAGTAAAAACCATGGGACTTATGAGGAAAGTGAGGTTGGGGTGGGACACTCGAAATATTTCAGTGACACATTGAAAATAGATAGGAACTTAATAAAAAGGGGAGCACAGTTGTACATGTTAATTTAAAAAAAAAAACTGCACAAATATTGCAAAAAAATATGGCACTTTCTCTGAAAAGGCTTGAAGTTTGCTTGTGGAAGCAAACATCAGGAGGGCTGCAGCTTGTGAGGTGTTGTGAGGTGGTCGGAAAGTCGTAACGCCCGGTGTGGGGGACGCAGATCGTGGCGCAGCGGTCCCGAGGTGGCTGGGAGGTGTGGGCGCGCGCGTGTGTTTGTGTATCCCACGCACCTCGGTCCGGCTGGCGCAGTGTTCTGTGTTCACCCAGCGTTTCTCACGGAGTCAGACCACGTGCAGAACTCACATTATGTTCGAACTGTTCCCTACTTGTTCGGTAGCGTTAGAAAAGATCCACATTTTCAAACCAAGCATCACGGCTGAAGAGTAGTTGTGAAGGAGGCAGTCTCGACACTGTAGACTTAGCCGTGGGCCGTACGCTGTCTCTGCCCTCATGGGTGTTACACTGTAATGAGGGAAACAATAATTTCATATAATTTGTGTCCCCCCCATTCATATACTGAAACCTAACCCCCAAAGCAAGGGTATCAGGAGGTAGGGCTTTCGGGAGGTGATGAGGCCCTAAGTAATGGTGGAGCCTTCACGAATGGGATCAGCACCCCGATAAATGAGAGCTCCCTCCCCGCTCCCATCATGTGAGGACAGCTATCTGTGAACCTGGAAGGGGGCCCTCACCAGACTCTGCCAGCACCCTGACCTTGGACTTCCTGCCTCCAGAACTGTGAGAGAGAAATGTTTTTTGTTTAAGCCCCCGGTCTGTGGTGATGTTATAGCAGCTCTAACTGACTGAGACAGCAGGCCAGTCAGTGACAGGTCTGTGGAATTGTGTACTCCCAAAATTCACATGTTAAGTTCCTAGCCCTCTTTTAGGTTGATGTATTAGTTTCCTGGGGTTGCTGTTAACAAAGTCCCACAGACTGTGTGGCTTAAACAGAAATGTATCGTCTCGCAGGCTGGAGGCCAGAAGTCCGAGATCGATGTGTTGGCAGCGCTGGTTCTGAGGCTGTGAAGGAGAACCCGTCCCCTGCCTCTCCCTCAGCTTCTCGTGATTTGCCAACAACCTTTAGTGTCCCTTGGCTGGTAGAAACACCTCCCTAATCTCTGCCTTCATCTTCATGGGGTGTTCTTTCTGTGTGCACGTGTGTGTCTGAAGTACCCCTTTTATATGGACGCTAGTCACATGGGATTGGGGACCCACCCTACCCAGTAGGACCTCGATTGATTATATCTGCAATGACCCTAGTTCCAGATAAGGCCACATTCTGAGGTCCTAAGAGCTAGGGCTTCGACGTATGAATTTTGGGGGGTGTACGATTCCACCTTAGTAGATGGTAAGGGAAGACACTGAGTAAGTGACATTTGAGCAAGAGACCTGACTGGAATGAGGTAGTGAGTCATGCGGATGACAATACCTGAAGGAACAGCATTCCAGGAAGAGGAAACAGCAAACGCGAAGGTTCTGAGATGGAGCTCAGACTGGCATGCTACAGGAACAGTAGGAAGGTCCTTGTTCCAGAAGGTACCAAGGAGAAGAGTGACGGGAGACGAGGTGAGAAACAGTGAGTCATCGATAGGACATCCATCAACGGGAAATCATGAAATTAACAAAACGAAAGGAGAAAAACATTATGAATCTATCAGAGACCAAAAAACCCAGCAGACGTTCCCAGTAAAAACTCTAAGGTATAAATAGACTAAAACTCCCTCTTAGGACAAAGAATACAGAGCAAGGGTATACATCGTATCAATGGTGCAAAGTAAAGGCCTTTCTGTTAGCCAGACATGGAGAGATGCCAGCTATTACCTCTACGGTTTAACATTTTTATTTTTGGAAAGTCTAGCTAACGCAATAAGATAAGAAAAGGAAATAAAGAGCATACTCAATACCGTTCGCTAGTAAGATGCTCGTACGCCAACCTTCCCCCAAATGAGGTATTTTCGAACTATGAGGGCTGAGTCAGCCATCTTTCATGCTCTAACCTCATAAACTCTGGGCTCATCTCTTTGTTCTGCTCATGACTCCAGCAGCCAGCTGGTTGTCCAGGTAGAGCCTGGCGGCCCCTTGCTTCGGCCACACGTCACGCCCCTTGCGTTCTTCCCTGGGCTCTCCACTGCGGCTGCTCGGGTTGCCGCTGGAGCTCACGCAGCCTAGTGGGCGCATGCGCACACCGGGAAGGGAGGGGGCGTGTTCAGGGCACCCCTGGAGCAGTGAGGGATGGGCGCCAGCCGGTACGTGCGCCCCTCGCTCCTGTGCATCGGGACAATTCTGGGGTGTGTTCTACACTGTTCCCCAGAGTGCGCCTACAGCAGGGATCACTCGAGGATGCACTCTGGCATGGGGTCTCCCCCCTCCCCTGTTTCTCCTTTCCAGGGCCCCCATTCCTCGTCTCTGACGTCACTCCCCAAAATAAGCTTTTTGCTCACAAACCCATGTCGCAGACTCTGCTTTTGGAGGGAACCCGAATTAAGAGAGTTAGTGCCAGAAGTAGCCCTGGACAGAGAACTTTAGGGTAGGATTCTAAGGTCACACACCCTTTGGACCCCGTTGTAAGGACCCGGACCCCGTCGTAAGGACCTTATTGCTGGTTGAGAGTGAGCTGGCGATGAGCCTTGAGCTGTGACAGTTGAGACTCACCAGGCACGGATCAGGATGTGGCACAGGTGGAGGGTGAAACACGGGTTTATATGGTATGTGTTGGGGGTGGGGGTCCTTCATGGGCACAGAGGCACTGAGGCAATGGTAATTACAAGGGCTGTGGGGTTGGCAGACTTTTGTTAATGGCTTTAGAAACCTCAGATAATAATGACAGGCTCGAATTAGCCAACCACCGATCTAAGTTAGGGCGCGATCGTCAACGGCCTCACGGCGACGTGGAGGGCCCCCATCTGTCCACACAGGCGGCTGCGGTGAAGGTGGGGTCCGGACCTATTCACATCCCGGAATAATGTTGGTTTTATTTCTCTTTTCAGCCATGTTTAATCTACTGTTTAACCTATCATGGGCGTTTCATGTTAGTTAAAATAGTAAATTGTTACGTTTTTCATTTCTAGAAGATTTTTTTTCTTTGGAGTGAGGGAAATCTCTTTCAAATTGCTTGACCATACTTTATAGTCCCTTGTCTCTTGCTCATATTCCTAAGCGTCTTTTTAATTTCTTTAAACATGTAAAACATAATTACTTTATATGTCTGATAATGTCAATATCTGAAGTTTTCTGGATGTGCTTTTGTTGCCTGTTGTTTCCAACGGCTCTCGCTCAGAGAGATGTTTTTCCTTGTGCGTTCTGTGACTTTTTTCTGACAGAGAGTTGACTTCATTCCCTCAAAAGTTATCTTTGGGAAGTTGTAGAAACCTGGCTTGGACTTGCATTTCTCCAGAGGACATTTGCAGTTGCCGATTTTTAAAATTGCTTTTTTACTTTTGTTACTTGGCAGTCGGAGAATAAGTCTCCTAAGGTTCCTCTAGTTAGAAATCAAGTCGTCTGTGGTGTTCAATGTACGGTTCACGTTACGTATTAAGGATGCTCTATGCACTGATTATGGAAAGGCGCGTCCTGGGATTGGCCACAAACACCAACGTGCAAGTTGTATCCTGTTGACATTTAAACTTCCGCCAGCTCCAAGGCTGCACCAGGATGAGGGAGGGCCGGTGGTGCCCCCCACACAGGCACAGGCGCAGACAAAGCGTGGGTATCTCCGCTCGCAGCCAGGCCTGCAGGGCCACTGAAGTCCTAAGGCATCTGCCGGTGGCTAAGACAGAGGGTGCAGGAATTTCCTCAAGTGGACTTTCCCGGGACCGCTGTCCCCCCTACCCCCGGCCTTTCTCCCTAAAATCAGGGAACAGCAAGAAGGCTGAATAGCCGGAGAGAGACTGGTGGCAGGAGTCAGACCCGGAGGGCCCTCTTCATAGGGAGGGTGACCCCAGAGCCCCCTCGCCCGGGCTCTCCTGGCGCGAGCCTGCTGCTGGGTGGATGGGTGAGTACCTTTTGCGTGTCAGCAGCCCGCAGGTTTGGACAGTGAGTTTTGCGGTCACTCCTCTTAGGTCAGGAGGGCACAATGGAGGCAGGGTTTATGTGGGGGAGTGGAATGTGGTTTACATTTTATAAAGTTCCCTGGGCTCTGCTCAGCGACAAGGGGGGCTGGCGGGGGCGAGAGCGAAGGGATCGGCGCGAGAACCTCAGGCACGGAAGGGCTTCGGGAGTCACTTGGGACCCTCGGTCTGAAGCTCCCTCAGTTTCCCCCTTCCTGGGGCCTCAGCAGCTCAGCGCAGTCGGCCTGACCTTGAGCGAGGCCAGCCTGGCTTCCGGCCGCGAGGCTGGATCAGCGAGGGTGGAGAAATGTACATTTCCCGGTTGACGTGGAAGGGATCAGGTTACCTTCTGGTCAGCAGACCGGAGGGGCTCCTCCCGGGAGGGCGAGCAGGGGGCAGGGACTGACGGAGGGGCCCCGGCTGGTGGTGCCGGAGAGAGGGTGGCATGGGAGGACGGCCGAGCCGGGCCTGGCAGCTCGGGCACCAACCGTTAGCGGGGTCTGGGGAGAGGGGAGGCCGGGGCGTGGAGAGCGAGGGGCCGAGGCCGGCGCCGGAGCGTCCGGGCCGGGGGCGGGAAGACGCTGGGGGAGGGGGAGGGGCGGAGGGGCGCGCGGCGCCCAGACTCCGGGGACCCGGTCCCGGAGGCGGGGCGGTGGCCTCCGAGCGGCGCGGCGCCTGCCCCGCGGGGGCCCTCCCCGCCCCTCCCCGCGCGCCCCCCGCCCCGCCCGGCCGGCGGCCCGGCCCCCGCGCGCCATTCCTCGCTGTGCTCCGGCCGCGCGTCCCGCCAGCGCGTCTCGCCATGGCCGTCCCGGGGCCGCGACCCGCCAAGGGCTACCGGGTGGTGCTGCTGGGCAGCGTGGCGGTGGGCAAGACGGCGCTGGCCACGCAGTTCGCCTGCGGCAGCTTCCCGGAGCAGTGCGAGCCGTCGGTGGAGGAGCTGTTCAGCAAGGTGATCGAGGTGAACGCGGCGCCCGCGCTGCTGGAGATCGTGGACACGGTGGGCGCCGAGCACCTGGTCACCCTCAAGGACCTCTACATCAAGAACAGCGACGGCTTCGTGGTGCTCTACAGCGTGTGCAGCGAGGCCTCGTTCGAGGCCGTGCGGCCACTGCGCGAGCGCATGGGCCGGCTGCGCGGGCCCAAGGCCGTGCCGCTGGTGCTGGTCGGCACCAAGGCCGACCTGGACGCCGAGCGCCAGGTGCTGACGGCGCGGGGCCGCGCGCTGGCCCGCGAGTGGCGGTGCCCGTTCCTGGAAGTCACGGCCAAGAGCAAACTGATGGTGGACCAGGTGTTCACGCAGGTGGTGCGCGAGATGGAGGCCCTGGCCCCGCCCGAGGAAGAGGTCCCGGCGGCGCCCACAAACGCCCAGGATACGTGGCCGTCGGAAAGGTTCATTGGCTAACAGGCACCGGTTCATTTTTAACATGTTCATCGCTTTTCGTGATCTCTGAAGCTCAGTGTTCCTCCTCTGCCTTCTTAAAGATCGTCATCCAGCCGTCAACAAGTGGTTACCGCGACATATGGCCTCAAACCGACGCTGCGGGCTGTCGGCAGAACTTCTTCGATCTCCGGAGAGAACTTTGCAACTCTGTTTTCCTCCGACAGCGCTAGGAGAAAAATACCCTAAATCGAAGATTTTCCCCCGTATGGAGAGAGTACTACCCTTTTCTTCAAGTGGCATTTGTTACAGGATTTAAAGAAAAGAAAAATGAACACCTTCAGATGTCGTTGGACATTTGAAACTGATTGGGGAACACGAACTAAAGAACTGAGACTTTCGATTCATTGAGGTTTCCCTGTGTTTCTCTCCCATTCACAGCCTTGCGTTGCAACAGTAATATTTTCCTCTCTGTGTATTTCTAAATATAGTTATGACATACATAGCATGGGCTTGAAAGGGGTGCTGTACACCCCGGGGGCAGGGGACGGGGGACAACAACTGTGGCCGCACAGCCAGCTCAGCTCTGCCTTCGGTTGTGTAACTGACATCTGGTGGATTTCTGCCTCTGTACATTGAGTGAAAATAAAAAGACTTCAGAAGCTGCTAGTTTTTAACATTTGTCTTTCCAGTACTTAAAGCTACAGTTCTTACTGTCGCTTTGCTTTTCAGTTATTTCCCAGGAGACAAGTTAGTGACTAGAGGCAAAATGGCACTAGGTCTCCTGTGTTTTTGCAAAGTGCTTTTGGCAGTCAGTGGTTTTTCTTGTTCGGCGGAGTGGGACATTTTGTGTCTGAATACCTGCATAGTTTAGGCTCACGCGGCAAGCAGAAGCAAAACATGTAGGAAGCCTTTTGTATCGCTTTCCCGTAAGGATACAAGAGACTTTTCTTGCACTGATTTAAAAATAGTATTGTTTTATCATTTTAAAAATGTGTCTTGAGTTGCTCGTGCTTATTTGCACAAGTTAACAAATTGACCTCACCCGCTGAATGAATTTTCAGATTCAAAAAACAACTTCACCGTTTTCTTGTTTATTTCTTTTATCCTAAAAGAAATAAACAAGAAAGCTCAAAACTATGCCTGTGATCTGAAATACTTCCTTTTGTTAAAGTTATCTATAAAGTGATGGTCATACAAGGGTCTTGGCGCTTCATGTATATTGTATGTGATGTTTGAATAGTGGGTGGATTATGTTTTAGCATTTAAAAAAATACATATTTTAGAAGCTAACAGTGCCTGACAGTCAGCTCTCCACGGGAGAGGGCCAGGCTGAGACATTGCCTGGCTTTCTCTCTTCCTTTCTCCCAGGACATGGGAGGGTGGGCAGGGAAGCCTCGAAACCCAGCTCGCTTTCTTCTCTCTCTGGCCCTCTATCTTCTGGGGTCACTCCTTTTGGGCAGTGTCTCCTCACACCCTTTTCGGAGACCATCATTTCTCTAAGGGGACATTTCGAACACGGGAGAAGGAGATGGGGGTGGCAAGCATCTTTCTGGCCTCGGCTGCCCCTTCCTTCCTCCTGCTGGAGAGGAGGCAAAAACCCACCACCGCAGGGGTGAACAGCGTCTGTTCCCAGCAGCGAGAGCAGGGGGCCCCAAGGATTGCAAGCTGGGTGACCCCTCCCCTGGCCCCACGCCCCCACCCCACCTGCCTGCCTTCCTGACCGGCCACCTGCCTGTGCTGAGGCCCCTGGGGAGGTCTTATGTCTCAGTTCCCCAGGATATCAGGTTCAGTCCAGGAAAAAAATCACAAACAGCCATTTCTTCCCTCAGATTCCTAGCCACGTGGACTTCAGCATAGAGCCCAGGGGTGTTTCCCGGGCGACTGGTCAGCAGGACGAATGACCAGGCCTGCAGGATCTGCTCCTGTGACCTCAGGATATGTATGAAGCAGCTTTCTGAGTGTGTGTGTGCGCGCACGTACGCGCACACGCGCGCACACACACACACACATACATAAAATTACAGGCCTACACACTGGATTTTATTTTCCTTCCTGCATTTCTCATTTCAAATTTACGTATGTCACACACGCGTTGTGTGCAGTCCCTCTGGAGTCAAGTGAGGCCTAAATAGCTCTAAAATGAACTTGTGAGCAGCGCATATGACTGCCGGTCCCGGGGCTGTCATACCTGGAGGCGCTGTGCCCAGGCAAGTGACCCACGAGACCGTGCCTCTCTAACCTGGTAGCTCGGGGGTGGTGCTAAAATCTCGGATCACTCGCAGTCACTCGCGGTTCGAGGCCGGACTGTGCGCTGAGCGCAGGCGCAGCGGAGCTAAGCGCCGTGAGCTGGTTCCCAGGGCAGTCGACCGCTCGCACCCCCGCGGACAGGGGTGAGGCCTCCCCTGCTCCAACACTCGGGTCTGGGCACATGCTTCTCTTGCCAGAGTGTTGTGGTTTTGCTTTGTATTATTCAGATCGCTGGTAACGTTGAGAATTCTTTTGGAGGGTTTCAAATATTTGATATTCGATCTCTTCTGTGGAATGGCTGCTCTTTTTGGCAACTTTTAAAATTGTGTGGTGGGTCCTTTTCTCCTTGGTTCTCGATGTCTCCCTCGACCTCTGGGCTGGGCAGCCTCTGAGATGCTCCCCCAGTGCTCGTGCCCTGGTGTGAGTCCCTCCCCTCCAGTAGGGCCACGGCCTTGGGACTCTCTTCTAAGGAACATAACATGACGACAGTAATAGAATGCCACCTCCGAGGTTCTGTGTTGCTCACTCTCTCCCTCGCGGCTCTTGTTCTGGGAAAAGCACGCAGTGGGATCAAGGCGCGGGCAGGGCTGGGTCCGTCTGAGGCTTCTGGCCTCCTTGCCAGCGTCTTCACGCGTCTTCCCTGGCCACATGTCTTTGTCCCTCATCTCATCTTACAAATACACCAGTCGTATTGGATCGGGGCCTCTCTTGGTGTCTTTATTTTAACTTAATTACCTCTCTAAAGACCTATCTCCAAACACAGACACAGTGCTAGGTGAAAGAAGTCAGACATGGAAGAGAACCTGAAGCATGGCTCTATCCGTACGAAGTTCAAGAACAGGCAAGGTTAATCTATGGTAATGGAAGTGGCAAGGAGGCCTGCCTGGGTGGTATCGGTTATTCATGAATCCACCGTGCACAGAAGTTGTATCTCAACACATTTGTTTAAAACACTACGGCATTTATATTTAATTAGATACATTTAGAAGAGTCGAAGTGGCAGCTTCATTTTAAAATGTCGATGTTGAAATTCTGTCGATATCCCAGAAATTACATCTTTAGCGATCATTCAAACTTAGATTTTTATATGGTCACATAAAAAAGTGTGACAGTTCACAGATTTCAAAATTATTTCAGTGAATCCTTGAACAGAAAGTGCTATCGGCTCCTGCACGTTCTTCCTGGGACAGGTTTTCCGTGTCACTGGGTGTTGATGAGCTGCCTGGACGCCTGCGCAGTGAGATCTGGCTCACGCTGCGAGCTCAAGGCCCGCCAAAGAGGCGTGGGTGGAGGCCAGAAGGGACGCGCCTGGGAGCGGAGCATTCCTCAATGCCACCACCAGGGGGCAGAACCAGCCCGGGGGAAGAGAAGCCGGTGTCTGGCCGCGCTTCCAGACCAGGGTACCCAGCTGGGCTGTCAGTCCCCCACAGAGCCTCCTGCAAAGCCTGGATGGAGGTGTCTCCCAAGGCACCCCGAACCCTCAGAGCTTTCTCTACAGCCACGGTTTCTGTTCCCCACAGTGTCCAGCTATGTCCCACAGTCCCTGGGACCACGATCTGACTGAGTGGCTCCCAAGGCGGCCGCACCCTTCCCTGGAGGTGCTGGCCCCCGGGCTGCCTCGCTGGTCCCAGGATGTGGCTGAGATTGTTGGCCTTTGGAGGTCCCTGGGCTGCCACGGGCCCCTGGGTAGCACCTGGGCACACAGGAAAGGCTGGGCAGTCATCATCATGCCCTGACCCCCAGGACCTACACGTGGGCCCTATGGCATCAGGACAGCTTCTCACACTTAGTCTAGAAGTTCACGAGGCAGCTCAGCCCTTGCTAAATGATGCTGGAACACGCTTGGATGGCTCGTGTCCTTCCAAATCCCATCGCCCATGAAGCGCTGCCGGCTGTGATGCTCGTGCCCTCAGGGCCAGCCTGGGGAGCAGAGGTGCCTGACAGAGCTGGCCCCTCCCCATAAGGGATTGGAGAGCTGAGGCAGGCCCTCCCATGTCAAAGTGGGACTCTTTTGCCCCTCGTTGGGCGGGGGAAGGACTCAAGGGCCCCTGCAGATAGTAGGGCCAGGTCTCTGTTCCCAGAGAGCAGAGTGAAGTTCAGAGCAACCAGAGGGCCTGTCAGGGAGGGGCCGATGGGGCTCATCCCAGGAGACAGGTCCTGCCCTTGAAGCCCCAGACTTCGCCTAGCTCTGAGACACAGCCACCCTCTGGGTCCAGGAGCCCCTCGGCTGACCCCACCTGACCAGGCCTGACCCAGCTCCCCTCCACCCTGTGATCCCCGTGACAGCTTCCTGGGCAAACACCCCCCAGGTACTTGGCAGCCCCCAGCATTGGCTCCTTCTTCGAGCAGCTCTGCCACCAACCAAGGTGAATGCTCTTAGCAGGGCCAAGACCAGGCCGTGAGAGTGATGAGATTTTACTGCCCGTCTGGGGGTCCATAACTGTCCCCCCACCCCCACTGAGCTCTGCAGCTCCAGGCCTGGGGTCTGGCCGAAGCACTAGGTCAGGCCTGCCCTTCCTTTCAGCAATTTGAACAGACAGTCACCCTGCCCTCCATAGGTTTTAAAGGATTATGTGAGTGCAGATTGATGCCACCATGTCCCCCTCCCCAGGCATAGGCCATGGTAGCTTTTTTTGGTACAAATACATCTATATTTATGAAGCAATCCTGCCATAGACATTGTTGTGTAAATTTGCATTTTTCACTTAATGTCACGTCATGGACATTTTCCCGCATCACTGACAATGGATCCAGCTTCTCTTTTGAATGGCCACACTGTCATGTGTAGTGTAATTGTTTGCTTTTTTCTCTTTTGCTGGATATTTTGGGGTTTTCCAGTTTTCTCTACAATGAGAATCTTTGTTTAGAGATGAAATACATTTGTCCTATTATTTCTGATACATACATTCCCTAGAAGTAGAATCATGAACTCAAAGATCTCATTCAAGGTGAGCCAGACTCTCAATCTCTTTACTGAGATGGGAAATTTGTCAGGGAGGCAGACCATCTTCTGTTTGTCTGAGAAATCTCCCAGATATTTGTACAGTTTAAGAATCCAGAAAAGTGCTACCAAGGCAACAGTTACCAAGTGAGAGGAGCAAGCAGAGTTCCAGATTTCCATCTGAAGTTATCTTCAAAAGCCATGGCAACAAATTTTAAAGTCTTTGAAACATTGTAAGGAATACAATGTAAATAACAGATTCATTGTGACTGAGAAATGAGCAAGTTGATATCGATCAAGAATGTTCAGACACGTCCCAGTTTTGTGCAGAGAAACAAAATTTATACTCTTGTAAACCGTCGGATTCAACACCTTGTCGAATCAAATTCTTTGAGTTTTATAATTCAGAATGACACCTTTCCCTACGTGATTTCTGGTGAAAGAAGGCATCTTTAACTCTTTCTTCGGTTAATTATGTAGACTTTCATTTTTAAGGCCAGGCTCTAGAAATTCATTAGTTGGCCTGAGAAGCAAAAAGCAGCTGTGGAGCTCAACTTTACTGAGACAAAAAGAGAAATAAATCAGATCTTAGTAAAATAAGGAGCACAGATAATTTTTCTTCTCCAAAGACTAAAAGCACTTTTTAATGGATACCGCAAATATTAATTCCAAAAAGACATGCCAATTCATGATTCCGTGGCTAAGGAGGACAGTCCCCTCGCAGCTTGGCCAGGCCTGGAGACAACTACACTGTTTATTTTTGATAGTGATAGGACAAAAAATATTAGCCTGTCTTAATGTTTTTTAAGAAACAGATTAATTGAGATGTAATTAGCATGCAAGAAACTGCAGTATGTGAAGTATACAGTTTAGTACATTTTCGTATGTGTATATACTCACGAAACTATCACAGTGATAAAGATAGTGAACATACCCATCATCGAAAGTTTGCTCGCAGCCCTTTGTAACCACTGCTCCTAGCCCTCTCTGCTCACCCACCGCCGGGCACCCTCATGTGTGCTCTTAGCTGGACCAGTTAACGCTTTGTAATGGCGAGGCTGGTGGCCGCCAGGGGCTCGGACTCACAGCTCTGGGAGTACAATTTGCACAGCCCTATGCAGGACCATTCGGCGAGAACAGTGAAGCCCACGCATGCGCAAACCTGGGACCAGCCATCCCTCTTCTAAGAATGTGTCTTATTCGAACTCTAACGTCCGTACAAAGTGACGGAGGCACCAGCAAAATTGTAGCAGCAAAATACTGGAAACTGCCTAAATGCCCATCGGTACGCACCAGGAAATAATTGCAGTGCCCCAAACAATGGAGTACTGTGCACCTGTAAATGGGCAGAGGGTTCTCTCTCTATTCTGATGTGGAAATTGCTTCAAGATATGATATAAGGGTCGAGCACGCGTGCAGAGCAGTGGGTGGCTTGTGTGCCTCTTCCCTTTGTAGGGGGACCTCTGACACTGACCTTGCCCCTCTTATCTCCCCCCCCCCACTACCCTCATACCAGGACGAGGAGGAGGCACTCACTAACTGGCAATTGGGCGGAAGTATTAAGCCTCTTTCCCTCTTCGTTTATTTGTGAAATTTGTTCTGCTTTTCTCCTGTCTTTGGTTGATGGGTGAGGATCTGCCCAAGGGAAGCACCCGCCTCCAGAGGCGTCTGCCCAACAGTGGTGCTCAGCATTCTTCACACCAGCTTTTCCAATAATGGCGATGGTAATTTGATCTTCACCTGCCAGTCATCTGAGGTTTATACACAATATGCATGCATGATACAAAGTATATATATATATTTTTTGTGCGTGGTGGAATACACATAACGTGAAATTTACCATCTTTACCATTTATAAGTTATAGTTAAGTGATATTAAGTACATTCGCGTTGTTGTACGAGCATCGCCACCCTCCAGCTCCATAATTCATTTCATCTTGTAAAACTGAAACTCTGTAACTATTAAATAATAACGGCCCATTCTCCCCTCCCCCAGCCCCTGGCAACCACCAATTGCTTCCTGTCTTTGCGATTTTGACTACTCTAAGGACTTCATCTAAGTGGAATCAGATCGATTTGTCTTTCTGAGACTGGCTTATTTCACTCGGCATAAGGTCTTCAAGTTTTATCCATGTCGTAGCATATTGCAGAATTTCTGTTATTTTAAGACTGAGTAATTAATTCCATTTAAATTCGGCGGAATTCCATTTTGATTCGTTGCACGTATATGCCACGTTTTAATTATCTCTCCATCCATAAGTGGACACTTGGGCTGCTTCCATGTTTTAGCTATTGCGAATAACAGTTATGGACGTGACTGCACACGCCTCTTCATGGTCCTCTTTTCAATTCTTTTGGGATCGTACCCAGCAGTGGAATTGCTGGATCCTCTGATAATTTTCTTTTACTTTTTTTGAGGAACCACCGTACTGTTTTCCACAGGGGCTGCTGCACCATTTACATTCCCGCCGACAGTGCGCAGTTTCTCCACATCCTCATCAACACTGGTTGCTTTTTGTGTGTCGTTTTATTTTTGATAGTAGCCATTCCAGTGGGTGTGAGGGGGTATCTCATCGCAGTTTCAATTTGCATTTCCCTAATGATTAGCGATATTAAACATCTTTTCATGTGCTTTTTGGCCATTCACATATTTTCTCTGGAGAAATGTCTACTCAAGTCTTTTGCCCGTTTTGAATCAGGCAGTTTTGCTGTCGTCGTTGATGTTTAAAAGTTCTCTAAATGTTCTGGTTATTAATCCCTTATCAGACATATGGTTTGCAAATATTTTCTCCCATTCTGCGGGTTGCATTTTCACTCTGCAGATAGTGTCTTTTGATGCACAAATTTAAAATTTTTCATGAAGGAAGTCCAATTTGTCTATTTTTTTAAATTTAATTACCTATGCCTTTGACGTCACATTTAAGAAATGATTGCCAAATCCAATGTTGTAAAGTTTTTGAACTATGTTTTCTTCCAAAAGTTTTATAGTCGTAGATCTATTTTTAGGTCCTTGATCCATCTTGAGTTAATTTTTATATATGGTATTAGGTAAAGGTACCACTTCATTCGTTCGCACGTGGATGTCGTTTTCCCAGCACTGATTGTTGAAAAGATGGTCTTTTTCCCACTGAATAGTCTTGGCTCCCTTGTCAAAAATTATCTGACTCTATATGTGAGGGTTTATGTCCGGACTCTTCATTCTATTCCACTGGTCTATGACTGTCTTTCTTACTGTAGCTTTGTAGTGGTTTCGAAATAAGGAAGTACGAGCTTTCTAGTTTTGGTTTTTTTTTCAAGGTTGTTTCGGCTATCATGTGAATTTTAGAGTGGGTTTTTCTATTCTGCAAATAATGTCATTGGGATTTTGTGATAGGGATCGCGCTGAATCTGTAGATCGCTCTGAGTACTGTTGATATTTTAGAAATGTCACGTTTTCCAATTCATGAACACGGAATGTGTTTCCGTTTATTTGTATCCTCTTTAATTTCTTTCATCGATGTTTCGTTGTTGTTTACATTGTACAAGTAAGTCTTGCACCTCCTCGGATAAGTTGATTCTTAAGTATTTTATTCTTTTGATGCATTGGAGATAATTTTGTTTTTGTGATTTCCTTTTCCGGTTGTTCATTCTTCATGTAGAGAAATGCAACAGATTTTTTTTTTATGTTAACTTTGTGTATCCTGCTACTTTGCTGAATTCATTTATGAGGTCTAATGTCTTTTTTTGTGGAGTCTTTAGGATTTTCTATATATAAGGGTCATAATCATCTGCAAACAGAGATGGTTTTACTTCTTTTCCATTCGAATGTTAATTGCTCCAGCTAGAACTTTCCAGAACACTGTTGAATAGAAGTGGCAAAAGCAGACATCCTTACCTTGTTCCTGATCTTAGAGGAAAAGCTTTCGGTCTTTCGCCGCTGAGCAGGAAGTTTGCTGTGGATTCTCATACATGGCTTTTATTCTGTGGAGATAGTTCCCTTCTACACCTATGTTGCTGAGCATTTAATCACACAAGGTGCCCTGGAATTCTTATCATGGCTGCAGGATGCACTTCAGCAACAAACCATCCGAGAACTTTGAGGAACTGGCTTGATTACTCACAGGTCCTGGAGGGTACACAGTACACCCAAGGGCCACTCGGTAAGGTCATGAGGAGAGAGAACACCGACCTGGGGCTCTGCCCTTATTCGGGTATGAGGGTGGGGCATCTGAGCTTCTGCAGAGTCACTTATTATTGGCTAATCTGAAGCATAAGAGCGGGAATAGTGTGTGAGAAAGTGGAGGTAGTGTCACTTAAGTGATCGGGGGTCACCTAAGGTTCTCTGAAAGGGGAATTCATGGGTGTGGATGGCTCAGTTCCTTAAGTGGTTATTTCGGTAGTAGCTGTGTTATACAGCTGCCAGTGTGTTTATTCAAAATAGACGTCTTTTGAAATGGATGCCTTAGCGACCAAAAGCTGCATGTCAGGCACTTATACTACACTTGGCATACAAAGTATAAACTAATAATTCTTTTAAATGCATTCGTCTCTTACACTGCGCAGAAAACAAGATTTGGAGCTACCAGCCAAAGTTACAATAATACTAGCTTTGATATTAATAATTGTTTTTCTTTCAACATTTTAGTCTCTTAATCATGTAGAAAACCACCAAAATCACAGCTACATGTCATTGTTACAATAACACTGACATTTATAACTGGCTATGAATTTACTTTTATTGAGATCATTATTTCTCCATATGACTTCAAGTTACTGTCTAGCGTCCTTCTGATTCATCTTGTGAGACTCCCCTGAGCATTTCTTACAGGACAGGTCTAGAGGTCCCAAGCCTCTCACTTTTTTATTTATTTTGGGAATGTGCTCATTTCTCCCTCACTTTTGAAAGACCATTTTTGCTGGATACAGGATTCTTGGTTGACATTTTTTTTTTTTTCCTTTTAGCACTATATATATATTGGCCCTCTGCCTTTGGCCTTCAAAATTTCTGATGAGAAATAAGCTGACAATCCCGTCGAGGACCTCCTGCGCGCGGTGATCCACTTCTCTCTTGCTGTTTTCAGGATTCTGTCTCTTAAACATTTGATGACAGTGTCTCAGTCAGTGTGAGTCCCTGAGTTCATCTTACTTGGAGTTTGTTGAGCGTCTTGGGTGTTTACGTGATGTCTTTCATCAAATACGGGAAGTTCACAACCATTATTTCTTCAGATCGTCTCTCTGCCCCCTCCCTCTTTTCCGCTCCTTCCTTCCTTCCCTCCCTCCCTTCCCTTCGGGACTCCCATGACATCTATGTTGGTCCACTTGATGGTGTCCCACAGGTCTCTTAGGCTCAGTTCGCTTTTTCCAATCTTTTTTCTTTCTGTTTTTAGCCTCCATAATTCCATTGTCTTATCTTAAAATTCACTATTCCTTTCTTCTCCTTTTCGAATCTGTCTTTGAATCTCTCCAGTGCTTTTTCATTTTAGTTATTGTACTTTTCAGCTCCAGAATTTCTTTTTCATTTCTTTTTAGGCTTTCTATCTCTTTATTATTTCCATCCTGTTCCTATATCATTTTCTTGACCTTTCTTTTAGCCCCTTGAACATCTTTAAGATGGCTGCTTTAAAGTCCTTGTCTAGTACATCTGCCCTTAGGTCTTTTTCGGGAACAGGTTCGGTTGATTTTTTTCTCCTGTGAATGAACCATACTTTTCTGTTCCTTTGTATGCCTGGTGATTCTTTGTTGAACACTGGACATTTGAATCGAATAATGTGGAAACCAGATTCTCCCTCTTCCTCATGGTTTGCTTTCTTGGGGGGTGGGTGGGTGGGTCAGTGTTGTTGTTTTTTGATTGTTATATAATGTCTCTCTGCTGAGGATCAGCCTGAGGCGTAAACATAACGTCTTCTTGTATCTCTTCTGAGCTTTCCCCTGGGCATGCACAGTCATTTACTGATTTTTTTCATATATGTAGTTGTTTTTGAATGCCTTAGTGTTTAGTGTTTGGCTCTTTAAATGGATAAAAGCAAAAAATGAAGGGGAGTGAGTAAGGCAATGGTCCTTAAACCCTGGAAGTTACTTCAGCTATGGGGGGGCGGGGGTGCTTTCAACAACGGGGAGAAGGCAAAACGACAATGGTTGCTCACTTCTTCGTCTGCACCTCTGTGATCAGAAGCAGCAGTCAGCGATCAGAGCACAGAACCTCAGTGTTCAGAGGATGGGGACTTTTGTGCCCACCTGACTCCCACAAGCAGGCTGCTTCAGAAACTGACGCACAGCCACCTGCCCCATGGCTGTGGGTGGGGGATGGGTGGCTGCGACTGTGCCAGAGCTGAAGTCGACCGAAATTAACCACAGTTTACCATCCAAGCCTTGCTCTGGAGGTTTTAAGCCTCTAGTAGACTCCAGAGTTCAAAAATAGCTCTATGAGACAGATCCTATAAGTGTATTGCTGTCTAGGTGGGGAGAGATTCCTGGTATTTCTCACTCCACCACCCTCTCCAAGGTACGTGTACTTGATACAGTCACCGAACAATGCGTGTATGAATGTGTCAGCCCCCCCAGATGACAGGGTCGTTCGCACAGGAAAATCAAAGAGACCAAACTAAATCCTTTTAGAATAACCAGCACGATCTGATAAGGTCAACGACTACAAGACAAATGTACAAAACTCACTAGATTAACCCTTTATGCCCGGGACCTAGTCAGAGGATTTTTATAGAATAAGGTCTGATTCACAGTATTGGCTACAACTATGAAAAGCCTGGTCATAAGCTTTGAGAGAATTGTTCGAAACCTATATGATAACGACTCAGTCGAGGACACCGAAGACTGAAAGCCGAGGAGGAGCAGACGTCACGAGCAGAGAGAAGGTGCCGGCGATGGCGGCCGGGGCAGAGGGCCGACTTTTTCATTCTAAGCCCATAACCGCTATTTGACTTTTTAAACCACGTTCGCATTTAGTTTGGTGAAAGTATAAATTAAAAAAAAAAAAAAATGACAAGACAGAACAAAGTTGTAAGGAGCTATCGGGTAATTTTGAAAACCTGGAGTTATATTTTTTAAATAAATATTGCCATGTCCTCCAGAAATTTTGCGCTGCTACAGCCCCCCCAGCTGGGCGCAGGTGTTCATTCAACATGGCACTTGCATAGCCCTGGGAGCGGGGTCTCCCTAGGAGGGAGGCCCCTGGGGCACGAAGTTCAAGTGCAGGCTCAGTATTTGCGTGCCCTGGGAGCGAGCCCCTCCTTACATCTCGAGCCCTGGCGCCTCACCACCCCTGGCCCTGACGCTGTCCCTAGGTAATTACAGAGCTTCGTGCCGCCACCGAAGGCCTGAAGGTCATTTCCATACACCTCCCTCACCAGCGCAGCCCGTGCAGACGGTCCATGGATCTTGGAGAGTGACCGTGGACAGGGACAGACGTGTTCAGCTGGTGACTCCACTTGCAGCTGCTGCCCCAGATGTGGCACCTTTCCTGGGGCAAATCGGCACAGCCCCTGGCACTTGGCACGTAGCTATTTGGCCTGGCCGAGGTCTTGTTCTCCATACCAGTTTTCAAGGACCACCGGAAACAGTCTGCTTTTACCCGACAGGGCCCACAGTATGCTCATACAACACTGCTTTCTGCCGTGATATAGTCCACAGAGATCTCTGTTTTCTTTTACAATTGTGAGTGACTTATGCTTCAAAAAAAAAAAAAAAATCTGAGAAAAGCACCAAACTTGCGTATGAGTCACCTGGGCATTTTTCAGTTTCAGATTCTGATCCAGCGCGGCTGAGGCGGGCATTCCACATTTCCAAAAAACTCCCAGGCTGGGGGCTGAGGGGCTGTCAGTCTTTTGACCCCTCTATTAGTGTGAAGGTCCTAATATGCTGATTTTTTTTTTAATGCGGTAAAATAAGAACATGGAAAATCTTTTGATGTATGCTTAATTTAATCCTTCCTTTTTACAAAAAGTTGTGTTGATATATACACTACATAAAACTTCCCGTTTGAACCAATGTTATGGACACAGTGCCGTGGCGTTGAGAACAGACACGCTGTCGAATGACCGTCTCCAGAACGTTTTCATCTCACAGAACCAGAACTCTGCCCCATTAAAGAATACCTGCTCACCCCGTCCCCCGCGCCCCTGCCACCCACCAACCTACTTCCCATCTCTACGAATCGATCCACAGAACGTCACACTGGTCCACCATGATGATGGCATTATGCTGACCGGATGTGACAAACAGGGAATAACCCGTACTTTAGAAGTCTTAATATGACGCATGTGAACTAGAAAGTAAAAGACACCCCTCCCACCCCCCCACCCCGCCGGCCAAATGTAAGGGCCTACGATTTCTAAGTTTCCAGGAATTCTTTGGTCTGGAGAATTTTTAAATATCCCCTCCGGAGAGAAGGCATATTGCTGCGTGTCTTAGCACCTGCCATGAAAAAAAAGAGGCAAATGCTTGGTGGGCCTTGTGGGGTTTGGGAAGCACCACGTTTTAGCGTGCTGTCCCGCCACCCACCTGCAGATTCACCCGTAAGGTAGTCAGTTTCCAGAGGACAGCAGAGCGAGGGAAGGCCGTGCTGGTCAGGCTGCTCTACACACGTCAGCCACTCTGCCACCTGGGCCCGAGGACCCACGCCTGGCAGGGGCAGGAAGATCCCGGCCAGGTCTCTGGAATTCCGGATCTGCGCTCTCGTCTGCGGATGAATATTTTCCTTCTGAGAAACTGCTTCCAGGTTTCACTTGGGATTTGGCGGGGACCGAGTGTCCAACCACGGGATACCAGGTGACCCCTCGGCCTGAGTGCCCACCGTGAGCTAAGTGTCGTTGGACCTGCCTGACCAGTATAGCTTTCTGTCGTTCTGTGGAAATGGCGTGTGGGGGTCCGAGCCCGACCAGGTCCCGGGGGCACAAGTGATTTGCGTCGTAGGTGGCGCCGACCCCTTCAGCACCGAACCCTGTCGCGTTGCTGCCCTCCGCTCAGTCTGCACCTGTGGCTTCGTGGGGCGTTGAGCTAGAAAAACTCACCCAGTTGACAGGTGTCTGCACGACATGCTAGTTCCACCTGCAAGTGGACAGCTGCCAGCAGGCCAGCCCCACTCACATGTGGCCCTGAAGGACAGCGAGGAAGGAACACCACCAGGGCACAGAGCTAAGCCACGCGTTCGGCGGTTCGCTGTGTCTAGCGTGAGAGGCAGGTGGCCAGGACCTGCGCTCGTTCGGACCGTTGCTGACAGTTTGGCTGGATGGTCAGGGACTTGGGAAAAACAGAACTGGGAGTTCAGTGACAAGAAGGTCTGGGGAGAGGGTGTAGTAGGACCTCTCCGAGAGGGCACAGACCACGAAGGCGTTTGTGCGCCATTCAACCCCCAGAGCGCGTTCACTTCAGAAGCGACTCTTACCAATCAGGCAAAGGATGAAGCCTGTGGGGATGTCTGCCAGCCTGAACTAGTTTGCTAGGGCTTCTGTGACAAAGTGACACACACTGAGTGGCTTAAGCAACAGACGTACGTCTCACAGTTTTGGAGGCTGGAAGTCCAAGGTCAAGCTGGTGGCAGGGTTTCTTCCTTCTGTGGGCCGTGAGAAGGGGTGTGTCGGGGGCTTGTCCCCGAGCTTCAGGTGATGCTCTGGAAATCTCCGCTGTGTGTGGCTCGTGGAAGCACCGCGCAGTCTCTCCGTGCATCTCCACGGGAAACTCTTCCCGGTTCTATAAGGACGCGGTCATACTGAATTGGGACCCACACTAACGACCTCATTTTAACTCAGATAACTCCATCAAGAGCCTATCTCTAAACAAGGTCACTTTCGTATGGGCTGAGCTGCAAGACTTCAGTAGAAATTTCGGGGACACGGTTCGACCAACAGTATCCCCTTTCCTTAGCCACCCCCCGTGCTGTCTCCGTGGAGCAAAGCAACCCGCAAACAAGTAGCCATGGTGGCGGGGGAGGGGCTTAGCGTGGGCTCGGCGACATGGCCTTTCTCTTCCGCAGCGGCTCCAGCTGCCGCTGAGCGCCTCGTCTGACGTCCACAGAGACCCACACTCAGCTCCCGATGGCGCCATTCCCGGGGGGCGACGCGGGGCGCGGCCGACCGCCTGGCAGCAGGCGGAACCCCCTGGGCCTCTTCCGTCCCGGAGGGCAGCGAGTCGTGTTCCTGGGCCAGGTGCATTCTGGACCTGGCGTGGCTTCCCTGCCCCGTAGCGCTTCTGCGGGGCCGTGGCTCACACATTCACCAAATGCCTTGTTTGTCGCCAGGGGCACAAGTGCTTTCACTGAATCGGAAGACGATGCCGCCATCTGGCCATTTGGGGCCGTCGTGCCACCGAACCGAAAGCCTGAGAAAGGACGGCTCTAGTGGCCCGAGTGGCTAGTGCGGTCACTAGCGGGACGCTGCTTTGCTGCCACACGTGAAGGAGATCAGCATGTCTGCGAAGCATGGGACACGGCAGTCCTGCTTCCGACGTCCACGACCAATAGTGAAGGCAAAGAGAAGACCCCATCAAGCACAGAAAGGCAGAGGCGTGAGGCCTCGGACCCTTCCGAAACCAAGGCTGGGGCGGAGGCCCTGGCCGAGGGCGGGGGAGGCCGGATGAGCAGCGAGAGGACGGAGCCGCGGGGACCAGCGTGGCCTCCCACGCCGCTGCAGAGACACGGCCGTGGTGGCTTTGGCTCATTTTCTTTGCTTCATGTGTTCGCTTGCACGTGCCGACCACTTTCTTCTTTCCTGTGCTTGACACGCGTGTTGTGTGTGCAACTTGTTGGAGGTCAGCTTTACGATTCAGTCTTCAGATGACAGGATGCTCCGTGGACCTGACTGGGTCTGCGGAGTGATTCGCACAGCTGGCGATGGCTTCGGCAACTCTCGGGACTGTGTCTTCTCGTTTTGGAGGGCGTCGTCCCTTGTAGGAAGGACCTCTGCCCCGTGTTGAGTGGAGATTTTTTACGAGAGGCTAAGTGTGTGCAGAAGAGTGCACCTGGAAGCTGACACAGATATTCACCTACCGCCTCCCGCCTCCAAACTCATCTCCCGTTGCGGGCTTGGGGATTCTGGAACTTCTCTCGCGGGCCCGCAGGCAGTGCTCAGCTTCGTCAGTAGAGGGCGCTGGAGGGACAGCGCAGGAAGAAGTGGGTTTTCTGGTTCCCTGCGGCGTTTGCTGGCGGGTCACCTGGGGCGTCTCTCCATGGACTGCTTCCCCCGCCACCTCTTTAGGGGGCTTGGCAGCAGGTTCTGAGCACAGCACCCGCCTATGCGTGCCGTACCTGGCATCTCAGAGAGCGACCGTCCAGCAAGGTCTGCTGACGGAGCACCTCCGTGGGCTTCGCCAAGGCTGTGCCCCCTGCGAGGGGTGCAGGCCGCAGTCGGGGTGAGGAGCTCCGCCCCAGAGCCGCGGCTGCGCCGCCGGTCTGCTGCCTGTCTGCTCGGGATCTCTTCGTCCTGCAGCGGTGTAGGGAGCTAAAGCTCCCAAAATTCAAAGGAGTGCATGGCTTATCTCGGGAGGCCTGCTTGCATATAAAAGGGAAAAGGCTGGTTCTGAGGAATTCCAGGAGGAAGAAGATTAAGTATAGAAAAAGAGAGTGTCAAAGGGAGTGTCGATTGTACCCTGATCTTCAGGATGTTACTCTAACTATGTTATCTTGGGATACACAAAGGAACAGAATATGTATAAAAAGGAGCCTAAGAAATAAACTCGGAGAGACAGTTGTGAGATCTGTTCTCCCTCCTGCACCCCGTCTGTCTTCTCTTTTTTCTCAGTGCCCGCTCCCCCATTCAGGGACCCGGTTTGACTTGGTCGGCTGGTTTCCGACACAGCGGCCAATCCCGTTCCTCAGTCCGGTCCTTTAACGGCTCCCTGGTCCGATGGCTGCGTAGTTTCCGCCTCTCAATTGGACCCTGGACGATACAAAGACTGAGAAAGTTGCTCAGCTACAAACGTGGGCTGTTCGTAAGGGCAAAGGACGGCCCCGCAGAGACAGAGTCCCCGAGCGCAGAGGAAGACGGCAGTGTCAGGAGCTGTCCAGGCGGATGAGCGAGAGCGCCCAGGGAGCACTCGCCCAGGCCGGGGTGTCCACGCAGCAGCCGGCCCCGCCCCTTTTCATGGCCTCGCTTGCTACGGTCATTCTCTCCCTGACCCACCCCTGTGTCGAGTGTGCTGGGCATCTCACTTGTCTTTGAAGCTGAGGGGTGTCTGAATCAAGAGTTGCTGTTCCCAGGGAGCCGTCCTTGAGGAGCCCATTCCATCCAGTCCCGTTAGGGACCACGAGATGGTGATGGGGAAACGGCCACAACGCTCTCTAGCTCCTCCCACCCGAAGGGAGCCTGTTTCTCCAGCCCTTGAAGCTGGACTTGGTCCTCACCGCTGAGACATTAGCAAATGTGACACAAGCAAAAGCCGGAAAAGTGACCGTGCGCCAGGCTTGCCCTCGCCCGGTGCTGGAACCTTCCTGCCATCATGTGAACAAGCCCGGGCCAGCCTCCTGGGAGGTGGGGGGACCCAGCTGTTCAAGCTGTCCTCATTGACCCTGACGCTCACGGTTCCAACCCACCTGTGCTGGAGACACAGGGCCCAGGGCCACCTGGATGGGACAGGCTGTGGGTCCAGCCTCCGGGCCAACTCCAAGCCAACAGCCCCTCGGCCTGCCGGGAGCTGTCATGCTAGCGGAGATCTTAGCTAGGTGCCCTCACGGTCTCCTGACCCCACACTGTTCCAGGCCCTCCGGGTATCCGCAGGGACGGTAACTATCCACACAGGAGACTGACCATCTGCTTCACCACCGTCCTCGAATACAGATTCGGTGGCTGCCCCACTCACCTGGGAGGCTCAGAGAATCAGGGCACCACGGACTCCCTCCTTCCTGGCGTGGCCCCTGGTGCAGCCTTCCCAGGGAAGACTCCAGCACAAGCCTCATCCAAGGACTATCTCCCCTGAGGCGAGGGGCAGGAGCCAGGGGCTGAGGCTGATTGTATCCCCCGCACCGGCAGCCATGCCTCTCCCTGGTCCTCCCCGGTGCTTTCGTCTGTTCACCTCTGGGTCTCTCCCTGGCATTCTCAGAGGACACGAGCCCTTGCCCCCTGACCCCCTCGACCACATGGTCAGCATCCTTGGCGGCTTCGGCGTGCACACCCACCTTCCCAATTCCTTAAGTCCTCAGCTCCCAACACGTCCGCCGCTCCGTCAGGCCACTCACCTGCAAGGGTCTCTTCCGTGGGAGCCTCCCATCCCTGCAGTCACTCGCCAGCGCCTGTACCCCATCCTGTGCCCCAAAACTATTTCACAGCCCCTCGCCCTCAACGCTCCTGCCAGCTCAGACCCCAGGCCCCTTGCTGGAACCTCTCCGGAGCCTCTCCTGCCGGCACCTGAGCACTGAACTTGGCTGGGCGAAATCTCGGGCTGCCGACGAACCCACTTCGAACAGGCTCTGGACGTGGCCGGACAGTCCCGCCCGGCGCACGCAGGCCTCACGTCCCCTCCTCTCTCCCCGAGCAGCACTGGCTCCCTTTTCTCAGTTCAATGTTACCTTATAAAATGCCGAAACGCAACACATTCACGTGGTTCAATAATAGAAAGAACTAAAAGACGGACGATGAAATCTGTCTTTCCCCTACTGCCCCCCTCACGCACCTGCGCACACACCCTCACAAGTAGCCACCGCCAGTTGCTGGTTTCCTCTTCCCGGCTGCCTCAGTGCACACAGAGGCCAACACAAATGTGTTTTCCACACGTTGCTGACCTCACGGCAGCGCTCTGCAGACTGCTCTGCGGTGAGCTTGACCCCCACCCCCGTGATTATCTGTCGGAGCGATTTCCACGTCAGAACAGAGTGAACTTCCATGCAGTTTAAAGCTGCACGGGACCCCATTGTTTGGGGCACTGCAATTATTTCCTGGCGCCCACCGATGGACATTTAGGGAGTTTCCAATACTTCGCTGCTCCCATCAAAGCAACTAGGCTGTTACCTGCGCCGTTTTGCACGGACGTGGGAGGCGGATGAGACACCGTCCTAGAAGAGGGATGGCCGGTCCCAGGTGTGCGCATGCGTGGGCTTCACTGCTCTTGCCGAATGCATAGGGCTGTGCAAATTGTACTCCCGGAGCTGTGAGTCAGAGCCCCTGGCGGCCATGCGGTGTTGACGCCCACGTGGCCTCTGGACGATCTAACGATCTAATGAGCCGCACTCCCTTTCTGCAGACCTCTCAAATTTAACTCCCCGGATTTCTCCCTGGGGCCTCTCCCATCTCCTCCCAGGCCTTTGCTGTCTGGGACTAGGCATCCGAGTCCTCTACCCTCGGTTAGGGCCTTGTAGATGGCTCAGGGACCTGCTCATCCCTCACAGCCTGCCTTGGAGCCAGCCTCCTCTCCCTCGGCATCACAGCCCTGTCTGTTCTAGCA
>NW_024349797.1:23168549-23329358 GCF_902729225.1 Pteropus medius | reverse complement strand
CCTCTGGCCTCCCACTGCCCTCCCTCTGCCCTCCCCAAGCCGCGATGGGGGAGGGTTGGAGGCCCCATCAGTGCTTGTCCCACGGTTGACTGTGGCCTCCCCTCCCGCTCACAGGAGCCGGGGGTGGGGCTGGGACCCCCATGTCTTTGGACGGGGGAGCATGCCCCAACCCCCTCGGCCGCTCCACTCGGGGACAAATACTTCCCTTAATGGGATTTTCCTGCGGCGATGGGGAAGTTGCCCAAGCAGAACCCTTGGCAGTGGCCAGGACTGGTGATGAAGGAGGGACCTTGTGCCCTGTCCCCCAACCTCGGGGCGAAACAGCAGGAACCCGCCGAGGCGCCGCCCACGCCCCTTCCGCCCCGCCCAGGGCTGGTCCCCGGGGAGCGCGTTGGGCTTGGTGGCGTCGACGCCCCGGGAAAGTGGCCGAGGCCCGGGGTCCCGCCCGCCGCCCGCCGCGATCTGAGGACCTCTGCCCGCCTGCGGTCGCAGCAAGGCTGGGGGGGCGGCACTTTCTGGCCTAAATCCACCCCCTCGGGTCTGTTCAGGTCTCGGCTCCAGTCGCGCCCCCCTGCGCCCTAGGTAGAACCGTGGGGGCGTTGTACCCCCTTCCGCCCCGCACCCGATGCCCCGCAGGGAGGAGCGAGCCCGACGTCGAATGCAGGGGCCTCTGCTCCGCGCCAGGATCCAGCCCGCCCAGCATCCTCCACGGGGCCCACGTGGACCGGGGCCAGCCCAACCGCAGGGCGCCCGGGTAAGCGGTCAGCGTCCCCCCTCCTCCTTGCCGCCCACTGAAACTTGGGCTCCATCCCATCCCTATTGGCCCCACCAGTGGAACTCACCAGAAGGGGCCTCCCGAACCCCGCCTCCCCAGGCTCCTCTATCCTGAGCAGGGCCCCTGACTTCCAGGCATTTCCGGAAGGACCCGAGACGCCAAAGGCTATGCCCTTGCCCACACTCGTGGCTCTGTGGAATGGATTGGCAGAGGTAACCCTTGGCCCCCACCCCAGGGACTCTCGCCCCCAAATCCTAGGCCTGGACGGTGGTGCTGAGGAGAGCCCCTCCCCCTCCCGCTCTCCCTCCAACGGTGCTGCGGTCTCCGTGCACCCATCTGGCGCCTCTGTTTACAGCTGCGGCTTCCAAGGCACTGAAGTGCAGTTGAAGTGCTGGCCCCACCCCACTCCCCCATCCTCAGTAAAGGACTCGGGTGAGGTGGGACAGGTTCATGATCCCCTATTTACAGGTGAGGAGCCTGAGGCACAGAGGGTAAAGTGACAGCCGTGCCCCACAGGCAGGCGGTACGTGGGGCGGGACGCACTGGAGATTTGACACAGGGCCAGGACAGGTCTGCCCAGACCCCGACAGCCGGAGAAAGCCACTGATGTCACAGCCCTGCTCCCAAATAAATCACTCCACAGCCACTTCTGAAATCAGCTTTATATCAAGCTATAAAAATCCCGGGTCCTGTCCCGAGTACACACGTACAAAAGCAGCACTATCAAAAATAATATTAATAACATCGAACACGCTACCTCCTATAGTCCTACAAATGTACAAAGGGCTTCGTTCACCATTTACACAGGCCAGGTTCTGGCCACGTACCTGGAAAGAGGGGGACAAACCCCAGAGAGCTGGCTCCACCCCTGGTGGCACCCTCAGAGGCACAGGAGAGGCCGAGTCAGGCCTGCGTGTGAAGCGGCCCCTCTAGTGCTGAGGGCCTTCGGGGTAGGCAGAGGCCCAGGGGGATAACCGAACTGGTGTCCTCCCGGGGGGTAGGAGAAGGGATGGATGGGGGCTGTGGCAGGCGAAATCACGGTCCCTTCAAGATGCCCACGTCCTGATCCCTGGGACCTGTGACTGTGTCAGGTCCCCTGGGGGAAGGGGAGCTAGTTAAGGCTGCTGATCAGCTTGATCGGAGGGTCCTGGGTGGGCCGAAGGTGATCACGAGTCTTTAAAAGTGCAGAAATGAGGCAGGGGAGAAGGGCTGTGAGGGGAAGAGGGTGCCGCCCACATCGCTGGCTTTGACATGGAAGGCGGCCATGAGCCAAGAAATATGGGAGTGGGGGGCAGCCTCTAAAAACTGGAAAAGGCCAGGGAATTCCCCCCTAGAACCTCCAGAAGGAACTCAGCCTGGGACACCTTGATTGTCTCCTGCTAGACCTGTATCAGACTTCCGATCTCCAGAAATGAACGATGTCTTGTTTTTAAGTTACTAAGTCTGTGGAAATTTGTTACAGTACCAATAGGAAACTAATACCAAGGCCAAGGAGTCAGAGGTCAGGCTTGCCCTGCCCAGACGGCAGCCGGACCCCCAGGTGGAGGGCCCATGGATGTCCCTGGGGAGTGAGAGGGCTCAGGGTCCAGGCTGCAGGGGTCCTGGGGCATCTGGGGGGTGGTGTGATGCCGGCTCTGCCCCCGGCTTGCTGCGTGACCCCATGGGCCCCTTTTCAGGCCCCAGATAACAGCTTGCCTTTCCCTTCTTTTTGAGGATCTCTCTTCAATTCCTCAGACTTGCTGAGCTTGGCTCATCGCGTCCCTCGGCCGGAGGAGGCAGAGTAGGGGACGCTCAGCCTGCGGCCCAGGCAGCTGGGAGGGGACTCAGACCGGCCCGTGAAGAGGGCGGCTCTGAGGCAGAGCAGACAGGAAGTGACCCGCGTGTCTGACCCTTAGCCACTCTCTCTCCTTCAGTGCACGCATAGCCAGCTGTCGTTTCTCAGATATGGATTCGTTGGCTCCTCACCATAGGTGTTCCTGCCCCACCAGACAGGTAACAAATGGGCCTGTCCAGCTCCAGCTGTCTATGGGCCTGCACCTCTGCCAGGGCTGGGCAGAAGCGGCAGCAGAAGGCAGGAAGCTTGTGAGGGGCTGTGAAGCTGGCGCTGGTCTGAACTACCCCCAGGCGAAGAGACTGCGCCCAAGTGGGGTATGTCTGATGCTCGCTGGGCGCCCACAAGCAGGTTAGGCTGCAGGGAAAGCTAACCAATCTTTATAAGTGAAAATAAGGACTTGACGGGCTCGTGCGCCCCCGTGTTGACATCCAGGATGCTTCGGATGCTCTTGACGTCGGTGTTCGAAAGGTTCCCCTTGATGGACAAGATGGCGCTCAAGTGGCCTTTGCTGGCAAAGAGAGCATCGCATCAGTCCAGCCCGGTCACCAACGCCCCTGCCCACACTCCTTCCCATGTCCCCAGACGCCTGGCCTGAACCAATGAGCTGCGGCCAACCCCCGCCCACAAGGGGCCTTGCTCTGCGACTCCCACTGGGCTCCAGGAGCACCGGCTACCTGTCCGTGCCTAGAATGCGCCAAACTCCTGCCCACCGCAGGCCTTGGCACTGGCTGTCCGTCCTGCAGTGACCTTCCCCACGCTCAGGATGACCAGGTCCTTCTCACCCTTTAGGTCTCAGCTAGAATGTCCCCTTTCCCCAGAGGCTTTCCCACCTCTGAAGCCAGCACCTCCTGCTGGTTAAATAATCTTTACAACTTGGAATTACGTTCCTTCGTCTGATTTCCTCAGTATTGTAAACTCTCCGTAGGCTGAGACATGCAGGAGGGAGGACTGAGACCTGGTCTGTCCTGAGCTCACTGCGTCCTGGTGCCCAGAGCAGGGCCTGGCACCTACAGAGCACTCAGTGACTGTTGGTGGGATGGGCGGATAAGCAGGCGGATGAATGGGTAGGTAGGTAGGTGGATGGATGAGTGGAGATGGAGGGAGACGGATGAATGTTGATTGCAGGGCAGATGATGGATAGATGCATGGATGGATAGGTGGATGGGTGGATGGATGGGTAGATGCATGAATGGGTGGATGAGCAGACAGGTCGATGGGTGGGAGATAGCTGGAAAGCTAGATGGGGTGACGGTTGCTCGTATGGGTGGGTGAATAAATGGGTGAGCATGTAGGTCAGTGGGCAGGCGCGGTGGATCGGCCCGGGGCTAAGTTGTCAAGCCCCATTCAGACTTTCTCTACCATGTCAGAGGACTCAGCCCAGAGAAACCATTTCCCTGGCTCGCTGGATCTGCAGGCAGCCAGGGGCGAAGCCTCTACTCCGGAGCAGGGCCCAGGACCAAGCCCCAAGGACCCCCAGCTGATTAGGGGAGCCCAGCTTCACTGCTGACTCGCCATGGCCCCTAGAAAGTCCGTGGTATCTCTGGTCTCAGCTTCCACTCTGAGGGGCAGTGTCATTAAGGCTAAGAGTGTGGGCTGTGGAGCCAGACCGCCTGGCTGTCATCTGAGCTCCACCGCTGACTAGCCGTGTCCCCTCGGACACATGCCTTAAGCTCTCTAAGCCTCATCTGTAAAACAGGGATGAGAAGCGACAGCCTCACAGGGTTGCCATGAGGACCAGTGAATGGGTCATCGGGTAGTGACCAGCTTCCAGCCAGCACTCAGCAAGCTGCTGGGACTGTGCCGCCGTGCCCAGCATCCGGGCCTCGCCCGCTCGGAAGGGGCTGCCTGCAGCCCCACCGGGCTCCGGCCACAGTGGAGAGGCCTGCCAGACCACGCTGACTGCCCAGGTGCTGTGGTGTCCCATCCTCACCTGAAGTCGGGGTAGCAGGTGGCATAAGTGGCCACCTCGATCTTGATGGCACTGGGGTCTTGCAGGCGAATGATCTCGGCAAGCGTGGGGAGGGCTTGATGCAGCCAGGCCGCCGGGGACCCCTGCAAGCACAGGCCTGGTTGGAGGGGAGCTGCCCCACCCCGAAGGGCGCCTGGGGCCCACAGAGGTTCTGGCTGGCACTGGCTGGGCTCGCAGGGGCCCAGAGGCGCCGGGGGGCCGGGCTTACGTTCTGAGTGCAGAAGCGCTGGATGAGGTCGGCGTTGGCCAAGATGTGCCCCGCCAGCTGCTGCTGCTGCTCCGCCGTCTTGAGGACCACGCGTCGCTTGCTGAGCCGGATGATGTACTCCTTCACCAGGTGCAGGTGGATCAGCTCCATGAGCTCCTGCGAGGGCAGCGGGCAGGTCGTGAGCCAGCCGCCGACGGGGAGCTCGCCAGCCCCGTCAAAGCCTCGAAGCCAGGAGTCCAGGACGGGGCAGGTGCCAAGGCAGAGGGGTGCGTCCAGGTGTGCGTGCGTGTGTGCGTGGGGTGGGTGTGCACGCACGCCTGTGTTAGCATGCGTGTCCAGGCTGCCCCCGGCCCCTTCCAGCCAGGCTCGGCCGCCGGCGCCTCCTCACCTCTCGGAAGCAGTCGTGCAGTTCCGAGAACTCAGGCAGCCTTTCTCCCACGGTGACGAGGATCGCCTCCAGGGTCTGTGCGGGGGCCGCCCAGCGGGTCTGCGTGAACCTCTTGAACAGCGGCTGTGACAGGAGAGGCAGGATGTCTGGCCGCGCCCTGAAGAGGAAGGGCGGCCGGCCACAGACACGCACGCACACGCAGACACGCGCGCTGACACACGCGGCCCGGCCAGGGAGCAAGAGGGACTCAGGGACTCCCAGGGAACCCAGGCAGAACTCAGGTCCGTGTTTCCCAGACAGGAAGTGGAAGTGGGGTCGGTGTACCCTTCTCCAAGGTCAACCGTCTGAGGCTCCTTCAGAGCCAGGCCAGCTGGAGTCAGGATGGCCATCCGCCTGCCCCGAGGCCTTTTCCACCGCCCCCTCTAAAATAAATAAATTCCTGCATAAACAAGGCCCTGTGCTTGGCCGCTGACAAATCATCCAGGCCACCACCTGGACACCAGAGATTTTCTAGAGGCCTTCGCCATCAGCAGGCCACCCCATGGCCTCCTGCCCTGGGCACTGGGGACAAGGCAGGCTCCCACAGAAGGCAGGCAGGGAATCTCTCCCGTAAGTCCAGGGACCCCTGCCTTGCCCTCTGCTAAAATAAACGAGAGGGTACTATAGATGTTTTTGTCCACAGAGGATGTGGCAGGGGCTGTCAAAGGCTCTGAGCATCACAGCCGGGAGTTAGGCACGGGGTGAGGTCAGGAGGTCCCCGTGGCCCCCTCAGCCGGGCGGTACCAGCCTCTCTACAGCCAGCCCCCACAGCATGCCTGCCACGTGCTTCTGCCGGCCCTCTGCACCCCAGCACCTCTCCGGCCCCTCCCCAGGTCCCCCCAGCACCGGGCTCAGCGTAGATCCCAGGGAAGGAGGCGGCAGCTACCTTCAGGTCCCCGAACAGGCTCTGGAGCAGGGCGTCAAAGCCATGACCCTTGAGCTCACTCAGGGGGCCCAGGAGGTCCTGTGATGACTGCCACTTCTGCTCCACGGATGTCCTGGAAGGACATGGAGGCAGGGCGGTCACAGTCCTGCCTACCCTACAGTGCCATGCTCAGCGAGCCAGGAAGCCCCAGGCGAATCTCCCTAACCCACCTCTTCACCCTAGGACACTCAATGGCTCCCCACTGCCAGTGGGGGAGAGTCCACGTCCTCCGCCCACACTCCACAGGCGCGGCCCAGTCGGCTGCCCCCCCCACGCCCACACTGCACCCTTCTAACTGAGGGGTGCTGCTCAGCCTCGCCAACCTCAGTGCTTGTCTGCTTAACCGACTATAGCGGTGCCCACCTCAGAGGGCTGTTCTAAGGACAAACCATTTGCACAAGTGCTGGAGCCACCGGCATCGGGTAACTGTTTCCTGGTGCCACAGGCCCTGCTCATTTCCCCACCTGCCTGGCTCAGCCTGATCCCGCATCTGAGCCTCAGCTGCTCCTCGCCCCCTCCCCCACCCCGCGCATGCCCCTCCAGCTCCCAGCTACCCCTGCTCTCCCACAGGAGGCGGGCCCGGTCACTCTGGCTCCCACGACCTCCTCCTGGCTCCTCACCGGAAGGACAGGCCATTGTTGATGTTGGCGATGATATTGACCCTGTAATTCTTCAGCTGTTTGCACCTCTCCAGAAAGTCATCAAAGGCCCGCTGGTAGCTGGCGAAACCAGAAAAGACACTTGCAGGACCAGCACAGACATCGGGACGATAGCAGCCTCCTGGGTTGACAGAGCGCTTTTCCGACTGCTGGTCCCCCACAGCCCGGGGCAGGCCCCTGGCTTCAGAGGCAGAGGCCAGGGCCCTGCGGGGCTCCCGGAGAGGGTGCCAGCCTGGGTCTGCTGCCGCCTCCTCAGCTAGAAGACTGGGTGGATGGAGGGGTCCTCAGAGGTATGGAGGCGGCGGCCAAGAGAATCGTGGGGGTGGAGACTGGGGGCATCACCGGAGGGCGTGGCCAGGGTCTCAGTCCCTCAGGGGGTGTCCTCTTGGCAGCTGGAGGCTGCTGTGCTGGGAGCTTTGATGAGTAGGGTGGAGGTTCTCAGTGCCCAGATGGGTGGTGCAGGGGGAGAGGGCTCCTGCTTATAATACCAGACACCCTAGAGAGCGGGAGGGGATGCTGACCCAGCTTGGGTCCCCAGATGGGGTACAAGGAAGGAGGCTATAGGGCCCCCTCTGTGCATGCAGGTGCACACACCTACCTCCTCAGGAATGCGGCCAGCTCCATCACCAGCATTTGCTTTATCTGCATGCCCAGGTCGAGGGTGATGCTCTCGGCCTTGGCCTGGCCCTGGGAGACGATCTGCAGGGGTGAGGTGGTGAGCTGAGCAGCGGCCCACCTGGACCAGGGCTGGGGAAGGGCTGGGGGCATGACGGAGCAAGGGGCAAGCTCGGAGGTGGGTAGGAGTGTCCGCGCGGGATGGACCCGTGGGCTCTGCGCCATGCGCTGCTTGCTCCTGAGTGGGCTGTCTGGGTGCATGAGGGGTGGGCCGTGCTACCTGGATGATGTCGATGGCCAGCTCGCTGTGACAGTGGCCATCCAGCCTCTGGGGGGCCACATCCTGGGCCCAGCGCTTTGACTCCAGCCCCAGGGCGCGGGCCATCAGCTCCCTCACGCTGGTCTGGGGGAAGGAGGGGCAGATCAGGGGAGCACAGAGCCCATGGCCCTGCCCGTGTGGAGGTCCTCGTCAAGCTCCCAGCCCACGCCCTGTCTGTCCCCCAGCCTCCCTTCTGCTTCCTTCCTGCCCCTCCCTTGCCCTGGCTCTGACGCTGGCGCTGGACTCACCACCTCGTTGGACAGGAACGTGGCCTCCAGCAGCCGAATCTGCTTCTGGGGCAGGAGACTCCCCAGCTTGACTCCTTGCAGCTCGCCCGCCAGCTTGGGGCTGTTGATGATATCGCTGTGGGCAGACGGGGCTGCCATGAGGGACACTGCGCCCACCTAGCGCCCTCCCGTATGCGAGACCTCGCCCCCTCTGCCTGCTTCTCTGCAGGCCCTGACCCGGACTGTCCCCATCCTCCCCGTCCCGGTTCCTCCGCCTCAGTGACGATGGGTCCTCCACCTGCTCAGCCTGCCTCCTCTGACTCTCGTGCTCCCCCATCCACTCTGGCTCCAAAATATCCTCACCCCAACCCCCAAGTGATCAACCTTCAGCCACCCAGGCCCGATGCCAGCCCCCCACCGCCAGCCTGGCTCAGCGCAGGAGCCTCCTCCCAGGCCTCCCTGCTTCCACCCTGGACCCCAGCAACCCCCTGCCCAGCAGGAAGAACCTGTTAATCCCGTCCTTCAAGTCTGAACTCCCTGCCCTGAGATCTCCCCCCTCACCCGATGAAGCCCAGCTCCCTGGGGCAGCGGCTGGGAGACTAGCCACTGGCTCTCCGCCCCGCCTCCTTCCTACCCTGTCCCCTCGCTGCACTCCAGCCCCGTGCCCCATTCCTTCCCAGGCCAGCCCTGTCCCCCCAGAGGGTGGGCGGTGCAAGCAGGAAGGGCTGCCCCTCCCCTCCGACTGCTCCATGGGGCGTCTCCATTCACTCTGCTGGCACCTCCGCGGGGTCCCAGAGCCCCTAGGGAGAGCCCAGCCCTGGCATTTCCTCGGAGGCCATTGTCTGCCTAGAGGCTCAAGAGTGGCCCCCTCTGCCCCTTTCTCAGCCAGGACACGGTGTCCCTTCGTTCCCTGAACTTCTGGCCACACAGGCCTCGACTCCCCTTCCCCAGGGCTCCATGCCCAGCTGGCCTCGGTTTTCTGCTGTGCTGACCCCCATGGGCCCCAGGCTAGCAGCCCCCAGGTCACTGGGACAGGAGGCTGAGTGGCAGAGGTGTGAGTGCCCAGCATTTCCTGATGAGTCAGGAGCAAGAAGGAAGTGGCTCGGGCTGGCCTCTCCCGCAGCCCCTGCCCTGTGCCAATTTCCCTATGCCCTGCTGACTCCTTATCCACTGCCCCACAGGGCCCTTCCCCAGGTCCCCTGCTGGAGGCCCACCCACCAGCACCAACTCGGCGCACTGGCCACCAGATGTGACCCCGAGACCTTCAGACACCGCTCACACTGGCCATACCTCCAGGCTTCTCGTAGGCTTTATGCTTGGGGCTGGGGCCAGCCCTTCCAGCAGCCCCTGGCCTCCCGTGCCGGGAGCACCCCCACACTGCAACCTCCCCACCCAGCTTGTGCAAATGACGGGCCTGCTCAGAGCTCCACGGAGTCCGGGTAAATCCGGGATGCCTCAGGCTGCATCGCCAGCACCATGTACCCTCCGCTGGCACAGCCAGCCTCCCACCTGAGGTCCTCGAGGCCTCAGTGCCAGGAACCAGCTCAGCCATGGACTCACTGGGCGACCCTACACGATGGGGATCCTTCCAACAGGCCGCATGGCCCGACGTCACCTCAGCTCTCTGTGCTGCCTGGGAGGGCCGCCGCAGCCCGCCGATAAATCCAAACATTGACAAGCTCCGCGCAGCTCCCAGAATGCCTCACGGCTCAGCCAGGCCCTGGAAGATGACTCCCTTGCGGGGAACGCCATCCTCCCTCGGCCTCGTCCTGGCCTGCCTCCTCCCTGCACCTGCCCCCTGCCCCTCCAGCCTACCCACCTGCCCCTCCCGCTCCCCTATTTCTTCCTTCTGTGCTTCCCTTTGACTCTGCACACCAGACAAGCCTCTCCACATCGGCTTCTCCCACTGGCCCAGGCCAGGTTGGGTCCCCTGCTCTCTGCTCCCGCGGTTCCGGGTCCCCTCTGCCACGCCCCTTCCTGCTCTGGATTGCCGTTGTCTGCCTCACCCCTACCCGCCGCCCCCCGCCCAGTTCGTGAATGATGCAGTCCTTGCCATGCTCTGTGCCTCGGTTTCTCCTGCTGCTCAAACGGCCGAGGCCCAAGTGCAAAGCAGAGCGAGCGCGGGACCCTGCCTGCCCGGGCCCGGCCGCACCGGCCCCGCGGCCGGGGGACGCGCCCCGCCACCCCCGCCCGCGCGGCCTGCTCACTTGGGGTAGAGGTTCTGCACCCAGACCAGCAGCATGTACGTGTCGCGCTCGCACAGCTCGAACTGCGTCAGCGCCGCCAGCTGCGCGGCGAAGTGCCGGTGGTAGCTCTCGGCGTAGACGGCCACGACGCCGAAGTCGGCGGGGAAGAGCGGCTTCAGCCGCTCCACCACGGCCTCCAGGTCCTCCTTCATGGTGCGGCCCATGTGCAGGAAGGCGCGCTCCGCCTCCGAGCGGCCGTCGGCGCCCGCGGCCAGGGGCCGGCTCAGCCGCTCCTCCGCCGCCCGCGCCACGTCGCGCCGCCACAGCTGCAGCCAGCGCCGCGGGCGCGTGGCCGCCAGCACCGACGGCCCGGGCCCCGCGGCCGCCGCGCGGCGGTCCTCGCGCTCCTGCTCCGCCAGCACGTCCAGCGCCTGGCGCAGGCGCCCGGGCGGCGCCTCCAGCGGCCGGCGCAGCAGGCCGAGCACCTGGTCGCGCAGCAGCACGTGCAGCGCCTCCACCTTGCTCTGGCGCCGCACCAGCTCCTCCTCGCTCACGCCGCCCGCCGCCGCCGCCGCCTGCAGCTCCCGCTCCAGCGCCAGCAGCGGCCCGACCGCCTCCAGCCGCCCGAGCTCCAGGTCCGCCTTGAGCTCCTCCACTGCGACGACGGAACAGCGGTCAGCCGGCCGGCCCGGGGCAAGGGCGACGGCAGACACCGCTCGCCTCCCATGGCGCCCGCGGGAGGGGAGGCTGAGAACCCGAAGGGCGAAGCCATGCGCCCAGAGAGGCCAGTCGGTGTCCCAGACAGGACCGAAGCCGGGTCACCTACTCCCAGCCCCCCAGATGAGGTAGAACGAAGGTGGAAGCCGGGAGTGGGGACCCCTCTAAACCCATCATTCCCACCCTCTCTGTGTCCTGGAAGGAGCAGGCCATCCGCTCAGTGAGCCCCCGCCCTGCCCAGGCCCTGGCCAGCTCGGACAGGGCCCCCAGCCCCACACGGGGCTCCGGCCTACCTGTGGGCAACCCGGCCGCCGGCCCAGGAGGGGCCTGGAGCTCGCCCTCCGGCTCCGCAGAGCTGGGCTGGCCCTTCTTCTTCCTCCCTTTGGTGAAGACGCTGAACATGTTGGCCAGGCCTTTCGCCTTCTTCTTCTTCTTCTTCTTCTTCGAAGCCTCTTCCTCCTCCCTCTCCGGGGCTGCCTCGGCCTCCAGTGGTGGCACTAGGTCCTCGGAGGAGGCCTCCGACATGGAGGCCTCTGACTCAGCCTCTGACGTGGAGGGCTCCTTCTGGGGGCTTCCAAGGCGGTCAAGAACTCCTGGCACTGGCTGCTGGCCTGGGAGGCCTTGGAAGAGGGTCAGCATCTTCAGCATCGCCCTGGCTCAGGCCTGCAGGTTGGCGAGGGACGGGAGAACGAAGGGGTCAGCATGTGCGCAGCAGTTGGGCGCACAGGCCCAAGCACACAGTCGTGGAGGCAGCTCTAAACGAGCCTTATCTGCTGTCACCCTCACGACTGCCAAGGCTCTGGCCTTCTTCCATCCGTGCCTGTGCCAGAGCACAGACAGCTCAGCTCCTTCCCCGGACACCAGCTTCTCATCTCGCACAGCAGCCCTTCCGACTCCGCTCCGCCACCCCTCCACCCCCCGAATCTCCTGAGCAGGGAGGAAGCTGGGGGTGCCAAGCCTCCCGGATGGAGAGGCCCTCACTTCGTTTTTGGCAAATCCTTCCTCGATAGCCCATCCTCTGGGCAGGGGATCGCAGGACACGAAGGCACCCAAAATCCAGGAGCCCCTGGGGAGGGGCAGAGACTGGGCTGCAGTCCCACTGCACAGAGCAAGAACAGCGGTCTGGGGACCTCACACAGGAACAGGGCGGGCTGAGGCAGAGACCCAGCCCTGGCCCCGCCCTGCATCTTGCTGGGTTCTTCTCTTGTCTTGTCTGGCTATGGAGTCCCAGAGGGATGCTATGAGCAGAAACCTGGCTGCTCCTGCTGGAACCGCGAGGTGAACAGAACCCCGTATCCGGGCCCCATATCCTGGCCTTGGGACTCAGTCTGAAGAAACCATAGCGCCCTCTCAAACTCCAGTGGCTGGGAAAGGACTTCGGAGAACCTTTCACGTGTCGGGTAGGGACAAGGGACCAATGGGCCATGGCTGCCTGTGGTCACACAGTAACTCAGACCAGGAACCCAGGCTTCCTGGCTCCTGCTTCACCCTGCATGGTCCCAAATGGGGTGACAGCATCATCACAAAAGCTTTTACTTCCTGGATGCCCATCCCATCTCTTCCTCATTCACATCCAGGAAGGGTGTTACTGTCCTCGCCTCACAAAACTGACCCAGGGAGGCGCAGAACACCCCTATGGCCAACAGCTTGGGCTTGGAACTCATCACCTGGCTCTGGGTGCCCCCGCCTCTGTGACCCCACCACCTCACGAGCTGCATTCAGAGATGGGGGACCCCCTTGTGCCCAGTAGCACCCTTCCAGCACCTTGACCATTTTTGTCAGAGCACAAGATCAGTGGAGGGGAACATGACCGACCCCAGGGGAGAGAACAGGGATGGTCTCCCTGGTAACTGGGGTCACCAGTAACCTGAGTAGCTACTCCACCACCCAAGAGTAAATACACCCAATCATGACTCATGGCACATTCTGACTTCGATTCTGCTTTGCAAAGGCTCTGCCAGGCAGGAGGAACCGGGGTGTGTGCGTGCGTGTGTGTGTGTGTATGTGTGTGTGTTAGAGGGGGGCCTTGCCCTAAGCACACAGCAGGCGTGGTGGCTCAGATCAGGCCTGGGAGACTTTCTAGAGACCCTGTCACCTCCCCATCAGCCCACCTATCTTGTCGCATTCCCCCAGTGGCTCGTCCCAACCCCCTGAGCTTGGCCAAAGCCACCTGGGGGCCAGGAAGCCTGGGTTCCTCCTACTGGCTCCACCAGGTGCCCTGGGCCAAGTCCTACAGTGGCCTCCCCTGTGCCATGCAGGTTGGAAGTTCCACTACAGAACCAGGCAGGGGGTGGCTGGGGCACCCCCAAACCAAAGTCCCTAGATGTGAGACCACTAGGCGCGTCTGCCATGCCCACCCATGCCCCAGCTTCCCCTCCTGATCCATCCCATTGTCATGCCATAGGAGCTGGTCTGGCAGGCTGGCCGGGGCTGCTCGGCCACATCCTGGATGCCCAGGCCCGTCCTCTGGTCCTCTGCCCTCCTGCTGGAGTGAGGGAGAGGGCCATGTGGCCCAGTGGCACTGCCCAGCAGCCTCACCTCTGCCCTCGCCGCCCCCCACCTCCTTGGCCCCCACACATGCTGGGCTCCATCTGACCTCCAGACCTTGCTCTCGCAGGTCCCCGCATGGCATCGCTGCCTTCTTGCCTCTGGGCCACAAAATCCTCCTCACCCTTCAAAGTCCTGCAGCCCGTGGCTCTCCGAGTGCTGAGACGATGCGGTGACACCACACGGCCAAGGGCCAGCCGCTGGCCGGGCCTCAGTCAGCGTTGTGTCCTGCGTCCCAGTGTCTGTCACGCCAATCTCAGCGCCCAGGTCTGCAGAGGAGGGCAGGAGAAGCATCCCATCAAGCCCGGGCGCTGTCTGCGGGAGACAAGGGGCCCAGAAGTGGCACCCCTCCTTCAGTTTTCCCAGCTCCCCCTGCTTCTCCTAAGGCCCACGTGCCCCTCACCCTCCTCCCCCAGCCAGGACCAGCGTCCACACAGCCCGGCCTGGCCTCTGCACCTGGCTCCTGCGACCTGGGCGGGATGGGGAGGACATACCCATCGCCCGGATGACAGCGCTCCGGCACGTAACACATGAAATGACTTGGCCTAGGTCAGCCAGCCAGCCTTCCTCCCCCCACCACCCGTGGGCCTCAGCCTTCTTCCTGCGAAAGGAATTCCCGCCCTCTGCCACCCCCGCGCCTTTCCCCACAGCCCCTCCCTCCGCGCTGAGAGCGCCAGATCCTGGCCCTCCGCGGCACCAAGCGCAGCCACTTGGGTCAGGGGCCTCAGTTTCCCTGGAGGTGGGGCTACGAAGTGCTGGAAGCTTTGAGCGCCCCGCCCCCTCCGCTGTCTTCTGGCCGCGGAGTAGGCGTCGCGCGGACCCGCAGCCGCGCGGAGTGGTGGGGACAGACGCCCGGCCCGGTGAGTGGAGGCCACTTACCGTGTCAGCCGGCCGCCGCAGTCCCTCAAACCCTGGCGCGGCCTGAAATAGCCTCAGACCCCGCCCCAACCCGCCCGTTCCTCTTGGCAACCGCGGAAAACCCGCGGGCGGGCGCCAAGGCGAGCGCCGCCTGTGTCCCCGGGCGCGCGAGCCTCCCGAGGTGGTGCCGGGGCTGTCCAGGAGGGGAAGGGTGCGGGGGGTCGCAGGCAGGGTGGCGAGACTGGCCGAGAATCCGGGTACGTGGGGTGCAGGGACCGGCGCCCAGGGCGGACCCGAATCCCTCTGGCGCTGACCCATTGTCCGACGACGGCTTCTGATTGGCTGGCTGGAAAGGACCCGGGGCTCAGGCCCACATTTCCGCGTCACAGAGCCAGCACCCACCAAGCGTCCCTCCCCACGCCGCGGACTACGGAAAGGTCCCACCCTAACATCCTCGGCCACGCGAGGATCGCCCCCTCTGGGGAGCGCGTTGCTTACTCTGGGTATCACTGTGACCACCTAGGAGCCTGGGGAGGGAGCCTTCCCGGAGGAGGCGCCCTAAGGGAAAGGGAACTTCAGGGATGGTCAGCTGTTGACAGAGTTCCTGGGCCAGGCGCCTTCCTACGTTCTCACGAGCAGGACTTGCTTGAAATGAGGAAATGGCTCAGAAAGGTGAAGTGGCTTGCCAGAAATCAGGTGGGCAATGATGGCGGAGTCGGGATTCACACCCTCCTGGTGACCCTTACCTAAGCCCTTTCCCTTTCTGGGACCAGGGCTGGGCCAGGACAGGCTCCTGGAGGCACAAGGCTGGGCCCCAACAGCTCAGGCTTGATCATCACTCAACTCAGTTTTGTCCTCCCTTGGTGTGGCCTTGAGCGGGGCACACCCCTTTCTGGGCCTCGGTTTCCCCATCTGAGCCCAGTGTCTCCGGGTCTGCAGTGGGGCGGGGAGGGGGTGCTGGTGGTCCCTTCCCTAGAAATTCCTGACCTCTGGGAAGGACTCGTCATCCAGGAATTTCCCGGCCGGGCTTCTCGTGGAGCTTTGGTCCCTCCCTCCCTTGCATTTGCTCCCCTCCTCCAGCTGGCTCCCCTCTCCCCCTCTGGCGAGTGGGCGGGCCACCGAACTGGAGTGCCCCTAGGAACGGAGAACTTCCTCTTCCTCCCTGGGAATGGTGGTCAAGTGTCAGGTTTGAGATTAAACATTGGTCCTGGTTCCTGGGGCGGGGGCAAAGCTGAGGAGAGGGTGAGAGGGGCTTTGGGACGTGGCAGTAAGATGGGCTCCACCCCTTCTCTCCCAGAGGCGGAGGCAGGGGATGACATTTTTCAGAAAAGCCACCAGAGCCAGTGCCCCAGGGGCTGGGAGGGGCATTCCATCTGCCCTCCCCGCCCCCGCCCCCCTTGCACAGAGGAGAAAGGAAAGGCCAGGACCCCCAAGTTCATCCAGCCAGATGGGCGCATGGGATGAGGACCGAATGGCCCTTGGCTCGCTGCCTGCTGCGGCCGCCTTCCAAGTCCTGAAGCCCAAGGGACCCCACCCCCCACCCCAGAGTCTCCAGATCCCATCGCTGGGCAGGAGTGACTCTCTGCAGCGCAAGGACCGACCGGGTGGCCAACCTCACCCCTACCGCCCATGCCACCTGGACCCGTCTCCATGACTTCATCTGAACAGCAGCCAGGGCCAGGGCTTGGGAAAAGCTGCCTTTCCCTTGTCATGTTCCCTTTCCCTGAGGTCTGGCGTGAGGGTCAAGGGTCATGTATGTGAAGCCCCCAACCCAAGGGAAAACCTCTGAAAATGGGGCTGCAGGAGGGATGACAGCCAGGGGAGGAGGCTGACGGTGGGAGCTATTCTCGCCCCTCGACAGAGGGGGAAACTGTCCCCAAGAGGCAGACACTTCCAGAGGGAGTCAAAGACCAGCCAAGAATTCCACCGTCATTAAGAAATGAGCATCAGATGCTGGGCGGGAGTGCGCCTGGCCAGCTGCAGTCCATTCTCCCCCGCGCCCAGCAGCCTGGCAAAGTTCAGGCAGGCCCAGAAGTCAAGTGCGCCAGCACCTGGCCAGGAGCCCTGGTCATCTCGCACGCAACATATGACCTTGGGAGCCAGGACACGTGTGACTGCATCTCCCTTCCCTCTGCTCAGAAGTGGCAGCTAACTTTTTAAGTACACGTTTACATGTGTCACAACCATCGCCACCATCGTCCATCTTCTTGCAAAACAAACTCATCAAACATTAACTCCCCCTCCCCCCACCCCCAGCCCTTGGAAACCACCATCCTGCTTTCTGTCTCCAAACATTTGACTATTCTAAGTACGTCACATGTGTGGAATCATTCAGTGTTTGTTCTTTCGTGACTGGTTTATTTCACTTAGCATAATGTCCCCAAGGTTCATCCACGTTATAGCATGTGTCAGATGTCCATCCTTTTTAAGGCTGAATGATATTCCGTTGTTTATCCATCACCTGTCAATGGACACTTGGGTCGCTGCCACTTTTTGGCTACTGTGAGCGGTGCTGCCGTGAATGTGGGGGTGCAGATACGTCTTCCAGACCCTGCTTTCAATTCTTTTGGGTAGACAGCCGACTTTTGTTTAACTCCCAAGAGCCACTCTGTTCTAAACGCTTCGCATGCAGTAAAACCTCCCGTCTCTGCACCTGAGCTGTCTGGCCGGGCAGGCCCTCGTTGCATCTGACCTGACTACGTCAAGCTTCATTTCAGATATTGATTGACACTGGGGCGAGGCGATGTTTTCATCACACTGTCTTGTGAAGCGGGCGCCCTTAATTATCCCTTTTTCACGGATGAGGAAACTGAGGCACAGACAGGTGCGGTCATGTGCCAGTCGGTGGCGGGGCCGGGAGCCCTGTGGCTGAGCCCTGTGCTCTTTGACTTTTCCTCGATGTCACTCTACGTCTGAAATGAAGCTCGAGGTAGTTCCGTCAGACGCGAGGAAGGCCCGCCCAGCCCGAAAGCTTCCGGGCAGAGATGCGAGATGTTACTGCCCTCCGCTCCTTTCATCTTTGAAGATAGAAAGGTTTCCCAGTATTTCATGGCCTTGTTCATTAATCCAGTCTTTACTCTCTCCCTCTGGGGAAGCCCAGACGCATGAGCTGGTGTGTGATTAATGGTCCTCGCTCTGTGCCATCTCGGGGTGGTCTAAGAGCCTCGCGGGAGAGATGATCCCTGGAAATGGAAGAAGTGTGGGGGCTATGGGGGGTGGGGGGCTGTGCATACTGGGTTGGGGCAGGTGGGTGCAAAGGCTCAGGGCTGCGCTCACAGGAAGGAAGGGGCTGTGGCTTGCGGGGCCTGGCCAGAAGGCATGGCCAGTGGCCTTGGTCACAACAGTGGTCTTGGCCATGGGGTGGGCTCCTTGGGACCAGGAGACCAGGGCACCCCAAGCTGCCACGCAGCCCCACCCCCACAGGCCCGGGCCACTTCCCTCTGTGGGATGACTTGCACTTCCTTGTCAAGGCCGGCTCCCCAATCCCGCCTCTGCCTCTCCTTCTCCAGCCATCGCCTGACCCGGGACCCCTCCTGGGGCCTCTTGTTTCACGGGATTGCCCTCCTCACTAACTGCACTGACAGATGAGGAAACTAAGTCTCAGAGGGGTAAGCGGACACATAGGTTAAGGCCTTGAGGCAAGGGTCCCCGCTGCCACCAGGCCTCCCCCGAGAGAAGTCACTTGCTCAGGGTCATTCGCAGCTGCACCAGACCTGGGCTGGAGTCTGCTGACCTCCCTGGGGACCACGGGATGGCCAGGACAGCTGACCAGGAGCCACCCTCACAGAACACCCTCTCCCATGAGAGCGCTCGCCCCCGCATGAAGATGTTGACTTGTCAACAGTTCCTTCCCTTTCTCCCAGGAGAAAGGCGGGTCACACACTCCTTTCTGTGTCTGGCAGATAGAAAAACTCAAGTCTAAGGGGAAACGGCTTCTGCAAGGACCATGGGGCAACAGGTCCCCAATACCGGTGGCCTTCCACGGAGTGCAGTACAGGAGGGCTTCCTGGAAGGCGCGCGCTGCCAGGAACCAGGGACTGTCCAAGTCAGCCCGATGGCCTGGCCCCTCTCTTTAAAAGGCCTGGCTTTTCACAGTGGTTTTTGGTGGTGATGCAAGATGGCCAGGGTTAGCTTCTGTCACCTAGGGCCTGGGGCCGCCCGGGGGCCCTTCCGCTAGCTAGCATGACTTCCAGGAAAACAGCTGAAGAACTCTGCTTTCCACTGCGTCCCATCCAAAAACAGAGGCCGGTCATGAGTCAGGAGCTCTGGTGGGAAGCCCAGTGCTGAATGGGGCCAGGCCAGGGCGGGGAGGGGAGGGAGGCTGCCCCAAAAAACAGAGAGCCTGCCAGTCCCCAGAGCCTGGCTGCTGTGTGCTCCGCCCCATGCAACACCAGCAAGCTCTGGGCTTCCGAACTTTGGAGAAGCAAGGCACGACGGTGGGGGCTCCGGCACAGGGACCGCCTGGCCCCGGTGATTTTAGACACACGGCTTCACCCCTGGTGCTTCAGTCTTCCCTCCTGGAAATGGGGCTGACATGTGCTTGAGGGGTGCTTGGTAGGCTGAAGGAAGATGGGAAGATGGTGTGTGTCAGTAAGAACCGCCGCTCCCGGGAGTGTGGGCTGCAAACCAGGCCCCCCTCCAGCACGTTCGCATTTTCTCAGACGGTGCTCCCCATTTCGCACCAGGAGCTAGAGGGCAGAGAGGTGGAGGAACTTGCCTGGAGTCACCCAGCTGGGAAGGTGCAGAGCCGGGACCCCAGCCTGCAGGTGTCTGAATCCACAAGCTAATTCTTAACCCTCACTCTAAATCCGCAGGGAGAGCAAAGCTCAAACTGCCAAGCAGAGCCTGGCACGTGGCAGGCCCCCCAGAGATGGTGGGACTGCTCAGGACACCCCTCTTTCCTAAGACCCTAAGATCCATTATTTGAAGACTCTCTCAATCTAAGAAGTTAGTTCTTACAGGGCTCAAGGACTGCCCGCCCCGCCCCCCAACCTCGATGCCTCTGCAAAAGTGGCTTCTTCACCCATGCCCGAAACTTCATGACGCAGGTCCCTTCCTTGGCTAAGTTTTACAAACTCAGGGGTCCTGGAAGGAACCCTGGTTGCTTCTGGGGAAGGACACAGGGGAGATGGGAATAAGGAGACTTCACTTTTTATCCTTTCTGTACCTTTTTAATTTGGAACCGTGTGAATGTATCACTATCCGAAACATGATCGAAGTTAAAAATGAAGACACTTATCACGTTTTATAAGCCGCCGATGTGCGTGTGGGCGGGTGTGCAGACAGAACAGAGCCTTGCAAGGAGGAAGGGCCTTGGCGATGACCAGGCCAGGCTCTGTGGGTCCCGGGGTGGGCCTGCCTTGTCCAAGCTTCCATCCCCTCCAAGCTTTGACTAGCATGAAGTCCCAGGGAGGCGGGGCTGAGACCCTGGTGGCACTCACCCATGGTGGGGGGCTGCACCGCCCCCCTCATGGGACTTGATCCCCTAGACCCGGAGCTTGGTGGGCCCTGTCTTGCCACAGTACCCAGCACAAGCCCACTGCCCAGCGTGCCACCCATCGGCTGGGACCAGTCCCTCCCCCAGGCCCGAGCATGGACAGCGGGCAGACAGTGACCCCGGCAGGGGCTCCTCTGGTCTGCTGGGGTTCCCAAAGGGACTCTGTGGTAGAAGGAAGTGAGACGGGGGACGGCACTGGGCCCTGGGAACAATGTAGCCTCCTTCCCCCGACCACCGCCTCCTATCCCACAGACGGTGCAGGGGCCCCCCTGAGATCTGGGGCCAGGAAGGAAGGGGCCTGGGTCACCAAGCAAGGAAGGCAGAGGGAGAGGCTGTGCAGGCGCGGGGGTAACATGCTGACCGCTGCTCGCAGCACAGCTTTGGTGCTAGGGTCTCATTTGCCCCGAGCTCCCTTGCCTGCTGGGTGGTGCCCGCGTGCTGCAGATGAGGACACCGAGCCTCAGAGAAAAGCGCCCAAGCCACCAGCTGCGGGAGGGTAGAGCTGAGACCTGAAGACACACCTGTGTGCCATGGCCCCATGGGCTCGTCCAACAATACGCTCAAGCAGGAGTGGGCCCGAGCGCCAGGGACCAGCAGGGAGAGGTACCACACAGGGCGCAAGCCCCCTTCTGTCACCCTGGGCCTGCCCTTGGGCCGGCAGGCTGTGGTTCCCCATGCCCTTGGACCTCTGCACCCCACCTTGGCAGGCTGGCCCTCCACACCTTCACATCGCCCTCCCAGCCAGGCCCGGTCTGGAGCCCCAGAAACTTCTCAGAGCAGGCCCTGTCCCGAGGGCCCATAGGCTCAAGGACAGAGAGCAGAGGCCCCTCTAGTCCATGAAGGGACCTGGAAAGCTTGGGCGTCGGAGGAAGCCGAGCTGAGCAGAGAGGAGAGAGGAGAGCCATGCTGTGGAGGGGGGTGCGGGGGGTACCAGGGATCAGAGGGTGGGGCCTGGGACCCAAGCTCGGGGGCAGTAAGATGGTCCCAGGCTACGCTGCTCCACTAGAGGAACACAGACACTGGGCCATGGTCCTCTGTCCCCGGGGCACAGACGGGCTGGCTCTCCAGGAACACGAACACGCACGTGCACACGCATACTTCCTTATCAGCCAGGTAACTCGCTCCGCGACATGGAAGCAGCTCTGGGAGCCAGCCCACCCTGCTGGCCTGGATAACAGATGGCCAAACACTCTGGGCTCTTTGCAAGGCCTCAGAGGACCTGGTGGGCAGGGAGGGTGGGAGGGTCCTGGGCACAGCACCCACCCACCAGGACAGAGAGGCCAATGGCCAAAGCCCTTGGTCTGAACCATCCCAGTGTGTCCCCTGCCTCTCAGCCAGCCCTATGGTCTCCAGCTTCCCGAGTGCACCCTCATTAGGAGCTGCCATCCGGCCTCCTGCTCATCCTGCTTGCCTTGGGATGCTGACCGTGGCCCCCGGCCCCTGCCAGGCTGGCAGGGACACACACCAGGGCACACATACGCACCTGGGCACAGACTTCCTGGCTCTGGGCCTGGAAATGCTTAGGAAGGCAGCCCTGAGTCTCGGGCCTAGATCCTTCCCCTGCAACTGGAAAGAGGCTGCTCAGCCTCCTGGGGCCCTGCCGCCCTCAGGCTTTGCAGCCTCTCTGAGTTCCCCCACTCCTGCACTCGGGGTCTTAGGTCCTGGGAACATGGGGTCCCAGGGGGCCAGGGTCCTGGCTGTATGGCTGACACTTCGCTCTCCCCAGCCTGGGAGTCGCACCCCATTTCACAGCTGGAAATACTGAGGCCCAGAGGGATAAAGGAACTTGCCAACAGTCTCATGGCTGCAGAGTGGCAGAGCTAGGACTGGACATTTTCCCACCTCAGCAGCCTGGCTGGGAAACCCGGGCCCAGAACCTTCAGACTTAAACTTAGGGGCTCAAGGGCCAGGTCAGTCAGGGTCTGCGCCGGGGGCTGCCGGGGCTTCCTGAGGAAAATCTGGCCAACACCAGACCAAGTCAAGACTTCCTATACCCCACCCTACCCGACCTGAGACTCACCTAGGCCACTCTTGGCCACTGGGGCTACAGGTGCAGTGAGGCTGAACTGTCAATCATCTGCCCCTTCCTAGTAAAAGAGGTGCCCCTCTGATACGGCCCCTCCCCGTGGCTGCAGATCCCAAGCCACCTGTGCTGGCGCCTGGTGTGAAGCCGTGCCCACCTCTGCCCTCTGCTGGCCTCAGTTTCCCCATTGATACAAGGACTCAAGCACGCCGTGCCCCCAACCCCCAGCCCAGAGCCTGGGAGCCTGGGAGCCCAACCTCTCCTCTTCCTCATTCCTGCCCCACCCAGCCCCACCCACCAGATGCCCTGCTCTGGACACTCCCTTGCTCCCTCGACCCCTGTGCACCCATGGAGCAGGCAGCCCTGGCATCTGCTCCCAGTTCCCGTTGGACCCCAACGTGACTCAGTCTTGGCTCAGAGCTCCAGCCTTGGTGCAGGGGACCGGGCGGAAGTGCCTCGGTCCCACCCACTGGCTGTCCACAGTGTAAGGATCTGTGCCCAGGAGGAGAAAGGCCCCCACCCGCCCAGCCAGTCCCGCAGTTTTCAGGACCCTCGCCCTGTCCTTGGCTGACTCAACTGTGTTGGGCCCTTTGAACCTTGGACCACCTATGGTTACCTGCTCCCCACTCCTGCCATGGTCAGGGTTAAGCCCAGAGAGCCAGCGGGGGCTTCCTGCAGGGGTGTTGGGGCGGGGGCGGGGGGTGGCACCCATCCCGCCTGTTTCAGTGTCTCCCTGTACATCCCCTCATCTCAAGCCGGGCGTCCTTGGCCGGCCCAAAGCTGCCAATGCAAATGAGCTTTCCGGTCAGCCTCACCAGCTGGCAGGAGCCAGATTTCAGTGCCAGCTTTTCATGAGACAAGGACGGGGGTGGTGTGGTGTGGGGGGCAGGTGCACACTGGAGTGAGCTTTTTGCAGCTCCATCTCCGGAGCTGACACTTATCAGGTCATCTCCCCCCCCCCCCCCCCCCAACCCCCACAGTGTCAAGCTTCAGCAACCCTACAACTCTCTCTGCTGAGAAGTCCGTCTCGCATCTAACCCGGACACCAGAAGGTGCAGGGCAAACCTGGGCCTTTTCTGGTCTCCCAGGGGCCCAGGCCTGCTTGGAGCAGGAGAGAGCAGTGCCCGCTTCTGCTGGGGGAGGATCGCTTGGCACGTGAGGCGAGCAGTCCAGGGCGCCGGGTTCTGAGCCCCGTTTGCTCTGCAGCCACAGCTGTGGTCTCCCCACTGATACAATAAGCAGAAGAGGGCCGTCCACTACATGGAGGCACGACAGAGCCTTCCGGCCTGGCTCCTTGGACCCGGGGACCCAGGCCTCCTGCTCCCAGACAGCTTGGTCCTGCACCCCACTTGGGGGTACACCATTTTAATTCATGTTTATTTAAAAAATAAATACTCTGTTGTTTGCTTTCAGACTGGGAGTGGTGTGGGACACTCAGGCGGGAAGGCCTTCTCTGATACAGTGTTGGAGGGAGGCCCTGGCTCCCACGCATGCCCCCACAGATGCCTGAAATGCCTCTATTGTGGCTGCGACTCTTGGCCCAGCAGCGTGCTTGGCAGAGGACAAAAATACCATGACTCTGGGCTTCAGGGTTGGGAGCGGGGCTGAGCATGCCTCCCTGGACTCCCAGCTCCAGGTTCGGGGCCTGCGGGAACGTGGTTGACCCTACGCCTGCTGCAGCCCCCGCCTGGGGTGGGCTCCCCTCTGGACCGGGAGCAGTTAGATGCAGGCCATGAGCATGTCCACGGATGGGGGCACCTTGATCTCCTGGAACAGCACGCGGTGCCCATGGGTCCCGGAGTCCCCAGCCTTGGCCACAGCCCTCAGCAGGTCCTGGGCGTGCTGCAGGAGGCGCTGGTTCCGCCGGTGGCCCAGGCGGCGCAGGGACAGGATGGCCAGCACGTGGTCCCGTCTGCAGAGACACGGGGCCTTTGCTGAAGACCCAGCACCTCCAGGGACCCCACATCCCAGGCGGAGGGAACCCCTCGCTCAGGATGGACGTGCGAGGGCACCCACATTCCTGGAGCCTGGTCTGAGAGGGGCTGGGAATGAGGAGCAGAGCCCCCGGAGGGGCTGGCTGGTACTTGAAGGGTGCCTGCCAGGTGGAGACGGGAAGGGGCCCGCTGGACAGGTGAGACAGCCCGTGCAGAAGTTCAGAAACGCGGCCTGAGGGAGGGGGGGCGACGTGGCCCTGCAGGGGGCGGTCAGGGTCAGGGGACCTCCAGACGCTCGTGTGAGCCCCGTGCTGGTGGCTGCAGCCAGAAGGGCACCGCGTGGAGGCGGGAGGCCAGCACCCAAGGGCGTCGCTAGAAGCTAGTTGCCCCTTCGCAGCCCAAGCACCCCTTCAGGGCTCTAAGCAGGAACCTGGGAAGGTGGGGCGGCAGAGGGTGGAGGGGGGGACACGGAGGTCCCAGGAGGGGAGCCCCAGAGCGTTACTTTGTGTTGCAAGGTGAACAATCACTCTGAGTCAAAGGCAGAAAGACAGCTGGGCCAGGCCTGGGAAATCTCCCCGGGGCTTGGCCGCGGGGCCAGAGAGGGAGTGAACACCGGGTTTTCTGCGCCCTCCCCTATCCTGGAATCTCCCAGGCCTGTGGAGAAATTCAGACCAGGATTTCCACAAGGTCGATGACTCACCCAAACCCCAGTACGACCCGGGGATCAAAGCCTCCTTCCTCTTGGCAGGAGTTTCCAGAGAGGGCTTTCTCTCGGAGGTGGGGTCACACCTCCCCCCAAACTCCCGGGGACATGTCTCCACCATTGGACTTCTGATGAGGGGCCCCAAGCTCGCTCAGACTCCAGGGCTCCCCCATCCCACCACGAGACCAAACGAGGACCTCAGGGAAGAGCTTACGAGGGGGGAGCAGCCCTGTTCCCTGGCTTCCCCACCCCCAATGGGCTCCCGGGGCTCCTCACCCGCCCACCTACAGCCCCCAGGACCCTGCTGGAGGCACAGATCCCAGGCCCCACGGCCCCCTGGCGCTCCAGCAGAGCCCGGGGTGGGGGCAGGTGGGGCGCAGACCTGATGTCGGGGTAGCTCCGGATGAGCGTCTCCAAATGCCTCTGGATGTCCTCTTTGTAGGTCTCACCCAGTATGTCCGCCACACACGGGATCGCTGGGCCCAACCACGTGGCCCCAGAGCCCTGCAGAGGCAGGGGGACAAGTGCAGGGCTGGCCATCTCCCCAGGAGTCCCTTTGCCACCTCTGCAGTCTGCCTGTAACCCGTCCATTAGTGTGCTGTTGGCCCTTCTCCTGCGGCCCCCACTGCAGCCCCACGGAAGGGGACATGGGACTTGGCACGCAGACTCGCCACAGCACGTTTGGCATCTCTCCAAGTGCAGCACAGTGTCTTCACTCTCTGCTCATACGGGTAAAGTGAGGCCCCAGCGGGGAGGTCCTGCCTGGAGTCACTCAAGTCGGGGACCAGCAGGCCGGATGAGGGGTGTTTGTGTAGGGAGAGGGTACCTCGGCTCCACTGAGCCCGTCCAGTCCAGAAGATGCGGCTGCGACCCTCACTCTTTCCCCATGCACCCCACAAAATGTAAGCAAGCTACGCAAAGCACCGCCCACTAGGCCCCGCCCCTCTCCGGCGGTGCGGGGTGGAGGCCTCCGCTTTCCCCAGAGCCCTGCGCTATGCTCTGGGCTCTTGCAGGGACCAAGCAGAAGTGAGAACAGTGAGTGAAGGGCCCATGGCTGCAGGTACCAGGCGCTGGAAGGTTCCGTCAATGGCCTGGGCATCAAGGGCCATCTTCTGGGAGCAGGCCATGCGCTCCACGCCCCGGAGCCGCTCCTGCGGCCTCAGCGCCTGGGCCAGGTACTCCCGGACCACGTAGCGGTGCACCTCCTGCAGAATCTCCTGGACAGCGGGGGCGGGGTCAGGCCCAGCAGCCTGGCCGGGCATGCCCCCACCAGGCGCCGGCCCCTTTCAGTTACCTGTGCCGGGCTGGGACCACAAGCTCCAGCTGGCTGGTGAAGGCCAACACCTTCTCCATGATGGGCAGCAGTGCATCTTGAGTCAGCCAGGCCTTGGTGCACAGGACCCTGAAGAGTGGCTGCGGGCGAGGGTGGGAGTGGGGACTGTCCAACCGCGTCCTCCCCGGCCACCAGACCCTTCCCTCAGAGCCCAGCACGCGGCTCCTGACGGGTGTTTCAGGCCTGGGGACAATCTGTCAATAGGAAGAAACTCTAGGGGACTATCTGACTTCTCGACAGGGTACCCTAGTGACATCTCCTCTCCTACCACAAATTATGTGCCCTGAGCTCCAGGGGGCACAGTGTGAGTTGGAGCCTCTGGCCCGGCCTTGCTTGGAGGAGCCCTGGGGAGGTGCTGAGTCCTTGGCCCTGTGTCCTTGGGCCTTCTGTCTCCAAGAAGTGGAGACTAATTGTCCTGCTCAGCTGAGAACTTGTCTGGATCTCCTGACCACCCCCAAGACACAACACCTGAAACTGCCCCTGGGGTAGATGAATGCTCTGACTTGGACCCCCAGGTTCCAGGGCCCGGGGAGCACCTGCTGGGTGTGTAAAGCGGGGAGAGAAGGGCCCATGCCACGCACCTGCACATCGCGCTGCAAAGCCAGTAGCAGCTGCTTCTGGAAGGTGCAGATGGTCGCCACCAGGGGCTTCTCCAGCTCCGCAAAAGTTCCCGGGAACCTGGCCAGAAGACTGGTCCTGGGGAGCGGCAAGGTGGGGCAGGCTGGGGGACAAAGCCCAGCATACAGCCATGCAGGCTAGTGCCACACCAACTCCATTCACTTAGACTATAGTGTGAAAGGCAGCCCCTGCAGCCACGCGGTGTAGTAACCCTGGGAGCAGAGTCAAGTGAGGTGACAGCACCAAACCCCCAGGGGCCCATCATCGAGGGGTAGGTCAGAGGGATGCTGGTGGTGGCCCCACTGCATGGCAGAGCCACTCTGTGACAGCTCTGATCCAAACCTCCATCCATCCTGGACCGTGCAGCACAGCGTGCCTGGCAAAAGGGCCCTCCTCTGAGCCTTATAACTGCCTCCCTGAAGGTGACGATGTCCCCATTTCACTGTTGAGGAAACTGAGGTCTAAGCTATGCCCAGTCCCTGGTTCGGGGACGGAAAAGGGCAGGCTAACGTTCCATCGGGGGCTGGCCAGAGGCTGCCTACCGGAAGATGGGAATGTTCCCGGGGGCTGAATTGATGGGCCTGGCGCAGATTAGGGACAAGGGAATGTTAGGGAAATAGTGCCTCCTTGTGGTCAGGCTCTGGATTCAGACAGGCCTGGTTCAAGTGCCAGGTCCAGCACATACTGGCCATGTGACTGTGGACAAGTGGCACTTTCCCCCCCGAACCTCCACTTTCCCATCTGTACTCTGGGATGTCACACTTGGGATGAAATGCATCCGACAGATAAAGCCCTAGCACAGTGCCTGGCATATCACAAGTACTCACGAAGAGCGAATATAAACGGAGTCTTCTAAGGCAGGGGTCCCCAACACCTGGGCTATGGACCAGTACTGGTCTGTGGCCTATTAGGAACCGGGCCTCACAACAGGTGAGGGGCCCGAGAGTGAGCGAAGCTTCACCTGTATCTGCAGCCGCTCCCCAGCGCTAGCATCACCCCCTCAGCTCCACCTCAGATCATCGGACATTAGATTCTCATAGGAGCACCGGTCCCTGGTGCCAACAAGGGTGGGGACCGCTGTTCTAAGGCATTGAGTCCTAGGGGCAGGTGCTCTGATTTCCACTTGACAGAAAAGGAAAAGAGGCACAGAAAAGGGACGTGACTTATCTCAAGGCACACGGCCAGCTGGGATTGGAACCCAGGATGGCTGAGTCTGTGCCCATAGCCGCTGGCTGCCCTGCAGCAGCTGGTGCACCCCAGCGAGGTGGAGACCCTGACATTTGGTGTGAGGTTAAAGACACATAAGGTGGGCAGCCACTGCCAGCCTGCAGGGAGGGCCTCTGTCTCTTGGGGACAGAGGGATCCAGGCCGCGTCCCCAGTATATCTCAGGTGGAATGTAATGGAGGGCGTCCCGAAAAAGGGGGTGTCTTAAAAAGAAAGAAGTCTGGCTGGGATGAAGGGAGGAAAACAATGGAGTCCAGAGTGGCAGGGATGGACTGGGCAGGAAACCAGGGTGGCAGGGATGGACTGGGCAGGAAACCGGGGTGGTTGTAACTTCTCGGCCTCTGCTCAGCCTTGAAATACCCTGCATCCCTTCCAGGGACTCAGCCCCGCGGATGAAAGACCCCACAGCGGGGACAGGTGTTGGGGGGTGCATTCCTGGAGGCCACCTGGGACGTCCGCCCAAACGCCTGTGTCCAAATTTGTTTCCTTTGCGCGCGCGCCAGCAGCCGAGAGCCATCCGCGTCCCGGTTTCTGGAGCTCGCGCGCCCCCTGCTGGCTGCGCCGGCACCGCGCCCCGAGGAGGAGCAGGAGAGACCCACCTGAGCTCCTCGCAGGCGTTGATGTTAGCGCCCAGGTGCAGCTGGTTCACTGCTTCCGATTCCAGAAAAGCCTTTTCAAATCTGGGAGCAGGGTACGCAGAAGCCTTGGGGAGCCTTCCCGTCGCTCTATAACCCACCTCCCCCCGGCCCTTCCCTCCTCGAGTCCCCACGCAGACCTCCAGCCTTATGATGAGGCTCCTCCCTCCGACGTGTCCCGGCATCTCCGACTCCCCCAGGGACGACCACCGTCCACACCGGGATCCGGCCGCTCACCCACCCCGCCCAGGCAGAGGATGCGCCCGCACCTGGGCACAAAGAGGCCAAGCTCGCGCGCGCATATCTTCAAGGTGGTGGCCTCCAGCTCCGCGGAGATGGCCCTGGCCGCCTTCACGTGCTCTGCCACCAGCTGCGAGTGATGCCACGCGCTGAGCGGGAGTCTGAACCCTTGCACCTAATGCCCCCAGCCCCCACCTAGTGGCTCAGCACGCCCTGCTCTGTCTCACAGTCTCAGCTTCAGCTTCCAGTGGCCCCCACCTGGGGGTCAACCCTCCCAACTACCCGGGTACACCATGGCCACCTGCCAAGCTGGAAGCTGCACTCTGGCGCTCCCAGCCTGGCCATGCGACCAGCATCCCTCGTCCCGCCCCACGTGCAGCTTCAGGCTCCCCGCTAATGGGGAGGGAAGGTTAGGACCGAATTTTATAACTTTGGGTGTCCCCACCTCCAAGGAGACCAAACACCGGCTGCGGCCAAACATACGTTCCCTCCTCAGCCCCCCTCGCGGGCCGCAGCCGCACCATGTGAACGTCCACGGACAGCGGCGTGTGGTAGCGGCCCTGTATCACGTCGGGCGCCTCGGCGTCCTTCCAGCGGCTCTGCTCCAGCTCCAGGATGCCATCGAAGCAGCTCGCGATCTTGGTCTGTGTGGGATGGGAGGGGGTGGCGGCGAGACCTTCCCAGAAAGGAGATCCGGGTGTCCCCTACCTCCCGAACCCTGTCGCGTGCCCTTGGAGACAAGCATCACCCAGCGAGGGCACAAGCCGCGCCCGAGGCCACAGGGTGAGGCCTGAGCCGCAGCCGGCACTTGGAATGCGATCCCGCAGGCGCTGCACGGCCCCGCCCGCCCTGGCCCGGCCCCGCCCCCGCCGAACCTCGAGGAAGCTGGTGTAGTCGTTCTCCAGCCGCGCCCACACCTCCGGTGCCAGGAGCGGGGGCAGCGGCTCCGTGGACAGAGTCAGGTCCGGGGCGCCCAGGAAATTAGGACTAGAAGACAGGCAGGGGGCTGATGCGGCAGCGGCTGCCCCACTCCCCTCTGGCCGGGCTCAAAGCCTGACGTCATCACCAGCCATTACCGGAGGGTCCCGGACCGGGGCCTCTGGTCACTCACTCCGCCCCGCACCCCGCCCTCCCGGCTTCTGTGCCAACCCCACCTCGCCCCACAAGCTTCTCAATGCTGAATGTCCTGGCGCTCTGGCAATCGGCTGGGTGCACAGAATACACAAGGACGGCTGTGTAGATGGACCTCGCTCTGCCAGGCTGCCTCTGAAGTGACCTCTACCCTCACAGTCGGGGCACACCCAAGACTGAGCTCTAAGCGCCCCCAGCACCACGCAGCTCAGGGAACTGCCACTATCCAGCCCACACCAGGGAAGCCGAGAGAGGGGCACACAGCAAATTGTGCCCAGGACTATAGGTACCCTCTCCCCACTGTCTCTCCGGCCCGTGCGGCTGGGGAGCGCTCACACGGGAGGTAATCCACCCCACGGCACCGCAGGCGGAACGGCCTGTGCCCTGCGGCCGGGTGCCCGTCCAAAGGGGAGAGCAGGGGCGAGATCCAGCCCAGCCAAGCCGCTGTGAGCGCGCGGTCGTGTTCTGCCTGGACTGGCGCCCTTTTCTTAATTCGCCCAAAGGCACCTTGTGGTCTGGCATAGGCTCTCTAACGGGGCTCCACACCCTCCCCCACGCTTTCCAGCTTCAGGAACCAGCGCCTCGGTGCCCCTTAGAAAGACCGTGGCGGGAGCGCACCCTGACCGAGAACCGGGAGGAAAGAACGTCAAAGGCACCGGCATTTTTGACGGCCAATCAGCCGCCCTCTCCCAAGGAGGAAAGGGAGGAGCCCTGCGCTCCTCAGGGTTTCCGAAGGCCTCCAGGTGAGCAGTGCCAGCCCTCCCTGCTGTCCACGGTGCCCTGGCTGAGACCTCACCTGCCGTAGACATTGGCGGCCCAGTCCAGCAGGATGTACAGCTGCTCGCAGCCGCGCGCGTCGTGCGCGAGCTCCTGGAGGCGCTGGGCCACCGCGCTGTGGAAGGCGCGCAGGTAGGCCTCCCACGCCGAGAAGCCGGCGGCCACGTAGGCCGGCTGCACCTCCAGCTGCACCTTCTGCAGGTCGCGGCGAACCAAGCCGCCGAGCTCCGCCAAAAGCTGGGCCAGGCCCGACGCACCCCCGGCTACCTCCGGAGCCTGCCCTGCGCCCGCCTGCTGCACACGCTCCTGCGCGCTCCGCCTCACGGCGTCCTCCCAATGCTGGCGCCAGCGGCGTGGTGTGCGCAGGAAGTCGCCGTCGGCAGGGGACGTCGGGTGGGCCTCCTCTTCCGCGCGCACCACTTGGGCCAGCTCCGCCAGCGCGGCCGCGTCCACGCCGTCCGGGCCCAGCGTCTCGCGCACGATGGCGGCTATCTCCGCGGCCAGCCCGTCGTAGTGCAGGCACACGTCCATGGCGCGCCGCGCGAAGCCCGTGGGGTCCTGCTCGAAGGTGTGTGAAGCTTTCTCCGCCACTAGCCGCGCCTCCAGATGCTGCAGCTGTTCGAAGGCTGTCAGCAGCTTTCGCTCGGTGATGAGGTCCGCCACGGATTTGCCTTTTTGCAAGGGCAGGCGAGGAGAGGGGCGGTGAGGGGCGCTGCCCCCGCAGCCTGCCCCCTCCACCCCCAACCCCCGTCTGACAGATGCGGACCTGGGCTTCCCGGCCCCAGAGCTCAATGGAAGGTCTGCCGAGCAACGTCCTCCACAGCCACAGCTGTCCCCTCCGAATCGCCTTTGAGGAGGCAGAACCCCAGGCCCCAAGCCGGACCGACAGCTGCGTTTTGGGTCAGCCCCTGCCTTCCTCACTTTCAGCCCAAACCTTCGCCCCTGCTCCCACCCTCGCCCCAGCTCTGCAGAGCTGGGCCCCCTGGTCTCAGGCGCTGTCCCGATGCAGGTCCCACGGGGTCAGAGCTCAGGCTGTGTTAGTTATGCACTTCGTGTGCTGTCCCCTGCCCTGGGCCAGCTCACACCCCCAGGAGGCCTCTACCTCCACCTGCAACCCCCCTTCAGGGCCCAGCTCCAGTTCATCCTGGCCTGGGCAGCCCTCTGACCTCCCCTGCAGGCAGCCATGGCTCCACGCACCCCCTGCGGCCCTGTGATCTACGGGGGCCTGTGCCTGGTCCATCCCCGAAGTTCAGCCAGCAACCAGGCCACAGAGGGCCGTGGAGAGGCGGGGGCTCTGGCCCCATGCCAATGTGGATCCAAATCCCCTTCCTCCACTTTCCAGCTGGGAAACGTGAGGCAAGTCACTTAACCTCTCTGAGCCTCGCCTTCCTCGCCCGCCCAGTGAGGGCCGCCTTCCCCGAGATGCTGGGGGAATTTGAAATGCGATTGTGCAGCAGGCGAGGATTGGGGACGCTGGTGAGCAGAGCCGTCAGGAAGCGCGGGTTCTCCTTCACCGCCCCCTGGCCTTGCTTTCCTCCCAGGCTTTGTGAGGTTCTCACCTGCCTCAGTTTCTGGCTCCTCAGGCCCCGCCCCAGTGGACAACTGCCGGCTGACACCATCCGTGACTCTTGGCACAGCGGTGGCCTGGCACTGATCGGCAGCCGGGCTGTCGTTCAGGGCACGGCGCCGCAAGGACTGGAACAGGAAGCGGGAGCTGCGCCGGAGCAGGCCCGGGTCCTCCTCGGAGCCCGGGCCAGAGGCCCGCTGGCTCGCCCGGGCGAAGGCCCGCTGGCTCGCCCGGGCGAAGGCCCGCCGTAAGGTGCCCAGGCCCAGCCGCGCATCCCCACGGTCGGTGCCAGGCGCATCCACGCTGCCAGCCCTCCCAGTGACCGGGGTCTTTGGCTCCGCAGGCTCCTTGGGGCTGTGCAGCTCTGGCCCAGAGGTCACTGTCCGAGGTGACGGCATCTTGACAGCAGGAGAGCTGGGGGTGAAAGAGAGGCTCAGGAGGCCTGGGGGGTGCCCAGCCCTGGGGAGCAGGCACAGAAACCCTTGAGAACACTGTGGGCCCTGGCGGGGCCCAGCAGCTTGTCAGGGGAGCTTCTCTCTGAGAAGGAGGTGAGACTCAGCCTGTCAAAACAGTGTCATTCGGCAGCTCTCGTGGCCTGAGCTGTCTGTGCCGGGCTGCAGCCAGCACTGAGTTGCAGACAGCTACCTCCTCGAGAAAGTCTTCCCTGACAGCACCTTCCAGAAGGGTCTCAGGTGCACGTCCTCACAGGCTCTGCCAGGCCAGACCCTCCATCGGAGTTGGAGAGGGGTCCTGGACATGCAGGTTCTGGGGCCTGGCCCAGCCCGCTGTCCCCAGGGCTGGACCCAGCAACCACATCCTGGATCTTAGGTCCTGAGACCTAAAATATCCCACCTCCGCAGTCACCACCCCCAGAACCCTCAGCTCACCCCATTCAGCCCATCAGGCCCAACTGCTTCAGCACTCAGGGACCCCCGTGGAAAGCCACCTCCTTCCCAGGGTATCTCAGAACCGGAGGGAGGCGGTGTCAGGGTTGAGGGCACTGGTGGAGGCAGAGGCCACCCGCAGCTTATCAGGGCCTTGCAGCCCTTGGTGGGGGGTGGTCCCAGGAGCCATGGGTCCGTATCTAACCACTGCTGTTTCTCCCTCACTGCCTCTCTCCCCCCGCCCCCGCCATGTGTTCTGGCCTTAACCCCATAGGGGGTGAGGACGGGGTCCCTCGAGTATGGGGGTGCCAATCAGAGGCTGGCTCTGTCCCACCCGGAGCTCGGGTTCTCACCACCCGGGCCCCCCAAGCCCTGCCCACACCCTCTTTCAGCCCAGCAAGGCTGAATTTGACTTTCTGGCTTTAGGTTAAGCCAGGGATGGGAGAAGGGAGAGCAATTTCTGTGCCTGCCGGGACCTCCTGCCCACGCCACTGTGAAGAGCGGGGTGGGGTAGGGGTTCCGGCTCGCAGGTTTTCATTTTGGCCTTGGAGAACCTGGGACCGAAGGGAGCGCAGAAGTCACTGACCAAGAGGCTGAGCCCCAGCCCATTCCCGGGTCCCCCTGCCCCCCAGGACAAAGGCCGGAGCCAATACCTGACCCTTGGGTGACCCCAAGCGGGAACAGCCTCTCCCCAGGCCTTGGTTTGCCTGGGGTGGGCAGGGCCCAGGCCCTCACCCACACCTACACCTTCCAGCGAGATGTGTGTTCAGGGGTCAGGCAGGCAGGGCTCAGCCGAGGCCTGAGTTCCCTTGCCAGAGGCAGCCGAAGGAGGCCCCAGCGAGGGAGGGGTAGGCCCAGGTGATTAATGGGGGCCTTATCAGCCCCGCCCCGGGCCACAGGTCATTGTCCTCCCCTGGCGCCAGGACTCAGGGACCCTGCCCTGACTCAGACTGGCCCACACAAGGCAGGAAGCATTATCACAGGAACCACGTGTCCCCCCCGCACTCTCCCCTTCCTGGCGCCCCTCAGCGCCCACAAGGGGCGGGCGTGGTGCCGAAGAGAACTGTCCCGGCTATGCCGCGCCCACCCCTGCTACGGGCTCTGTCACCAGGGGCATGTGGGGAAGGACAAGCTGAGCCCAGTCTTAGTTGGGAAGACATCACACTTACTAAGCACCTACTGTGTGCCCAGTCCAATGCCTGGCACACGTCACATCTTTGGGACAACAAAGTTTCAGGGTGTCATTCATCTTATTCCCAGATGAGGAAACAGGCTCAGAGAGCAGCAGGGTCCTGCCCGAAGCCACACAGCTGAGGGGTGGGAACCCCCACCAGCCCAGGCCTGGCTGGAAACCTGGGAGCAGAGGGTAGATTGCTCTGCCTCCCAGAACCAGTGACTCGAGGTGGCTGCCCAAGGAACCCTTTCTCTCAGCATAGGGACCCAAGGTTGGGGCGGCTCCCAGATGCCACGATGGCGTCAGACTTGAAGGTCTCCCCAGAAGCCTAGGCAGATTCTGGGAGGAAGCAGGGCAGCTGGTGGCTGGGGCTCATGGGAGGTTACACAGGCAGAGACGGCTCGGCCACCCTCATGCCAAACCAGGGCTGCTCTGAAGGCCCATTGGGGTCCCCAGCGAGTCCCTCAGTCTCCTTTGACCCTGCTCCTGCAGCTTCCCAAGCTGTTCTTGACCTTCCCAAAGCACAAGGCAGCCAGGTCACTCCCTTGCTTTAAACCCTTCTGTGGCTCCCACCGCCCTCAGGCCAAGCCCGAGTCCTCAGTTGGGCATTCGCAGCCCACCATCCAGGACTGAAGTTCTCCAGCCTCCCCTCCGGACTTCCCCGACCCACCCCCACCCCACGCCCCTGGCCTCTGTCCCCCAGCCTGTGCAGCCTCCTGGCTTCTGCTTAGGCCACCCCCATTCTCAGCCTCCACCTCTTTGCTCTTCAAACCTGACCTGGACTTCAGAACCCAGAGGTGTGGTGCCGCCGCCTCCAAGGAGCCCTTGGGCTGTGCTGCACCGCCTCTGCTCAGCGGGCACTTGGGACTGTCCCTGTGGTGATAAGGCCCTCCTTGCTGGCCTGGGAGCCTTTGTCCTTCTGCCCCACCCCATCACCCCAGAGCCAGCCTGGAGGAGTGAACCATCCGTGTCAGGGTTGCTGTCACCTGGGCTGGCCCTGCTGAGCGCCATGCTGGGGTCTGCTGACTGGTTCTGCTGCCCCCACTGTGGCCCCTGTCCCATACCTGCCTCCCCACGCCTGTGGGGCCCCTCTCTGGCTCTGTCTCCAGTGCCCTGAGTGTCCAGAGGCCCTGGGCCCCACAGTCTCCAGGTCAGGCCGACGCGGCTGCAGAGCCAGCGGCAGGGGTGGGAAGGCCGCCCAAAAGATGTGGTCACTGGGAGCTCCTAGCCGGGGCCACTGTCTGTGACTAAGAGGTTGGGTCTGAGTCTCCCCCACTTCCTACCCAGCCTTGGCTTCTCCCCACTTTTCCTAGACCTGTTCTCCCACCTGCCTCGCCCTCAGTGCCCAACCACCAACCCCCACTTACCCTGAGCCTGGGCCATCACCCCGTCCTGCCGGCCTCCAAACCAGCCACCTCGGGCAGGTGACCGCCCGCATCCTGGGCCATACCCCAGGCTGTCTCCCTTTTCCCTTCCACCTGCCATCCCCCATCACCTGATCACAGGTGCTAACTGCGCTCCTTCCTGGACCCATTGGATCCCGTCTCCTCAGAGCAAGCAGGGGGGGAGGGGTCTTACAGAAACATAAACCCTCCTTGAAACCCTTCCTTGCAACCTAAGAGTCTCCTCCTGAAAATAAGAAGTCAGAATATGTGTTCTCATACATTTCACATTTGTCTGGAAGAACGTAAGGCAGTAGAGCAAGCAAAATAAATATGGGGAAGGACCATATCCACAGGAGATATGACCGTCTGCTGAGAGAGTGGCTCTTCATCCCCCCGGGGAAGCCTATTAGAAAAAGGCACTTAAAACGCTCTCCCTCAGCAGCGACAAAACATGAGACCCCAGGGCACCAACACCCTCGGAGAAACGGACTCCTTAGCTGGGCATCCAGGCTGCTTCTCCCGCTCACTCACCAGCTCTAACCTCTCTGAGGCACTCACCTGTCCTCCACACTTTGTACAGGCTGTTCCCTCTGCCAACAGTGACCTCACCCCCACGTTCTCCAGCTGCCAATTTCTTCAAGGCTCAACACAAGGGGCTCCTCCTCCGAGAAGCCTTCCCTGATCAGCTGAAGCCCAGGCCACAGTCCGTACCTCCTGCTCTGGGCCTAGTCCAGCCCTGGGCATATCTTCCCCCATGACTGAGGGACAGAGGTATCTACCCTTTGACCAGGACCCCCCCACACACCTGGACAGGGGGCGGGGCTGAGCCAGCCCTCAGCCAGGGCTAGTACACAGCAAGTGACCGAGAAAACAGATAAGCGTATTTAATGTAGGAGTGTAAGCCTGTGAGTGTGTGGGGGCTTTGCACCTCTTTGCGCTGGCTTACGTGTGTCTCCCTGTGTGTGCCTCAGAGGGTCTGCAAGTGGTTCCCTCCATGAGTCTGTGTGTCTGTGCCCTCACGCATGTCTCTATGTCTGCGTCTGTCCGTCCGCTTTCTGCATGTGTCTAATCCCACTGGCATTTTGGCCTGGGCTCCAAGCCAAGGCCCTTGGCCTAGAAGGCCTTTAATAGAACCAGAGCAGTCTTCGGTCCCTTGAGTCCCCACCCACAGCCTACAGCACCCCCGTGGCCCTCCCGCTCCACCTGCGTGGAACATACCTGCCGAGTGGTAGACACTAGGCGCTGGCAGAGCAGGGCCACCAGGAGAGGCCGCTGAGCAGGGTCCTCAGAGCCAGGCCCAGGCAGTGAGGCCTCTGGAGCAGCCAGAGCAAGTGACCAACAGCTGGGACTTCCCAGCTGTGGTCAGTGACGGCCCAGGCCCACCGGCCCCACCCCCAGTCCCACCCTCCACCCTGCCCAGCACTTTCACTTTCAGAAATGCCCCCACCCCCTTCCCATTCCAGAGGCAATCTCTCCAACCTTTGATTCCTGGCGCCCAGGGCTCAGGCTGAGGTTCAGGGGCCATGGGGTGGGGTCGGAGGAGGCTGCCCTCCTGAGCAGTGTGGCCGGACACGCGGGGGGGGGGGGGACTCTTTCCTGGCTGCCGGCTCCTCCTGCGGTCGGACCCAAGCCAGCGGGAGCAGGCGCCGCCCAGGCCACAGCACCTTAGCCTGAAAAGACAGAGGTGCCAGCACCAGGCCTGTCTGCCAAGCTCATCCTGAGAGCGCCCACCTGCCACTGAGAGCCCAGAGAGCAGAAACGTGGGCCTCGGGCGCGGGGGCACGGTGACAGCAGAGGGAGTGTCGTCAGCCATGCCACGGAGGGCTTCAGGAGCTGGCAGAAGGGGCACCCTTGGGTGCGGAGGGCTGGCTCTCTGGGCAGGGCCTGCGCCAGGTGGACAGGGAGCATGGCCCTGCTCCTCCCCAGTGGGTCAGCTTGGAGACATTTTGTGGGAAGAGTCACCGAGACTTCCCAGAAGAGGCAGACCCCACACTGTCGTGGGGAGATTCTGCTGTGAGCGTCCTGAGGGAAAATTCTTAGGGAAAATCCGAGGAGGACAGATCCAGGCCTGTCCTACCTGGGCTGGAGCCACCAGGGTAGGGGCCAGAGAAGGGAGGTACCCTGCCTAGCTTTCTGCTCCGAGGACAGGGTCTTCCGACTGGGGCCGCCCTGACGGACGCGGGGGCACCTCAGGCTGACCCTCCTGTTCCCCAGCTCACAGGGCACAGCGGGGTCCTGGGACCTCCAGTTGTGGGTCACCTCCACTCAAAAGACAGGGCCCTGCAAAGCTGGTGGTGCCCTGGGCCTGCGGATTGTTCCTGGACTCGCCCCAAGTCTCAGCCGCACCCCACGCCCTCCCCCACCCGGGTCCGCTTTACAGAAAGAGACTGTAATATTTCTTTTATTCTATTTCCATGTTGTTTTCCCCCAACTTTCTGAGTAAAATCCCTTTGGAAAAGTTCCAGCCTGTCTCAGAGGAGCCTGGGCCGGGCTGGTCTGGCTGGGGTCCGAAGGCGGAGGGAGCGGGGGTCGGGAGGGCAGGCGTAGTCCCCGCCCCCACGTGGGGCTGCACTTCTGACTCCGAGTCCCGGGCTGCTCCTCCATAAATGGGGTTGCTATTGGGGTCCAAGGGGGTCACCTCCATGGAGGACCTGGATCCCAGGTCAGAAGGGCAGGGAAGGACCCTCACCATCAGACACTTGTCTGTCCCAGAGGTTCCTGGGAGGCCAGGCGCTCTCGCCCGGCAGGCAGGGCCAGAGGCGGGTCAGGACGGAGATGGGTCTGGGCTCCACCCGCCGCCCCTAACTGTTGGCCTGGGCGGGAGACGGTGCCTCTGTCTGAGCCTCAGTCTCTTCAAGGTGAATAATGCAAAGGATAGGTGGCCAGTGGGCGGAGGCGCCCGTTCTTTCTGCAGTGACCCTAACCGTCGCCAGGGGGAGCCGCGGGATGACTGCCACGGACGTTTCCCCGGGTCGCCCAGAACCAAGGCTCTGGGGGCGGGGCCCTAGGTGAGGAGGCGGGGCTTAACCAGGGGCGGGGCATCGGCCTCTGACACCGCCCCCGACTGTTCCCACCCGCGCAGGTCCTGGCGAGTGGCGGTGGGTGGGCTGGGGTCCTGCCGGCCGTGGGCCCCTGAACTGTGCGGGGCGAGCGGATGGCAGGGTCCACACGCCCTGCCCGCCGGCACTGGGCTGCCTGCCGGGGTCTGACGCCCCACCCTCCAGCTCACCCAGCACGGTCCCTGCACCTCTGATTATGGGTCGCCCCACCCAAGACCTGTTCTGTTACAGGATGTGCTCCAGCTACCACGCGGGGGTCTCACGCACACCTGGGATCCTGTCCGAGCTCAGCTTTTTGTCAGCTGCGAGACCTTGGGAAAGTCGTGTTTAAAGGGGTGTCACGCTGCCCGAGAGGGGTGAGGGTGAAATCGCCACCCGACATTCCGCAGCAGGAACCCGGAAATCACCCCGGCTTGCTCAGGTCCCTCACCCTACATTCCAAGTGTCAGCAAGTCCTGGCCACACTTCCTGGGAAGTGTCTGCCCCCCTTTCCCACCCACTGGGGACCCGACAGGAAGGTCTGGAGGACAGCCCAGCATCTCTCCCAGGCTGCAGACCACTGGAGGGCCCACAGAGGCGTCTTTGACCTGCGTATGGGGCCCATGTGGGTCACCGGGCTAAAATTAAAGCCGACTCCCAGGCCGCAGAGCAAACTTCTGCACCTCCGACCTCTCTGCATTTGGGGTGAAGAGGGCTATTTTTAGAAGGTAGGCGGGTTGCAGAAAGCGCCTCATTCATCCTGGAGGTTAGCAAGGACTCCGGGAAAGAATAAAGGGGCCTGTGTCTCCCGCCTCCCACCCCATTCACCAGCCATCCCACCCTGCCTGGGCCTGAGGACTTCGCTGTGCTAACATTTATGCCGGACTGCCCCCCCCCCGCCAGGCCCGGAGCTTCCTCAGGCCCCAGTCAGGCTAGCCCAGGGCAGGGGGCCTGCGTGGGGAGATGGGAAGGAGGCGGCACGCCTGGGGAGTGGGCCCAGGCAGTGCACATTTCTGACCCCCCTGCCAACCCAATGGGCCAGCAGGGCTTCCCGGTCCTCGTGCAGTGGATCAGAGCCAAGAGACAATGTCGCTGGAGCCCACGGAGGGACAGGACGCTCGCGTGGTGCAGGAGGAGGTTCCACCCAGTCCCCCGTGTGGGCCCAGTCTAGCGGGCTAGCTTCCCATCATAGCCTCGGGCCCCAGTCTTCACAGCTCAGTTTCCTCGTCTGTGAAATGTGACTTTTGTGAGATTTAATGAGATGGAGGCCGGAGCGGCACACCCTATCCCCTATGCCATTCGTGTGCCGCACGTGCTCGGTGTAGAGGGGGCCCAGAGAAAGACTGCACTCCTCAGGCCGCTGGCCCGGGGTGGGGCGGGGTGGGGAGGCCACCGGGACGAATCTGGCCCTGCCTGGGGTGGCCTGGGCTGGGGCAGAGCAGAGCAGAGGGTCCTAGGCGGGGGCACCGAGGAGCAAATGCCACAGCCCCTGGACAGCCCCCTGACCCCCACCCCCTGCAGAACACCCGAGGGGGCTCTCGCTTAGCACCCTGGCCTGGTAGAGCTGGGCTCCAAGCCGAAACCCTTGCCCGGAAGGCCACTGGCAGAACCAAACTTGTCCTCAGCCCCTCAAGTCCACACCAGCTGTGTCCACTGACCACCAGGAAGAGCCTTTATTCCTGCTTCAGACGCGGAACAGGGAGGGGTGCGACCCAGCCCCGGGCCGTAATCGGGATTGGGCAGGGGCTTGGGCGGGGCCAGACTCGGTGAGGCTGGAGGTGTGGCCCGGCCACCTGGGGCTGAGGCCCTCTCGCCTGTCAGAGGGCAATGGCAGGGTGGCGGGACAGCAGAATCCAGCCGTGTCCTGGTTCTGTTACTGGGCCGTGGGGTCCTGGGCCTTGGCGCCGGCACACTGGCTGCCAGCTTCATCCGGAGCCTTCCCTGGTGCTCCCGGCAGAGTCCGCGAAGGGGCTGCAGAAACACAAAGGCCTCCATGTTTGCGGGGCTGCGTTTCCAACAGGTTTGCAAGGAAGCGTGGGCATGGGGGCTGCAGCCCAGGGGGAGCAGGCAGCTGAGCTGGGGCTGGCCACGAGTTCCCCACAGACGAAGGGGAGGGAGCGGGTGCTGGACGCTCAATTCTGGTCTGGGAGGCAGAACCAGGAGTACCTGTCTCAGGCTCATCCACCAGAGTAAGGGGGCCGCGGAGGGCAGGGAGGTGCAGGGCAGACCGGGAGACTGCCCCAGAACCCGAGCGCCACCAGGGGGCTGTCCGGTCCTGAGTAGAACCTGACAGGTGGAGGGAGCCGTGGGGAGGGGAGTTCATGGCATGGACAGGCCCCTTCTGGGCTCAAGCTAGGGGATGGCTGACTGGTAAGGGCTGTCACAGAGGAGGAGAGAGAGGAGGCGGGGCGCTCACAAACATCGGCTGAGGCCGAATTCATTTCCTCACCAGGGGCAGACATCCCAGGGCATAGCTCAGCCCTCAGCTGCCCAGCCTGCTCTTTCCTGTACCTCGGCCCTGGCTCCTGGCTGACCCCTCTCCTAGTCACGCGTCCTCCCAGCCTCCCCAGCTTCGGCGGTCCCTCAGCCTTTAACCAAGGCTCCCGTGGCCAGGACAGGAGCCTGCCACCGGGCCGGCCCGTCTCCCCACCTCGTGGGACTAGGCCTACTCAGCACCCTCACCCCTTCCAGGCCCCCGTGGGCAAAGATGATGAATCAGGAGAGAAGAGGACAGAGGAGGCAAGACTGGTTGGTGACAGGTGACGACGTGCCACCGTTCATCCAGCAAATGCTCACTGCATGCCTCCCCGGTGCCGGAGCGGGGCCCCGACAATGGACGAGGGGGCCTCGGTGTGTAGGTGGGAAGGAGGATGGTGACAAGAAGAGGGTCAAGGCCAAGCAGAGGCTCAAAGGGCGGGCAGATGGGCGGGGTATGAGCCTGCTGGCGGGGGGACAGTCCTGCTCGCAAAAGCGGGCAGGAAGGAGACCCTGCTTCGGACTCCTTTCTACGCCCCCACAGCTGGCCCCTCACTCACCAGCAGCAGCTTGGCTCTGGGGGGGCCCCCTCTGGGCGCCTTCCGGGGGCCAGCGCAGCTCCCCACTCTCCACGGCACCCATCTCACTGGGCTCCACCACGATCGAGGGCAGCCGCTGGCCCAGCCGAGGGCCTTTCTCCCGGATGCCCACCGCAGCCTGCGGGGAGGGTGGATGGGGCTTAGGCGGTGCCAGGCCCTGAGCTCCCCACTCCCCCCGACGCCGGTCTTGGGGCCCTCACACACACATCGCTGAGAGCGCCCCAGTTCCTCCCCCATCCCACTGCTGAGGCTGGGGCACTCAGAGCCTGAGGTGACAGCTGTCCCTGGGCACCATACAACCCACCTGGGCTCCTCCTTTAGGCCCATTTCACAGATAGGAGCCTGAGACTGAAGAGGCCAAGGTCACATAGTAAGCAATGGAGCCCAGGGCTTCCGTGCGCCCCGGCTGCCTCTGGGGACCCTGTACAGCTCCTGCATGGGGTCTTCCCTGTTGGGTCTTTGATCCCCTCCCTGCTCAGAGGAGCTGAGAAGTTGTTGCCATGGCAACCTGAGCCGCTCACTCTGGGCTCATTGTTTAGTGCCCACAAGAGTGTGCGGGGGCGCGTCCCCAAGCCCTCCTGGTGGCCTCAGCATCTCCGCCTCCCATTCAAGGCCTTCCAAGGCAGCGGCTCCGGCCGCCGGTGCCACCGCGCAGACCTCTGGCCCCGGCGCCCAGCGCCCCGGACTTGCCTGCCGCGCGGGGCTCCTTCCCCCAGCTCCCCGCCCCGCCCCTCTGACCTAGGGCGTAGTCGTTGGGCGCATGTCCACCTTCCCCCAGCGGTGAGTGCCTCGCGGGAGGGCAGACGCACCAGGCGGGACTTCCCTAAGCAGCCCTCCGACCACCGCGGCAGAGCCTGTGTTTAAATGCATCTTCCAGGGCCCCGCCCAGACTCTCTGGGTGGGAGCCCAGGAATCCGCATCTTCACCAAGTATCTCCGGTGACCTTGAAGTGTGAGAACAGGTGTCCCTGGGCTGGGACATCCGTGGAATGAGAGGAGCAGCAGAGCAGGGCCCAAGCCACGCCCAGGTGACCAGACTCTCCTGGGTCCTCTGACTGCTAGTCCAGGGGCTGCTGCCCTCCTCGAGTCCAGCTACTCACCCTCCTCCTTCCCACCGCCTCCGAGAAGCCTTCCTGACCCCCATCCTGGGAGGTGTCACTGGGGCAAGGGACATCCAGGCCAGCAGAGCTTGGAGTTCCAAGGCCCGGTGTGCCTCTTTCCATCTGCCCTGCCAGGGAGGTTGTGTCTGCAACCCCAGGCTCCAGACTGGGCCCTGAGCTACTCCAGCCTGTCCCCACTCTCCGGCCGCATTGGCCCCAGCAATGACAACAATGAGCACTCAGAACATTCAGATTTACCCCTGTGTAAGGATCTCACCTTTTAGCTGCATCGACCCCTCCCCCACAAAAAAACCAAAAAATAGCTAGAGCTAAGGGCAAGGGACCCCGGCCCTGAAGATGAAGCCTGGGGACCCCTGGGCCTGGGAGGGGGGCTGAGTGAGCCAAGGCAGCTCAGCCTTCAATTGCTTTATCTATCAGACGTCTATGGAAGAGCAACTGCCTCCTCCACCCAGGGGGGTAAACTGAGGCATGCCCCAAGTCATGGGCCAGGGCTTGAGGCTGGCTCGCTCCTGTCCCCCAAAGCTGAGGGCTGGCACCCCAGCACCCCAACGACCTACCTTTCCTGCTAGGCTTCCGGCCTCTTCAGCGGGGCTTAGCTCCGGCATGGCAGTCTGCGGGGCACTCATCCCGCCGCCGCTGTTGGCTGCACGAAGACAGGGAGCAGAGAGACCCCGAGACAGAGGTGTCTGCTGTGGACCGGATGCTGGATCCCACCCTCCTTCCGGAAGCCTCAGACTGCTCCAGCCCACATCCACCCCACCCCACACTGGGCCCAGCGCCTATGGCTCCAGCTGGACCTCTGTCAGGACTAATCTCTGCCCGAGCCCACCCTCAGAGGGGGCACCACACAATGTAACCAGGGCTGCAGAGGGGCAGGGCTGGGGGCAGGGGCAGAGGCTGACCCAGCCTTCAGGCCCACGAGGGCTTCCTGGAGAGGGTCAGTTGATCTGAGGCCCGAGGCATGAGCGGGAGGCAGTTAGACCAGTGGGGAGGGGAGTAGATGTCCTGAGCCAGGGAACAGTGCGGGAGGCACAGGGAGTGGAGGGACCCGAACGAGTTTCAGAGACAGGAGGCTGGGAGCGAGAGGGGCCAGGTCTGAGTCAGCGGGATGAGAAGGTGCCCAGTTCCCTGCTCTGCCCACCCCCTCCAGAGCAGACACTCAACATCCACAGCTGAAGGGGAATGGACATCTTGCCTGCAGCCGGCCTGACCACTCAGGCCAGGCACAAGGGCATGAGAGCCCAGCCAGAGACCACCCGGCTCTGGAAAGGAAGCCTCAGACCCTCCCCCTGTACTAGGCCAGAGGCGGGAATGGGGGTGGGGTCTGGCAGGCAGATACCTCCCTTGGCACTGCCTGGGAGGCGGCAGGGGCCACGGACCAGGGGCAGGAGAGCTGCGAGGGGACCGGGCAGGGGCAGAGGCAGGGTGGACTGCTAATGATGGCCTGCTGGGTGTGGGGGAGGGGGTCCTGTGGGGACCCAGCAGAGGGGGGACGGCCGCCATTCTGGGAAATGAAGTTCCTTTCCCCAATACCCGGCTCAGGTCAGCTCAGTCCCCTGACACCCAGGGGAGGCGCGAGGGGGCCACATGCTGTGCTGGGTGTCCTGGGCAGCGGGCGGCAGCGGGCGGCCAAGTCATACCCATGCTTGCCTCCACCCCATCCCGGAGCATGCGAAAGCTGCCTCGGCCCTATGCCCGCTCCCAGGACTGTCCCTCTCATTGATCCCCTCAGCCCAAAACCTCGGCTAGAGCCGAGGGCAGCTGGGCCAGAGACAGGAAGAGTGGACTCAGAGACAGGTGTGGGAGGCAGAGGGGAGGCAGGAAAACCACTGGCCACAGACAAAGCAGAGACGATACAGCTGGAGAAAGGAGACCCGGACAGAAGACAGCCCCAGGAAGGTGACTCAGATGGAGAGGGAGAGGGGAGTGGTGACAGACGCAGGTGACAGAGCTGTCACCTTGGGTCGAGCCAAGGGGACAGGCAGGCAGAGAGCAAGTGCCTAAGGGCTGCCTCCCCGCGGCCCCGCGCCAGGGTCCCGTGTCAGCCGGGACACCGGCCCACGGAGGGCTCCAACCACACGCACCTCCCCCGGCTCTCAGGTGCGTAGGGACAGGTGTGGCGGTGCACAGCACCCGGGGGCACTGCTGTGCCCCAAAGCCTGGCGTCCAGCAGCCGGGGGCTGAACGTGGTCCCCACGCCCTCCTCTTCCCCAAGGAGCTATGACTCAAAACCCTTCAAACGGCCCCCTCCCTCCTCTCCCAGCTGCGCGGCGCCTGGCTGCCAGGGCGCACGGGGCCGCGGGCCGGGGCAAGGGTGGGGAGGGGGCGCCCGCGCGCCTCACTCACTCACCCTCGCGCGCTGGATGCTGGCGGCCACGTTCAGCTTGGCGCTGCGAGCCCCGCTCGCCCTCCCTCGCTCCGAGCGCGCTCCCCGCTCCCCGCGCTCCCCGCCCACACGCGCTTGCACGCCCGGCCCCTCATTCACACTCGCGCCCCTCTTGCAGGCCGCTCGGCGCCCCTCTGCGCTCCCCAACTCCCGGCTCTAGCTCCCAGGCAGGACCCTGGCGTCATCTCCCTTTGGACAAGATCGCATTCCCCAGAACCCGATCCCTCTCACTTGAGATCTCTAGCCTCAAGTTTGAGGTGTAGGAATTGAGGAGTCAGAATCGAGTGGGGCCAGCTACATAGGAAGAGGACACCCTCTAAACGGAAGGAGGAGAGAGGACAAGGAAAAGCGGACGAGGACGCGGGAAGGCCACGGGGTGTGTCTGCGGGGGTGGGGGATGTGGGGGCAGCCATCCAGCCACGCTCCCCTCTTCTCGTCATCCCCGACCTCATTCAGAAAATGGAGCAAAACGCTTAGCTCCCTGTACAGACCTGACGCCTGAGACCAAGGTGCATAACCTCTGACCCACGTAATTCCCCACCCTTCCAGCATCCAGCACGAACACTAACGTCCATTATCTAACATCCAATTTCCATCCAACACCCACAATCCATCATTCAGCATCCACTATCCAGCCACCGTCATCGACCATGCACCATCCAACATCTATCCACTATCCATGAGCCACCAGCCATCATCCACCATCCAACGTTCACTAACCATACAATTCCAATCACCATCCACTGTCCAACCACCACCCATTCATCATGCATCCATCTATTCATCACCAACGCCCACACTGACCAAGCATCAGTACACCACGAAAATACCCATCAGTCCAACATTCATTCACCATCCATGCATCTACCACCTACCCATCACTCGTTCATGGTCTAACAGCTTTCCATCAATGTTTAACAACAACCTATCCGCCTACCATTCATTAACCCATTCACCGCATATCTGGTTGTCAGTCAATCTACCATCTATCTACTGTTTGTTTATCCAGATTTACCCAGTTTCCATCCATTAGCCTCCATCCATCCAATCAGCCACAATTCGTCCATCTACATTCAATCACCACTGTTCACCATCCCTCATTCATTCAAATTTCTATGAACTATAACCCACCAACCACCTGTCCACCAACCATCTACTATCCCTATCCAACACATATCTATCCATTCATTGTCCATTTCACAATATCCTCTATCCATCCCTCCATCATCCAGCCATAATTCACTATTCATCCAAAACCCATGCAAGTATCATTTACCACCCATTCATATTCATCCATGCCAGAAAGATTTACCGAGTCCCTTCTATGTTCCAAGCATTATTCTAGGTGCTGGGGACAGAACAGAGAGAGAGAGCAGCGAGCGTTCATCCACCATCGCTTCATTATCTGTGCACCGTCCCCATTCATTATTCATTATTCTTCAATATCCATCTTCATTCACCAGCCATTCACCACCTACTTGCCATCTATCCATCTTCTTCCATCTATACATTAAGCCGCCCGTCTACCATATACCACTCACCACCTACCATCCATCCACCATCTCTACCATTTACACATCCACCATTCATCTTTCGTGCATCCATTTCCCAAGATATAACTATGTATCGTTTAACCATCATCTATTTATCACCTGCTCATCATCCATCCATCTAGAATTCACCCATTAATTACCTCGTCACGGTTCACCTTCTGTCTACACTTCCACAGTACACACCCATTATCCATCCACCTAACAACCATCCATTTATGTGCCATCTACTCCCCCATTCACGCACCATCCAGCCACCATTTACTTGTTCACCATTCATGATCCGTCCATTAATTGTATATACATTCACATTTATCTACCATCTATCCATTCTTTTTGGATAGATCCATCATGATCATCCACTTACTATTTATCCACCATCCAGCCATACTTCTACGATTCAGCTACCCATCAAGCATCTACTATCCATCACCTATTACCTGCAATTAATCTACTATCTATAGATTCTTTCAGTATCCATCAATTCATCATTTTAGTGTCCACATCCATCCAACCTCCATCTCACAATCTACAATCTATTTATCTGTTCGTCATCAATTAACCAACTACCATTAAGCAGATGCGCCCACCCTCCACCAACTTCCATCCACACACAGTCTAGCACCACCAACTATGATGCCTCCAGTACCTATCTAACCATTATCTGTACATCCATTCACCCCCTATGCATTCTACGAGTGCATCATTCATCCACTAATTTACCTCTCCATCCAGTCATTCATCCCCACCAACCATCCATCCATCTAGTAAGTCATCTGTCCATTATCCTGCCACGCATTCATCTATTATCCTTATATTTTATGTTATCCATACACATAAACATCTCTTCACCACCCATCTCTATCGCTCATCTATCCATCCATCCATATCTCACCATTCTTTTGCCCTGTCATTCATAAACTAAACATTTATTTATTAATAAATATTAATATTAAACATAAATATTGAACATGTATTAGTGGTTCTAGTGCTGGGTTCTGGGATCATCAAGATGAATAAGATTCCATCCAAATTCGTGATCTGATGGATTCGTGGTGTGATGGTCCACAAAGCAGAAACAGATCAGACAGAGAAGCATCAGTGCAAAAACGTGGATTGTGTGAAAATCTTGGTGCCTCCACCTTCCAGCCACAGGATGGCTGGAGCTCTTCGCACTGGTTCCTCACGAGGAGGACTGGGAGGGGGCGTCATGGCAGGATCGGCAGACACCTGATTGGGTCCCTGTCACTGCGTCGTGGGGGACCTGCCGATGTGGGTGTAGAGAGAGGTGAGACTGGCATAGATCACGCATGGCCAGGACTACCTGGATGGGTGCTGGGTCCCCGATAATGTGGCCTGATGACAACGGCGAGCTCTGGGAGCGTTTTAGGCAGGACCCCACCCCCATCTGCATACCCTTCTTCCTGGAAAGCGCCAGCTCCAGAAGGACAGGGTTTGCCTTACGGTCATGCAGCCGTGCTGGAGTGGCCACTGTGGCTGCAACTGTGCCATCTCGACACCCAGACACCCTCCTGTCAGGAAAGCCTGTTCTAGCAGACTCCCCCTCCGCCACCCCACCCCCCAAAAGGCCACCTCACTCCTTTCCGATTGTGCAGGAATTGCTCTCCCTACTTGTTAATGAGGGTGCTAGCTGTCACCTAAGGTGTTGGTTGTCATCCAAGGTGTGAGCTGACAAGGACCTCACGGCTCCTGGTGGTTGCTCCTAATAGGGTTCTCAGGAGGTGCTCAAGTCCCTTCTCGCATAAGGCTCTGACTGAGAAGCAGGAAACTGGAGACAGCGAGTATCTTTACAGACAGGCCTGGGGGCCCCTATCTGAGCCTGCAGAGTCAGCCTTGAGGCCCATCTTTGCCTCGAGCCTCCCATTCTCCGTCTTCTCCTCCTTCCTGCCCCCGCCCGCAGGCCTCTGAATCGAGGCAGGCAGATCTGGAGGTCAGAGCTGTGCGTCCTGGCCTCGCCCAGCCTTTGCTGTGCCCTTGGGAGGCCACGCCCCTCTCTGGGCCTTCGTGTCCCTGCCAACGCAGCAGGATGAAGTGGACTAAATAAAGAGCAAGGACCAACCATCTCTGATGTTCCCTGGCCGCGGTCAAGCTGCAGTTGTCCCCTTCACAGGCCCCTCACCCACACATTCCCCCTCCAAAGCGTGAGTGGAGACGAGGCAGCGGCCCTGGGCTGAGGGTACCGCGGGGAGGTTCGCTCTTGCCGCCCTCTTGTGGTCGTTCTTGGTTAAAACACTCCAGACTGCGCGACGGCCACAGCAGAGCAGTGACCAAACAGCGTTCAGGGGTTAGTTTCAAACATTTACTATTTTGAAGTGCGATGTGAGCACGGTCGTCCTCACATCGTGAGGACTTTCTCCTCACGTGAGAGGCAGTTTCTCGACTGAGCCCTCCTGCCTTTGGTGGGCTGGTGGGAAGAGGGTCCTAAGTGAATGACACCAGGGGAAGAGTGGATGGTCCCAGGGGATGGACTGACCTGGAGGGAAGAGGGAGGTCTGGCTGGAGAACATCTCCTGTCTCACCCCGAATGAAAGGCCCAGAGGTAGGGATGTCACCTGTCTCGCTCCAACACTAAATCCCCAGCCCCTAAAGACAGGCTGACTGCACAGTGTCTGGACGTTTGTTTCTTACACAGACAATTAGATTTCACAGTATTAAAAATGCCGTAATAGGAGGATCACGCCAACGGAGGCAGCCCCGGGAGCAAGGCGCGCGGGTATGCGGGGCTCAGTGCTGGGCGCCCTTCCCAGGCTCTGTGGGACTCCGAGAGCCTCAGGCGTTGCCATCAGCCACCACCACAGCATCCCTGGAGGCCTGTGGCATGTCCTGCCTACGGCGAGCCGGGGACAGTGGGGGGCAGATCCCTGGGAATGGGGGAATGTCCTCCCATTGAGACTGGAGTGGGGAGAGGAGGACCCAGCCCTGTCCCCCAGACCTTAGCTGCCCTCCCTTGACCTGCACTGTCACAGGACTGGGCACGTTGTGGGGCTGGGCCCAGTGGAGGTTTGGGGTGGATGGCGGGGAGACTCCAGGGGTCGAGCTTGGCATTCAGGTTGGGCCACCGGGCTTCGCTCGAGCTCCCTCTCCGGGCCGGGTGACAAATGCCCACCGCCTGTCCTGGGACTTAAGCGCCGGTGGGTGACAGGGACACCCATCCATACGCCCCACTTCCCCTGCCCACGAACCCGTCCAGGGAAAGGCAGGCTGCAGGCTGCGGGCCTGGGGGCCTGGTCTCCCCTCTGACCCTGGGAGTGGGGGTGAAGGCAACACCGAGCGCTGCCCCAACACCCTGCTCTCCCCCAGGACCCGATGCCTTGGAGCCTGTTCCTCAGTCTCTGTAACAGTCGCGGTCCCCACCGTCTTCCTCCCTATGGGACGAGCTGGGATTCTGGCTTGTGCAAGCCAGAGGAGGAGACCCCGGTGACACCCCACTCAGCGCCACCACCTGCAGCCCGTGTCCCCGGCACAGCCAGAGGAACTGAGGCTCAGAGACACTGTACCGGCCCAAGAGTCAGAGACAAAGCCGGGCAAGATCCAGGGCCTGACCCCGCGCGGCGCCGGCACCCCGCTCCCTGGGGAGGAGGGGACTTGCTCCCCATTTCGCAGGCCCCGAGCGCAGGGAGCTCGCCCCCCGGCGGTCAGGGGGCAGGGGGCGGTGCTTGATTCCAGCTTGAAGGACAGGTGACCTGGGACCGATGAGGAAGGAAGTGAGAGCAGAACCCCAAGTGTGGGGACCACAGCGGGGCGCCGGCGCGACCCGTGACCCGAGGCTGGTCCCGCCCGGGGCATTGGCCCGCGGCAGCCGCGGGAGGGAGGGGGCTGTCCAAGCCCACGCCTGCCGAGGTCACCCAGGGCCGAGGTCATCTCACCAGCGCCTAGCCCGCAAAGCGCTCGGCCCACCCCACCCTGAACCCAGTCACCACAGGGGACAGTGCGGTGGCCCGCCCTTCCTGCTGTTCCACTCCGGCCCACCCTGCTGTGCGCAGGGAGAGACAGGCTGGGCAGGGTTCACGGGTGGGGCCTCCTGAGGACCCCCGCACTACCAGGAGCGGAGGGCACGACCCAGCTGGCCAGGCTTGGGGACACCCCAGGTCTTGCCACGTGGGACCACCCAGTCCCACCCCACTAAGCTGTAGCTCCTATTCATAGAGGTGGTGACAAATCCTTCTCCAGGAGATGTTGGTTTGCGAACAATGACTGTCCTGAGACACCTTCGTGTAACAAACATAAAGTTTAAAATAGGTGCCCCTTTATGCGCCTGTATATTTGTATAGCACAGAATGTTCTGGATTCTAGGTGAGCTTGCATGCACTTTCTGTGTCCTGGGCCCTGTCTGGGCTTCGCCGTGAGGATGGTATATTATTATCCCATTCTACGGAGGGGAGCGGGGCGGAGAGGCTGAGGGGGCTGCCCCGGGGCCCAGGCTGAGTGGGAGGCGGGCTGGCATTTGGAGTGGACACGCGCCTCACGCTGCCACTGCTGAGCCGGGGCTGCGCCGGGGTGGGGGCGTCACACTTCTCACTGCACCAGCTGGGGCCCGGACAACCGGTGTGTTTGGGGACAGGGGCCGTTAACTTCCCCTGTTATCCTGGCACAGGCTCAGGAGATGCGACTCGGAGAAGCGGCCCTGCCCAGGCTGGCGCAGCACAGGACTGAGGCGGGACCTGGAGTCTGCCCCGTCCCTCTGCTTCCAAGGCCAGCTGCCCACGGGGGCGCCCTGCAGTCATCGCTGCCCGGGAGCGCTGAGTCCCCTCGGAGTGCGGGGTGGCTGTGAGGCTCGCGGGTGACGCGGAAACTGCCCACTCCTGGCGGGAGCTGGGCTCCGAAAGCCCCCCGGGACCCCCCTGAGAGTGTGGGAGCAAAGCCGTGAAGCGGGCAGCGGGAGGCCCGGCCTCGGTGAGACCGGCGGACGGGGGGCAGGGGTCGGGGTGGGAACAGCCGATCCAGCCCCGGCCCCTCCTGCAGGTGGAGGCAGAGCCGGGTTCAAGGCCTGGAGGCCTGGCGGGCGGGGGACCTGCGCATCACGGCGGAGGGGTGGGGCCTGGCACCCCGGGTCCTGACCGCCTCTGAGCCCGGGACCCCGCCCCGGCCCCGACACGCCCCATTCGGACCTCCCCGCTCCCTCAGTCCCAGCAGCTCCAGTCTCCCCCACCCTCGTCCCCGACCTCCAGAAGGTCATTAAGCCGCGCGTGTCACCATTTCCTCCTGTGGCTATCCACCGAACCCGCGGTGGGACACCCGCGGCAACAGGCGCACCTCGTGCGCGGTAGCAGGGGCCCCCAAACCCTGGGCCCTAGCGTGTGCGCTCTGGACCGCGCCGGGTTGGGAGGCAGGGTGGAGAAAGGCCAGGGGAACTGGTGGCAGGGGCAGCCCAGGCCGCGGCCCTGGGGGACAGGCCCGGCTTCCCAGCTCCCCGACTCCCCGACTCCCCGACGGTCAAGGGGGAACCGGGAGCGGGGTCTTTAAGGCCAATTTAGGGCCGTGATTTGTTGGCCTCTGTCCCGGGTTTAGGGCTGTGCGGCCCGGGGCGATGATGGGCTTCTAAGGATGAAGAATGGGTCCCGCGGCGCCCTCTGTGCCCACCCGTGCATCATCTCACTTCGTCCCCACAGCCCTGCAGCGGTGGGGACCATTATGCCCACTGAGCAGGTGACCGATAGTGTGCCAGTGGGGGTGCTCTTCCCCTGAGCACAGACGGGTGAGGCAGTGGACTGTCCCCCTGGAGTGTGCAAGCTACATCTCCACTCTCCTTCCCTCGGTTGTCACCCGGCCCTGGGAGGAGGGGCGCAAGCAGGAGGGAGGGCAGTGCCCCCCAGGCGGGGAGCAGAGGGGCCCACGGTGGCGGTCTCTTTAGAACATGCAGCAGAGTCACAGGGAGGCCCCTGCCCAGCGCCTCTGGGTGTGTGGGTGGGGGCTGCATTTCTAACGAGACCCCAGGGGATCAAACTGAGATCCACAGAGTGGAAGGGGTGGCCAGAGGGACAGAGTGTCCTCAGTCTGCCCCTCCCAGACCTCCTCTTCTCCACGCCCCAGGGTCAGCCTGGGGGACATCTCTGTGTTCAGGGGCAGTGTCCAGGCCTCTGCTGGCTTAGACAAGTCCTGGCTCCATCGACTCGCTGGTGGCCTGGGGCAGGTCTGTCGCCCACTCAGAGCCTCAGTTTCCCTCCCTGCACAGTGGGGAGGGGACAAGGCTGTGTGCGGATAAGGGAGAGGCTGTGTGGAGAGCGTTGGGCACACAGAGGTCGCTGGGTTAGTACCCCTCGTGGGGTGACTCTTCTCGGGAGGAGGACACCAGCCTGTTGGAAGGTGGCACCTGCTGCTCTGAGGAAAGGCAGCACAGCGTGCTGGCCCGGGGGCTGGGCTCAGATGCAGGCGCCGCCACCAGCAGTCACTGCGCTGCCCCAGCCTCCGTTTGCTCTTCTGAGAAAGGGGGGGCGGGTCCTGTCCCTGCTCATTGGGTCCTGAGCAGGCTGGTCTGCAAAGTGCTGTGCCCAGAGCACTTAGAGTATTTGCAGAGAATACTCCCCACAGGCCCCCGACTCTGGGCGCCTCCTCCCTGACCTCCTGGTCCAGCCTCCACACCCAGGCCTTCCAGGCAGCAGGTAGTTCCCTTCGGTCACGCTGTAGGCTCCCGGAGGGGAAATCCTAGGTCCGAGGCTCAGAAGGGATCCTCGTCACCGAAGCGGTGGGGAGCGCAGAAGGCTTCCGAGCTAGAGAGGGGCGTGTTCAGAGCAAGCCTTTGGGAAGACTCCTTCGGTGGCCAGTGGAGGATGCGGGAGACTGGCAGGGAGGGGAGGGCAGCGGGGCAGGGGCTGTGCTGACCGCCGCCTCTGTCTCTCGCCTTCCATTGCCATCGGTGTCACTGGCTACTGTCTGTCAGCGCAGCCGCAGGACGATCTGCACAAGGCACACCCAGCGTGACTGCAGGCCGTGCCCAGCCCTCGCAGAAGCCCCACAGAGACTCTGCGATGGGAGGTCCCCAACCTTTCAGACAAGGAGCTGGAGGTCACAGCGCCAGGCTGGCTCCCCCGTCCTCCCCCGCAGCCTGCAGAGCACCGCTCCTGGGCACTGCTGGGCACTGCTGGGCTCCGTGCGTTGAGTGCGCGGGGCCCTCCGAGTGGCTGTGCAGTGTCTCCTGCAAGGACAGGCCTGGGACCGGACCGGGAGGGCAGGGCTTGCAGACTCGCGTGCAGTCAGGTCTATGGCAGGTGCCGAGGGACGGACGGGGGACTGTCTGACCTTCCTCCCTCCTCCCCGCCACCCTCGCGCCTCCTTCACGCACAGACATCGCCGCAGGCTCTTGCTTTGCGTCTGATCCCGGCAGGGGATGGGTTCCAGCCCTTGACCGTCACCGTCCTCCACGTTGTCAGCTCTGAGGAGGAGGAAGAAGGGAAACAGCCATGGCCCAGGGAGTCAGACGGCAGGAGCCTCAGGCCCAGGCGCGACCGGCAGCGCCCCGGCAGACACCCCCGCGGCCGGGGAGGCCGAGGACCACCGCCTCTCGGCCATTGGGCCAGGGACCGCTGGCTGCCTTCTGCTCCCCGACTGTGCCTGCGGATTTTCTCGGCCTGGAAACCCTCGCTCGCTGCTTCCTTCTTGTTCGCTTCTCAGCTGCGGCCACTGCTGTCGAGACGCCTCCCTGAGGTCCCCACCTACGAGGCGTTCCCCCAACCCCCCCATCACGGTCCATGTCCGCTTTCCTTGGAGCCTTCCCCACTGTCGACATTCTCCCTTCTTACTCCTCTGTGCCCTGGTCTGTGGTCTGTCCCTGGACCGCAGTGGACGCCCCAGTGTCCGTCTTGGCTGCTGCTGTACCCTGGGCTCCTGGCACAGTGCTGGCGTGGAGCAGGCGTCCAGCCCTTCGCGTCAGTTGAATGAATGATCTGCATCATTTTTGAATGGCCACGTGGAGTTCCGCATTGTGAATGTACCATGATTTCTGTATTCGTCTTCTGATGGACATTTAGGTTTTCCTTATGCTAATTGCAAGGAAGCCGGTAATGAATCTTACTGCACGTGTGACTGTCTGTGTCAGAGTCCCAGCGAGGGCAAGCGGAAGCGGAGAAATCGAGGAAAGCATAGAAAGGGGCCTATTTACCGAGGGGTGGGCAGGGCGCGGGGCCGGCAGGAAGGGATGGGGCGCTCCCAAGGCGGGCAGCAACGGGGAGCTGTTACTCCCTCTGGGTCCTCTAGGGGCAGCAGGAGGGAGGGGTGTCCGGAACCTGGGGACAACTGCTTCGAGAAGATGGGCTCCAGCAGGCTGTGGCTGCAGTGGTGCGATGGGGTGGGGGTGGGGATGGGCACCTCTTGCCCTCCCCAGCTCCCCTTCCCATGGGTACAGCCCATTTGGAGCACAAAGCAGGTGAAGGGGGGAGAGTGGATTGGGAGGGGCAGAGTGTGCTGCCCGCCTCGTGCCCTTCAGCATCCACCCTTGTCCTGTGGGACAAGGGTACCCGCCTTGTGCCCTTCAGCATCCACCCTTGTCCTGTGGGAGAAATGTGTCCTCAAAACCTGGGGCACACGATGTCCCATCAGCCTCTGATGGTCCTGGATGATGATGACCAGGCAGTGCTCCAACCTGCAGCCTGAGACACGGCATCAGCGGCGCTCTTCATGGGAGGTGGGGGGCGGGAACGGACGAGAAGGAAGCCCTGTGACCCGTGCCAGCGGCCCCGTCCTCCAGTCTTCACTGCTGGTCCCCCGCCCCCTCGGCTCCAAAGCAGCTCTTGCTTTCAGCTTTGGTGGCGTGACCCAAACTTTTGTTCCTCCAGGACCTGAGTCCTTCATGGGCCTGCCACCAATGAGCTCCTTTTCCTTTTCCCAATAAGAACCTTCAAGCCCCACGGCGACACCCCCGGGCTCCACATGTCATCCACCTGGCCCCCAGGTGTAGTACCAATTCAAGTACCCTCTGACAATTGGGCCTAATATTCCAGGCAGCACGGGGATCCCTTCCCTGCCTGTCGGTTCAGGGGCGGGAGGAACCAGACGTGACCGTGGGGAGGGGCTGTCTCAGGTTTAATTCATCAGAAGCACGACTGTTTCCTGGTGGCGGTGATGCAGGCCGGGGCAAATTCCCCCGAGGGGGAAGCAGGCAAGAGCGACAGAACAGCCTTCTTTGGTGGAAAGTGTAAAAAGAATTCGACACACACCGAAGTTAGAATCGAAAGGAAAGTTTATCGGAGAAGGGGTCACACACCACAGAGCGTGGGCTCTCAGAGGCAGAGCGTGAGGCTCAGGGAGACTCGGAGGGACAGAGACAGTAGGGACGAGGACAGTGAGAGAGACAGAGTAAAGGCCCTGAGAGGGACTGAGTAAAGTCAGGGAGAGTGTTGGGGCGTTCAGTTTATGTATCATCCTTTGGATCCTGTGAGTTACAGTTTAAAGACTTTGTTTACCCACTTCCTTTGATGGGGAAGAGTGTGTCGTTTGAAAAGGTAAGAATATGTAGCTGGCAGTTTCCAGCCTTTAATCCATAGGTTCCCTATGGTTTTATTTTATTAACTTTTTTTTTTTAATTATGGTGACATTAGTTAACAAAATCCAGCAAGTTTCAGATGTACGATTCAGCAGTGAGTCATATATATATATGTTGCATTGTGTGTTCACCGCCCTATGGTTTCAGCCATGGCGCGTGAACGATTTTATTTGTGTAGGCGCCACTTAAAGACTGTTTTTCCTGTTTTCCTTTCGCGATGTGGGAAATGGGTTGTTAGCAACCCCAGCAGAAATCTTCCTTTGTTCTGCAGGTGTCCTCCTGGCCTGGCACAGGGCTGAGCAGCGCATTGCAGCCTCTGAATATAGCTTGATCTAGCATTTTAGTTCTCTTGCCTCCTGCCACATTAGAAGCACTCCTCTCTTAGACATTACCCCGAGGTCACAGGAAGGAAAGCAGAAGTTCCTCCCGTGTTATTAGATGTGACAGTGGGAGGGCTGCCCCTGCCCCGTCCCACTGCTTGGTTCCTGGCCCCATGCATCAGGCTGTGGGCGACTGCACCACACAGTGCTTGCTGGGTTGGGGCATACACCACAGGGCTGCAGACCTCCAGGTTCTCTCTGTGACACTTCTTTGTGACGCTGTCCTGAGTATTTCAGCTGCCTTGGTCTCCCCAGCCTCTCAGCCCTGCATCTCAGCTCGTCCACTAGGCTCCACCTCAGTGCCCGCTTCCTGGTGGGCAGTTGTAGGGATCACCTCTTTTGTTTATGGTGTCTTGGGGATCATTGTCCTTTGATGCCTGATTCACAGTATCGTGAAAGTTGTTTTGTGTCTTTTGTGTGTGTGTGTGTATATATATAAATTCACCGTTTTACCATCTCAGGGTAAACCTGGTCCCCATTACACCATCTTGGCTAGAAGCAAATGTTAATTTACATTTTAACACCGATGAGATTGAGCATGCTCTCACATTTATTGATCTTCTGTGTTTCCTCTTCTGCGTATTTCCTTGTGCAGATAATTTGCCCATTTTCTTTATAGATCATGCCCACTTGTCCTTGATTTGAAAGGGCACTTTGGAGTGCCAATGGCAAGATCCTTCCTCACCTTGGTTTAATAGAAAACATTTTATTGTTTCGTATAACCAATCCTCCCCACTTTTCAATTTCTTTCCCTAACAGAGGCCCTGGCTCTCGGTCATAAGTCCCACCATCACGACCTGTGCTGGAAACTGTCAGCAAACTACAGCCCTGTGGGCCAAATCCAGCCCACTGCTTCTTTTGAGTAGATAAACTTTCACTGACATGCAGCCCTGCTGATTTGTTTACATGTTGTCTATGGCTGTTTTCATGCTATAAGGGTAGAGGCAGAGACGACAGGGCTCACGAAACCTGCAAATTTACTATCTGGCCCCTTGCAGATAAAATTTACCTGCTTCTGGTCTAAAGGAAAAGACAAGAAATTCTCTAGGTTTCAGTATAAAACATCCCAAAGAGGTTCTGTGATTGGCCTGGCTTGAGTCACCTGATGACCCCTGATCAGGGAGATGGAGAGCTGACTAGCTGGCCCTGGGTGACATAACCACCTCCGCCCCCCCGTGGCCACCCTGGTAGGATCCCATAAGAGTGGAGCTGGAGCAGAGACACAGAGCGTGGGGAGAGGTGGGTAGGGGATGCCAGGCAAACACAGGACTGCCCAGCAAAGGGACAATGACTTTTGTCCAGTGTACGTGTTGAGGCTGCCGTATTGGAACTCGCCAGCTCCCAAGTTTGTCAGGGCCAGGGGTGCGAGTCTCCTGTGGGCAGACGCGAGCTGCATAGACAGATGTGAGCCACATGGCCAGGTTTACTTTTCCGCCTTCAATGCTGTCTATCATCTGTTCCAGCTCTGCCCTATGGAAGTCTCCCCACCCCTTTCCCAGTTGGGGTTCCCACGGGCCCTGCACTCTCGCTCGGCGCTCTCACCCACACCAACGCCCTCAGTGACCTCCCACGAGTCCCAGGCGGCCCCTCCTCTCCTGACGTCAAAGGTTTATTTGGGTAGTGGGGGTATTCTCCTACCCCCACCCCCCAAATAAACCAACTACCTTACTACAAGCGAGCAGTGACTCTGCAGGCAAACCCGGCCCGGACACAAACGGCCGTTCGCTTCCTACCAAATCGCCACCCTGAGACGTGGGTTTGCGGGAGGGGTAAGCGGGACAGTGGGATCGACAGTGGCCCCGGCGCGCGCTTCGCGAATTCACGGGGCGCTGGGTGGCCGGCCGGGCCGCCGCCTCCGCTGCCGGCGCGCTCTGCCCCGGCCTCAGTCTCCCGCCCGTCAAGTCGGAGGTGGGCCGCGCTTCCGAGGCCGCGTGGGGCTCGGACGAGCCGGGATTTACGACGGCCCGTGCTGCCGGCGAGGCCACCACGGCTGCGGCAGCGCGGCGGCCCCGACGCCCCAGGTCGGTGAGGACGCGCCGGGGCCGCGGCGAGCCTCGCACCCCAGGTCGAGGCCCGGGACACGCGCACGCGCACGCCGCCCGGGCGCGCTCTGCGCACGCGCCGGCGCGGCAACCTCGGCGGCGCCCTGGCCGCCCGCGCCCCGCCCGCGCCCAGCCGCCCTACGGCGAGCGGCGGCCCGATCCCGCCGGGAGCCGGGAGCCGGGAGCCGGCGCAGGGGCGGGGCGGCGCGCTGAGGTCAGCGCGGCGGCGGCCGGCCCCGCCGTGGTTGGCTGCGCCCGCGTCGGCCGCGCCCTGGTTGGCTGCGGGCCGCGGGGCTGGGCCGCCGGGTCGGGGCTGGGGCGCCGGCCGGGTCTGCGCAGCGCTCCGGGGCGGCGGGCGGCGGGGAGGGCGCGGCCGCGGGCGGGGCCGAGGGCAGCGCGGCGGGGGCGAGGCGCCGAACGGGGGGCGGGCCGGCCCATGGACCCGCGGGGCCCGGCGCCCCAGACGCTGCGCCGCCAGGACCGAGCCCAAGATGTCGGCCTAGGCCGGGGCGCGACGACGCGGACGGGGCGGCGACGAGGCGCCGCCGCTGCCGGGGCTCGCGGCCGCCGGGGCCCCGATCGCTCGCTCTGACGGACTGGCCGAGCGGGCGGCCAGAGGCCGGCGCGTGGGGAGCGGGCCGCGCGGCACCATGTCGGCCAAGGTGCGGCTCAAGAAGCTGGAGCAGCTGCTCCTGGACGGGCCCTGGCGCAACGGCAGCGCCCTGAGCGTGGAGACGCTGCTGGACGTGCTCGTGTGCCTGTACACCGAGTGCAGCCACTCGGCCCTGCGCCGCGACAAGTATGTGGCCGAGTTCCTCGAGTGGGGTAAGTGCGCGCGGCGCGGGCCCGACCCCGGACCCGACCCCGGACCCCCGCCCCCGCCCCCGCCCGGCTCGCCCTCCTCCCCGCCGCCACCTCCGCGCTGCCCTCCGGCTTCTGTTCGGCCCGCCCCGTCAGTGCCCCCAGACCCGCCGCTCCTCGCGGCTCCTCGGCCCTCCCGGCGCGCCTAGGCCCTCGCACGCCCGCGTTCGGCCGCGACGCCCCCTCATCCTGCCGGTGGGAGCCACATCCTCCGGTCCCACGCCCCTCCCCCCGTCGGGCCATCGCCCCTGCCGCTTCCCTGGGTGATCCACCTCGAGTCTGGATGTCATTTTCTGCGGCGCGCTCGGCACCAGGATATCGCCCCCCACCCCCGTTCCCCGCTTTGGGGTACGGTCAGCGTCCAGTGCCCCCACCCTCGCTCTGCCGACCTGGGGCAGCCGCGCGGGGTGCTTTTTGCGTCTGCCTTTCCCACCGCCCGGTGGGCTCCCCACCCGTGTGCGTATCCTGGGAGCCCGGCTCTATAGGCCCCTCCTAGGTGACAGCTTGTCTACGTCCCCTTGGTGTCCAGGGCCCGAACGCACTCTTTACTTTTGCGCCTTCAAGGGAGTTTTAAGGTTAAAAAACCTTACTCTGAATCCGCCATGCAAGAGCGGATTGATTTTTTTCTTTGTAATTGCGCCAGACCCTTGTAATATTTTGGAGGTAGTTGGAACTGTCAGTACATGGAAGTCATTAAAAAATTTTTTTTCCCTTTGCATGCCTTCTCTAGTTCATTCAAGGACTGTACTGCTGAAACCGTTCATCAACTAATCTGTTATGCTTTATTAGGACACAAATTTGATTGAGCCATTTAATGATAGTTAAAATCCCAAACACTGCTCCCAGCGTCCAGTGGAAGCTTTGGCTTCCCCTTCCGCTAGGGCGGGCACCCTGTCAAGACCCCAGACTCTCTTCCAAACCGACCTAGAAGGAAGATGCAGTGGTCACGTTCAGGCCAAACCTCCAGAAATGCTGTCCTTGGGTCATTTGTGTCATTGGACTAGGGCTGTACAGTTCGAACCGGTAATTCCTGATCTGTGGGGCTGGAAAAGCTGACATTTGCATGAGGAAACAGACGGATGCATCTGAAGCCAGGCCTCCTACTCTGCCAGAGGGTAACTGGAATTGAGATTTTGTTTTCAAGTTAAAACTCAAGTGGCCATATTCTTTAGAGGGCTCCTGGGTTTTGCTCCTTAGTGAAACGTTGACTGACGTCTTGTGAGAGCAGCAGTGGAAGGCGGCCCAGAGCCCGGGAGAGCCCGTTATGCTCTATTTGGGTGGGGACCCCCATTCTCGGCTACGTGCAATATCAGCAAAACAAGAGTAATTGCTTCCTGGGTCCTTTATCACTGACCTGATTTCCAACTGAATAATTCACTGACTTCACAGTTGCTTTGAAAGTGAGGTCCTTGTGCCTCTTACCTCAGCCTTCTGGACGTTGTACTTGGCATTCCTTTCTGAGCATTTGATCTTGAAGTCCAGCGTTCCACACCAGGTTCAGCTCCGCGCACAGTCTGTGAGCAAAACCGTGACTGAAAGGAGGAAGCAGAGGGACGGTGGTTGGAGCCGGGACAGGGTGGGGGTGGGGGGCGGTGGCCTCTGGCCTGGGAGCTGAGCAGTGCGGTGGCGCAGGTTAGTGTGGAGGCTCGGCGCCCCGCAGACTGGTGGTCCCGGGCAGCCCCTCACTACCAGGCCGATCTGGCCACTGAATTGAAGGCTCTTCTCGGTGTGTGTGGAGGTCTTTTGAGATTTAACCTTTCCCACATCTATACAGGAGCTATGTGTTATTAAGATAGAAACGTTTTCAAAACTGTGTTCTGGCTCGTTGGAAATTATGATTACAAATAAGTTAAAATTGTCCCGAGAACTCAATTTGCCCAAGTGTAAACTCTGAGTTACAAAGAATGGACTTAAATTTAAGGTGACGTTTTAATGAAATAGTATGTGTTAGAAGTAGTATTTGGTCTCGTGTGTGTAACTGCAGCACCGTGTTGCTAGTTAAGAGAGACACGTGTGTGGTCGTTATTTGGTGCTACTTGGAATGCCGATTATTGAGATTGGAAGGCATAAAATAGAATTGTTTGTGGAGCAGCATTAGGCACCCTAATAATCACTTCTGCTCAGGGAGCGTGTACAGGCTATCCGGCTGTGGATTGTTGAGATCTCGGAGTCACGCTCTGTGTGATGTTTGAAACCTTGGATGTGTTGAGTCCTGTCATGCAGAGGCCAGTCCCTCCCCACCTTCCAAGTTCTGTGAAGGGTCTAATGACATTTATGTGGAATTCTTGAAACTTAATGAGGAAATAGCTGATTCAGCTCAGATTTGGAGACTTGCTGGGCAGTCTTTGAGGAAATCTGGGAAGTATAGGTAATAAAGTTTCTCGTTTTAAAAGACGACTGCTACTGGCTGTTACTCTCTCTCCCCAGTGGTTTCATGGGACAAGAATCATCCTGGCCTTCAGTGTAGGTTTTTGTCTTTAATTTTCCCTTGATTATGTTTATAGTTTCATTAGTTTTCTCTATTCAATCAGGGACCTTAATTAAAAGTCAGCGATACCGTCCTTTGAATGTGTATTTCTTTAAGCTATTTTTAATGCAGATTTGATACCATTTGAAGCAGAGCATGTGAAACACGGAAATGTCTACAAATAAAACAGCAGCAAAAACACAACTAAAATGAGATGAATTGTCTTTCATCTTTGTCGTGTAAAAACGCTTTTAGATGTGTTAAATACGTAACGACTTAAATATCATGGCTAGTGTGACATTTGGACAGAGCTGACGTTTGAGTCCCAGGCTGTTGGCATTGGACGGACCACAGCGGCCCGTGTGGCTGCAGACAGGGTGGGAAGTCTGGGGCTCGCTGCTGGAGTCGACACCCGGTGTGGGCGTCCCGACTCCCAGTGGAGCCCACCTTCTCACTGGGACACGTGCTTCCTCCGTGAGGAATAGAAGTAATCGTCAAGCGCTCTGTTTAACGTGCAGCTTCTTCTCAGGGACCTGTCAGTGCCTTCTCGGAGTCCTCTGATGTGAATCCCGTGGGGATGCTCAGTGCTGGGCGTGAGTGTGGTGACTTCCGAATTCAATCCGCTCAGCTTCACAGATGGTGCTCCAGGTCCCCAGATACGTTCGAATCTTAATGGTTTCTCCAGAGAAGACGTTTGCATAACATGGGAACACTTTTTTAAAATAACAGATTTAAAAAACAGGTCTTTTGAATAATAAGATCTAAATGGTAGGGAAATATTGGGATTGCATAATAAAGATTAGGTTAATGTAATTTAGATTTTACTGCTATTTAAAATGCACAGTGACATGGAGCGCATGGCATGAGATGAAACAATCGGAAACCATCAAGCGTTACCAAGCCAGCCTTGCCTTTTCTCTCCTAAAACCTCTGCGCTGACAGTCGGACTTTAAATGGTAGTGTCTGTGAAATCCAGACTTTGAGTAAATAAAGTCGAAGTTGGAGTGAGCTACCTGAGGAGTTAGTGATGTGCGACGAATTGCTCTTCAAGGAGAATACTCGGATGCATGTAGGTAAACACCTCGGACCGTGCCAGGGCTGAGGGCTGGCTCCCTTTGCCTTTGCCCTGCCCCCTGCCCTGTCCCCTGGCACCCGATGCCCTTAGCAGTCCCCTCCTGTCTGTGCTGGCTTCAGTGCCGGTAAACACATGAGCAAACAAGACTGTTAATTCCAAACTATATTAAATACAGCGAAAGTATTGAGTCCTTTTCTTGGTAAAGAGGCAAAGAATGTCTTTTGATTTTAAAAATTTTTTTTTAGGCGAGGCAACCCTTGGTTGACCTCACAGATTGCAGCTTGTCAGTTTACAATCCCTTATTTTTTACGCCTGCAGCACCTGGTCTGGCTTGGTCTCCCATCCAGGTACTAACCAGGCCCGACCCGGCTTAGCTTCCGAGACCAGACGGGATCGGGCTCGTTCAGGGTGGCATGGCCATAGACAGAGAGTGTCTTTTGAGACTAATAAAGTAAGAATTTTGCCGGAAGAGGACAAATAAATATTTTTAGCTTTTTTTAATCAAAAAGGGGATAAAAATAAAGGAAATTTCAAATGAATTAAACCCAGCAACCCTGTATCACATCACTCTACCCCCCATAATGGAACATGATACCTTTTAGCCCCTGTTCCAAGTTTGTTTGATGCTTAGAGTCTTCAAATGTTCCAGAATCACAGTGTGTTAAAGTTACCTTAGATTCATGTGAGAAGGTCACTAAAGAAAAGAGAAGAAAATAGTTTCCTTAGATTTAAAATCACAAGTGTTTTGACAGTGTGGACTTTATATAAACTTAAAATCTACCAGAGAAACAACTTTAAAAAAAAAACAAAATAGATAATACTACCTGTGAAACAAACGTCATACTTTCCAGTATGATTTTAGACAATTTACGTATAAGATTTTGTGTATTTAGGTTTTGGTCGATTTTATTGACTGGTAGGTAACTGGCAACAAAATTGTTTTTAGACTAAAACTTTGCAAAAAGGACCATTTATAATAGTCTTTGGATTTTGTGATCCGTAGGAAAGAATTAGAAATTCGGAGATAAATTTGAATTGAGTCATAAATTTCAGTTAAATTCAGTCTTGTATTTGAGCTGCTTTGGAGACACATGGAACTTATTCTTCTAAGGGCCGATGGTGGAGGGAGGGGCTTCAGAAGTGCCCGGAACCTGAGAGATCACGTGGGCTGCCCTCCGCCCTCATCCCCGCTCTGCCTTGGGGGAACCAGGCTCTGCGGACATTGTCCTGACTCATTTCTGAGCACACAGCCCTCCGGCCAGGGATCCTCGCCACTGGACCATGGTCAGCCTCGGGCCTCTCTGCAGCCGCCTGTTTTGAAATTCCTGTTTTACTGTAGCTTTTCCTTTCCCTCTCCGTGATCCCTGGCGGAGCTTCACTCCGAAGCCTTCTGACCTAAGTGCCCTTCTCACTTGCAGATTTAAATCCCTCTGCCAGATCAGTTGTAAACACACCGCTTTTCAAAAAACCTCCACGATGACTTCGTATTCTGTTGCCTTGAAAAAAATCAGGTCTGAAATCCCTGGTCCAATGTTGGAATTAAAAATCGACCTAAAAAGACACACCTGATCTTTGTTTTTGAAGTCAAAATTAACAGCACTTTTGACTATACCCTGTGGGGTGATTTTTTGTTAAATATAATATTTATCAAGGCATTTAGTTTTAAAAGTCGAGTAGTTCCACAGAGTTGTCATGAGAAACGGCAGGCCCTCTGCCCGCCCGCCCGCTCCGGGTTCTGACTTTCACGAGCAGCCCCCTGCTGACCCCTGTTTTCCGGTGTTGTCGTCTGTCCCGGGGTCACTTTCAGCTGCCAGTAACAGAGAACCAAGTAACAGTGACTTACACGAAACAGTTTCTCTCGTGAAATTAGGGCGTCGGCAGTCCAGGGCTAGTAAGACATCCTCATCTCAAGGAGTCGCCTGGACCTTGTCCTGCCCTCAGTCCATCGTCCGATGGTGGCCGCCCCATCCGCCTCCCAGGAAGGGGGAGAACCTCGGATATTGGTGGTGATTGTTTAGCAATTCCTGCCTCAGCTGTCACGTTTCTGTATAGCATGCGTGTATTGTTAATTTCTGATTTTTCCCTTTTAGACATTATCTGTTGGCTTTTGTAGAATGCTTCTTATCGCCCCCTCCATGCCCCAAACACACATCCCTTCCTTTCCCTTTTTCCAAATATGGTTATGTAATAATTTTTGTTTAAATTGATATCATTTGTGTTCTCGTTCAGTAACCATCTAACAGCTAAGCCACGTAGGATGCAGTTAATTCCCTGTCTTAGTAAATCAGAGAAGCGATGATCAAGAAATAATTCAGAAAAGCTAAAGGACCCACGTGTCCCTCCCCTCTCAGGAACACTAAGGATAAACAGAAGACCCCCAAAGCTCCCAGAGGTCAAACGAGTCACACGGGGCTTAGGGATCACAGTGGTCTCAGGCTTCTCATCGCCAGAAATGGAAAGTAGACAGCATTGGGGTAGCGACTTAACTCTTCTGAGGAAAATGGGTCCAACACCCAGGCAAGCCGCCATTCAAGTGTCAGGGAAGAAAAGGTGTTTTCAGACAGGCTAGGTCTCAAAAAATCCATCTCCGACGAACTCATTCTCACGAAGCCACTGGAAGATGTACTCCACCCAAAAGAGAAAGTCGTGGAGTCCAGAAAGGGGGTTTCAACAGGGGAGAGAGACGAAAAGAATTCCCGTGAGGAAGGAAGCGGGGTCCCAGGATGGCCGCTCAGTAGCAGGCTTCGAGAACAGGTGGCCCCGAATGGACCGGGAGAACGAAAGGCCTTGTGAGGCAGAGGAAGGAAGGAGGAAATTGACAGGCTGACTGGCCAAGAGGAGGCTGGGCCTGTGTCTGGGAGCCACCTCTGCCTTGAAGACCTGGAGACAGCACATGATCCAGGCAGGTGGCCTGCATGAAGGAAGGGAGGAGTCCGTCCCTCCTCCTTACATGGCCTTCTAATCCACGTCTACCGCGATCCGATCACTACCGATCCATCTATGGGCGATCCGTCACCGCACGATCAATCTACGATCCCGTCTGCACGATCCCGTCTGCACAATCCCGTCTGGTTTCGCCCTTCGCGCCGTCCCGATCTCGCGCCGTTCAGATGTTGGACCTTACGGAGTGTCCTGCTAATTTCCTTTTGTCCCGCTCTTTTCCATTTGCGTGTGTATTTTTATTTTTCTGGGAGAGGGCCTCAAATTTATCTTCTCGTTCTTTTACTTTTGCCATCGCATCTTTAATTTCTAAGTGTTTTTCTCAGTATTTCTTTTTATAACATCCTGTTTCTGTTGCACGAAGGCAATGCATTTTTAAAACACTTCTTGTTAGTTGTTTTACTGAATTGTGTCCACACATTTCTGTTTTGCAGACATGTTCTCTGTTTCGTGTGTCGTCTGTCTCTTCTGCATTTTCTCCTGCTGATGACTGGCTGTCTTTCCCTAACTACGAGCGAGCTGATTGGAGACTGTGCACGGCAAACTTCCTAAGCGTTGAGTGTCACCGTTAGGAAGTGGGATGGGGACCGTGCCAGTCTGGGGGGGCACTACCAGAAGTTGCTGAAGTAACTACTTCTCTTGAGCCTGTTGTTTCTCCAGTGGGGTTTCCGGCCTCCTGCCTGGGCAGTGGGGAGCAGCGTGGCATCAGCCTGGCTGCCAGCGATCTGGGAAGCTGGGGCGAGGCGGCCCTGGAAGCTGGGGCGAGGCGGAGCAGGGCGGACGGGGTGGTGGCCGGCGGGAGGGGCCGGGTGTGGCCACTTCTCCTGCAGACCTGCTGCCTGTCCTGTTTTCTGTCCGGTGTTGCTCTTCAGGCCTTCTGGGATCTTGGTGCCGCTGGCCTTTCCGAGCCTTCGTCACACGCAGTTGCCTTCCAGTTTTCCAGTTTTGTTGAGTTAGACACCACTTGTCCACTTGCTTTTCTCACGGTGCAGAGTTAAGCTAGCATTCCCAGTCTGCTCCCATCTCCCGTCATCCATTCATTCAAGTGTTTTTAAGGATGGAAGACGTGCCAGGCAACGGTGACATGGCACGTCTTAAATTCCCGGAAAAGGGGGATGCGGCAGAGGTGAGAGACCAGACAGACCCTGGCCTCCCGGGGCTCCTGGTATCCATCGTGATCGTGTGCTGTCGTTTTAGGAGGGGTCCCGATGGCTCCGGGGTAAGGTCGGTGTTCTGTGCCCTAGACTTAACCGACAGGTGCCCTAGTCTTCATCTCTGTAGGAAGGCCGCGTGTATAGTGGCTGTCTGGTTTGGTGTGGATGTCCTGCCATTTCTGTTCTTACACTTTTTTATTAGGAAGATTTTCCCGTAAGTGGGAGAAGAAATGGGAATAAGGGTGGGCAAGGTTTTCTCTAGCGACAGCACAGGGAGAGGGAGGCGGGGGGGTGGGGGAAGGGCCGTCAGGATGGCTGTGTGGAAAGCAGAATAAGGGGTGCTTGGAAGGTGCTTCCTCAGGTGGCCGGGGAGAGGGCTGGGGAGCGGCATTCTAGGGTGGGTACAGGGCGATGCCGGGGTGTGCCTGTGGAGACATGTAACGTGGACATGTTTGTAATGGGCTGTTTGTGACTCAGGGCCTGTGTGTCCGGACTTTATCTTTCTTAAAGTGACATGCAGCTGATTTTGTTTCACTCCGAAGCTTTTGGTATGTAGGAAGAAATCACTAATTTAAAACAAACAGAATGAGAACTGTTTTTGCCACTCAGTTTTCTAAAAATGCTGATAACAAATGAAACGCAAAGGTAAATCAGCCTCCCCCTGCCACCCAAACTACGTTTTAAGGCTGTTGTTCTATTGTATTTTACTGTCGTTCATGTGAAAGAATTGAATTGAAATCATTGAATTTCTCTTATTTTGTTTAAAAATTTTAAATCAGGGCCGAGTTTATTTTTTTAACTTATATACAGTTGAAATAGCGTTTGTGTTGATTCTTCACTGTTGAGAAAGACATTGATTTCATAGTTAATGGCTCTGCAGCAGTCATTCAAAAATGATTTTGCAGTTCTGTCGCAGATGGATTTGTTACTTTTTTAACCAAGTATTTGAAATTCGACTGTTGAAAAGTCTTTAAGTATATTAACAAACCGCCTTTCCTACGTACCTTTAAAGTGAGCCTTGGACGACCACGTGGACGCAGCGGTGCTTTCCGTACGGAGTGTGTCGCCTTAGCCGGTGCAAGCTGCGTAGTCACTGGGAAAGCGGTTTCCAGTTTCACCAGCCAGTCAAGGTGTCGGGGGTTATAGGAGAGTGTGTGCTAGCGTGTGTTAGCACAAGAAACGTTTCTCAAAACATCAGACGTTACTGTGGCTTCATGTTACCGAAGCGATAAGCCTAGAAATGTTTCCTTCTACAAATATTTAACTATTTTTTCAAAAAGCAAGATTTATGTTTATGAAGTTGTGATAAACCTTGTGAAATAATACTTTAAGAGGGTTATTGAACCCAAACCGGTTGTTTATCAGCAATATGAGAGAAACGTAAATCGAACTACACAGCTGATTAACTTTATTAGTTTATTTTAGTGGAAAAGGTTTCTTTGCCATTTTCAATTACCAGATGGTTTCTTTTCTTTACTTATTTTTTGGTAATGCCTTTATTGAGATACAACTCATATGCAATTTACCTGTTAAAATTGTATAATTCAGTGGTTTTAGTATATTTATAGGGTTGTGCAGCCATCTCCACTATTTAACTCCAGTACATTTTCATCACCTCAAAAAACCTGTGCTCTTTAGCCGTCACCCCCAGCTCCCTCCTTCCTCCTAGCCCTCAGCAAGCACTAATCCATTTTTATTATGTTTGCCCGTTCCAGACATTTCCTGTCAATAGAATCATATAATATGTGATCTCTTGCGCTTGTCTTCACTTATAACGTTTTTAAGGCTATATCGGTATTTCATTTGTTTCTCTTGTTAAATCATATCCCATTGTATGGATCGTCCACATTTTGTTCATCAGTCGATGGACATTTGGTGGCGTCTGCCTTTTGGCTATTACGACTGATGCCGCTGTGAACATTCACGCGTAAGTTTCTGTGTGGACAGATGTTTTCATTTTTCTCGGGCGTACACCTGGGAATGGAGTCGCTGGGTCATTCATTCGTGTTGAGCGTTTGGAGGAACTGGCAGATTGTTTTCCGTAGCAACGACACCAGTTTCCATTCCCACCAGCCCAGATCCGGGCCCCGGTTTCTTCACGTCCTCACCAACACTTGTCACTGTTTGTCTTTTTTATTCTAGCCATCCTGATGGGCATGAAGCGGTATCTCCTTGTGGGTTTAATTTGCTTTTCCTCGACGGCTAATGAAGTTGAGCATCTTTTCATGTGCTTATTGGTCATTCGTGTGTCGTTGTAGAAATGTCCATTCAAGTCCTTTGTCCATTTTTTAGTTGCGTTTGTCTTTTTTTTGTTGAGTTCTGAGAGTTCTTTATATATTCTAGATACAGGCCTTTCATCAAATGTATGATTTGCAAATATTTTATCCTGTTTTATGGGTTGTCATTTCACTTTCTTGATGGTTTCCTTTGAAGCAAAAACATTTTTAATTTTGATGAAGTCCAGTTAAACTTTTCTTTTGTTGTCATATCTAAGAATCCATTGCCAGGTCCAAGGTCACAAAGATTATACTTAGTTTTCTTCTACGATTTTATAATTTTAGCTCTAATATTTGGATCTGCGATCCATTTTGAGTCAGTTTTTATATGTGGTGTGGAATAGGGGGTCCACATTCATTCTTTTCCACGTGACTGTCCTGTCGTCCCAGCGCCATTTGTTGAAGAGACTATTCTTTCCCCATTAAATAGTCTGGCACCCTTGCCAGAACCAGTTGGTCTTGAATGTGTGGGCTGTTTCTGGACCGTCAGTTCTGTCCTATCGATACGTGTGTGTCCGTCCTCATGCCCGGATGGCCCTGTCTCGGTCACTGTTGCTTTGCAGTCAGTTTTGATTCAGGAAGTGTGAGTCCTCGAACTTTGTTCTTTTTCGAGATTGCGTTGGCTGTTCTGGGTTCCTCGAATTTCCATACACATTTTAGGATCAGTTGTCAATTTCTGTAAAGAAGCCAGATGGGTTTTTTGTAGGGATTGCACTGACTGTAGATCATTCTGGGGAGTGTTGCCATCTTAACAGTATTGTCTTTCTATCTGTGAATAAATATATCTTTCCATTTATTTATAGCTCTTCATTTTTTTTTCAGAAATATTTTGTAGTTTTCAGAGTTTAACTCATTTATTTTTTACTTTTTTGTTGTGGTAAAATGTGCGTGATAAAGTTTTCCATTTTAACTATTCAGTAACATTCATTACAGTGCAGAGTATAAGATGTGCACTTACTTTGTTAAATTATTCCCAATGTATCCTTTTAATGGAATAGTTTTCCTACTGTCGTTTTTGGGTTGTTTATCGCAAATGTGTACAAATACAATTGCTTTTTTATATTGATCTTGTATTCTGCAAACTCAATGACCTTGTTTATTACTTCTAATAGTTTTTTAATGGATTTCTTAGGATTTTTATATATAAAATCATGTCACTATTGAATAGAGATAGTTTTGCTTCTTCCTTTCCAAATTGGATGCCATTTATTTCTTTTTGTTTTCTGATTGCTAGAACCTCTGGTACAGAATGGAATAGAGTGGACATTCTCGTCTTATCCTTGACCTTCGGAGAAAACATCCTGACTTTCACCATTAAGTGTGCTGTCAGCTGTGAGCTTTCACAGATCCACTTTGTCAGGTTAAGGGACAAACCTGACAAATCAACATTTAACTTAACCTGTTCTTTCTGTTAGATTTTTGTCGATTGCTTTTTCTGCATCTATCAAGATAATCATGTGGCTTTGATTTTTTATTCTGTTGATGTCATGTATTATATTAATTGATTTTTATATGTTGAACCAACCTTGCATTCCTGGGATAATTCCCACTTGGTCATGGTGTACAGTTCTTTTTCTGTGTTGCTGGATTAGGTTTACTAGTACTTCGTTGAGGATTTTTGCATCTATATTCATAAGAGATATTGGTTTGTAGTTTTTTTCTTTCTTTGTATGTCTTTGGTTGGTACCAGGGTAGTACTGGCTTCGTAGTCTATGTTAGGAAGTGTTCTCTCTTCAATTTTTTGAATTTGTAAAAAATTAGTTTTAATTTTTTAAACGTTTGGTGAAATTCACCTGTGAAGTCATCTGGGGGTGTGTGTGTGTGTGTGTGTGTGTGTGTGTATGTGGTGTGTTAGGTTTTTTGGTTACTAATTCAATCTCTGTACTTGTTGTCGATCTTTTCACATTTTCTGTTTCTTCTTGAGTCAGTCTGGTCATTTTTGTCTTTTTAGGAATTTGTCCATTTCATCTGGTTGTCTAATTTGTTGATATACAGTTATTCATAGCATTTCTTAGTCATCATTTTTATTTCTATAAGATCGGTAGTAATGTCTCTTTCATCTCAGTTCCAGCAATTTGAGCCTCTTTTTTTCTTGGCCAACCTTAAAAATGGTTAAAATTGCAAATTTTATGTTACACGTATTTTATCACAAGGTTATTGCAAGTAAAGGTAGTTGAGATCACTCGTGTTGTTGAGCGCGACTGCAGTCGGCTCCTCCTGGTTGCTGCGCAGTGTTCCCCTGTGTTTGCGTGTCACAGCTTCTTGTTTCCTCCAGGTGGACATTTGGGTTGTCCGGGTTTGGGCTGTTAATGAAGAGTGCTGCCACTAGAAGTTGTTTTGGGTCTTAAAACTCTCCAAAGAAAACTAATGATTTCTTCGAATCCAGTGCATCTACTATATCATGAGTCAGTTTTTTTTAAAAAAATTCTTCTCCAGACATTTCTTGAGTTATTGTCCCTTAGCTTTGAATTTTGTAATGGTTTGCGGAGGATGGTCACGGTGGTCCAAGTCACAGTTCTTTGTGATTTAGAATTACCCCTCACACCAAGTATTAAAATTAGAACGTAAATCACAGAAATCACATTAGGCCAGTACTATTTTTATTTTAGATAGTCTTAAAAATCATTAAAATAATATGTACTCATGATTAAATAAATTCAAGCGGTACAGAAGAGTCTGCCATAGAAAGTAAAAGTCTTCTTCCCCCCAGTAGTATTATAAAATCTTTTACTTCTTCCTTTTAATTTTAGAGCGTATTCTAGACATTAAAATTAAATGTTGATTTGAAAGATTATTTAATATCAAAAAAGTATATTTCTATTTATAATCACCTAATCTATTTATGAGAAATTAATGTTGACATATGACTATTGCATATATCGAGTATTGTGATTTTTGTCTTCGACAGTTAGTCTTTATTGTTTGTTACTGCGCATGGTGCTCTTGAGTCACTCGTGTGTTCCCAGAGCGAAGCGCATTTAGTTGTGACACTTTATTCTCTAACTGTGGGTGGCCTCTTGTATTCATGTTGTATTTATTTTTAGTTTATATTTTCAATTGAGGAATAAATAGTCTGTAGTTAGCCTGTGGTTTTAACTTTTGTATGTTATCTTTGGAATATTTCGGTATCAGGGTTATGACAGAGTTCCACGAAAAATTATGACACTTCCGTCTTGTGTTCACGGATACTTTACGGAATGAAGTTTTATAGTACTCATCTATCACACGACCTGAATAAAATGCCTTTGAGTGGGGGATCTTCTTAGACAAGTTTCAGACTTTTTTCCAAAGTTAATATTTCTGTTGGATTTTCTATGTCTTTTGGTTGATTTTATTATTAATACTCTCTTAGAAACACCATCCATTCTATCAGTGATTTTTGGTTTTTATTAACATGGAGTTTTATATAGTCATTTAATTTTCTTTTACCTGTGGACATGTCATTTTTAAATTCATCTTCACTTACGAGTTAATTAGGGGAATAAAAAAACAAAAAGGCAAAACAAAAACCAAGAACTAAAACAAACAGAGTTAGGGCAGTCACGGTCTTCTGCACCGTTGGAGCTTTCCGCATCTCTGTTATGTGCCTCCACGGCAGGGGGGGTCTGCCCTCCGCCATTTTTGTCTGAATCGGTTGTAAGAATTGGAAACTAGTAAATAGCATTTTTCCAATTATGGTTATGTAACTTATTCACTGCGAAACTGCGTGGCTGGACCCGGAGACAGGCGCCTGTCCTACGCCTTGGGCGGGAGGAGCCATCGGCCCCCAGGGCTGAGGAGCTCCCCGACTTCCTTTGCTGCTTCTGGGTCACACCCCGCTGCCGCTGTTCCTTGAGTTCACATCGCTCTTTCTTGGGTCCTTTTGTGAGGATTGGTTAAAGTTTTCTCGTGGGAGTGGAGGTGGGGGTGGGGATGTGTAACGTGCACATGTGCGCACACGTGTATGCGTAGGGAACATTTTCCCTCATGCAGGAACCAGGAGCGGTAAACTTTCCAAGGTTATTGAATGTCTGAGAATGTCTTATTGTGCCTTCGTTTTATCTGTAGTTTGTGTTTGGAATCCTGGGCTCAAGACATCTCCCTCCGGAAGAAGATACTGCTTCATGATCAGGATGAGGTGGTTGGTGGTGGGTGGTAGGTGGCTGTCATTTTCTCTCTTCCCGAGGATGCTAATTAGAAATTTTTAAAGTTTTCTTCTCCTCGATTTATCCGTTTCCTCTGGGGTCAGTTCTTTGTTACCCTTGGAACTTTTCCTTTTAATGATTTTCCTTCAAAGACTGCTGATTCTTGACTGTCCATTTTCCTATAGATTATCTAGAAAACGTCCCTCAAAATGATATGGAACTAGTAGTCGTCCCTATGGAATTGCATACTGCTAGATTCTCGGTTGGTCTGATTTTATAGTTTTTCTTTTCCAGTAGCATTTTCGTAACAGTTGGTTTATAATATAAACAAAACTTCATTTACTAGTAAGAAAAAACTTTCAAAATCCATGCCATTTTCGATTATTCATTTCACAGCACCATCCGCATCCCTTTTCTTATGGCTTATTTTTTTCCTACTGTGGCGATTCTTGTTATTGATTGTATTACAAGTTTAATTATACTTTAAATATTATGTTTCTCATCTGAGAAAAACATTCTGGTAAAATGAACTTAGACAAGTGAACTTTAAATGTTTTTAAGGATAACGTCCGGTGCGGAGAAATCTGTTTCCACTGTCGCCGAAGTGTTCTCCGCGTCTGCAGGGGTCTTCGGGAGGCGTTCGGCGGTACCAGTGGCTCGTGACGAGCCCGTGGAGCGTGGCGTCCAGGGCGCTGCTCTGCCGGTGTTTGAGCTTCAGGATATGTCCGCGATGCCGAATGCTGAAACCATTAGTCATGTCAGCTTCGCAGGGTTTGTTCAAAAGTTTTTACTAGCTCGTAAAACTGTTTTATGACCCAGAAGGAATGCCAGCGATGGAACAAACTCATGAGAAATAAACGGTGCACGTCGCCGACGTCCGTGTCCAGACGTGCTTCCGGTGAGGGAGACCGCCCTGCGGTGTGCACAGGAGCTTGTCGTGGTTTGGTGTCAGTCTCCCTGGTTTGAGTATTCGTAAAAAAAACCTGCTTTTAAGAAAGTGTCCCGCCTAGTAGCCCATGTCACGCCTTCAGCTGCCCTCCATTTAGGTGTCTTGAAGTAGTAGATGAGCCCAGATATGAAGATGTCACTGCTCCTTTCTTGGCGTGGCTTGAATTTTTCATATGTTGGTATTCTTTATTTTCACAATCAGCATTAATAAAAGTGACAATAATCGGTATTATTTCCTACTCCAAATTAAATTTTTTTTTATTATAGGAAATGTCAAACATTAAAGGTAGAGCACATAGAATAGAACTAACCCTCCTCCCCCCCCGTTTTGGTCACTCAGCTTCGACAGTTGTCAAATCACGGTCATTTTTATTTTTACTTCAATTTTTTATCTCTCGCTTTCCCCCAAAAAAGATTATTTTGAGGCAAATCCTAGACATCTGTCATCTCGTTTGTAAATGTTTCTATGTATACCTCAAGAAAATAAGGGCTTTCTTTAAAAACGTAGCCATAATGACATTATGACGTTGAAAAAATAACAGTAAGTCCTCAGGATAGTCAAACAGGCGGTGATGGTTTAAAGTTCCTTCTTTCGTTGTTGTTTTTAGTCGGTTTGTTCTTTGGACGCTGGAGCACAGCCCGCACAAACCCGCACAAACCCGCACGTGGTGTGGGGGTCGCACGCTCACACCCTGAGTCTCCCGATCTCTTTAACCCCAGGGGCGGCTTCTCCCTCTTTTAGTCCGTTTTTTGCAGTTTATTTGCTGAAGGAACCAGGTCATTTGTCCTGTCCTGCTCGTACCATTTTAACTTATTTTCCGGTGTTTTCCTAAGTGGAAAAATTTGGCTTTTGACAAATCATTCCTATACCATTGGTCCAGTACCTTTTGTGGGAAATAGAGCTATTTGGGGATTAAATTGTAAAAAATTAGGTATCTATTTCATTTGAAATGGTTTATTTTTTCTTTTTCTTTTTTTAAATATCGTTGTGAGGTGTACGTTCTCTCTCAGATCCTGACTTAAGATCCTGGATGTGGGCCGGGTGCCAGGTCAGCTGTGACCGAGGACAGTGATTCAGGTCCCGGGTGGTGACTCAGGAGCTTGGGGGTGGGGTCCATCGCTGCCTCCCTTCCCTGGACGGGTGGAGGGCCCTGGGACCGCGGTGGCACCCCGCCTTTCCTCCTCCGGCCCACGCGTCTGATTCAGCTCCCCCGTGCCCTCCCCGTGGGGCTTATCAACGAACACGGCACATTTCGAGAGTCGCTTAATGTTGAGCTAAAATCCCTCCTTTCCCCATACTTCACATGGACTTGTTTAGGTTTTTCCTGTTAATTTCTGAGAACTCTTTGCATGAGGGAAATCACCCCTTTTCTGTCGTTTTCCTTAGTTTGCCTGTCGTCAGCACTTGCTGGTTCCCGGCTGGTTACCGGTGGGAGTGCGTGGCGCGGGGCCCGAGCTCTCCCGTGCCGTCCCCCTTCCTAGCTGGACGCCTCTCTCCCCTTTCTGGCTGACGGTCCCCCTTTCTCTGCTGGATCGTCCCGTCTCCGTGCCGGGGGGTCAGCTGGCTGGTCGCTCTCACCAGCTGTGTCCGATAGCCGGTGCGCCCTGCCCGCCGTGGAGGTGGACGATGCCGCCGGCGCTCTGTGGGGACAATGGACGAGGCCTCCGCGGCCGCCCCTGCCCTGCGCCCTGCCCTGCGCCCTGCGCCCTGCACCCTGCCCTGCGCCCTCGCGTCCTCCCCGGGGCGGCGGCCTCTCAGCCTCCCTCAGACACTCGTCACCTCGCTGTCGCCGCGAAGCCCGCAGAGGTTCAGACCCAGGGCCTTTGGTTTCGGCGCGCCCGGATTGGTGCAAACTGTTGTCACAGGGAAGTCGCGGTCACCATCTGACACTGGGGTTTGCGTCTCTCAGGGTGGACGGGGTGGGGAGTGTGGTCTGTGCTGCAGGAAGTGGGGACTCCGTGGGGACCTGAGACGGCCCGAGACAGCAGGGGGGCCGAGGAGAAGCGGAAGAGGTGGTGTCGCCGCGCCAGTCCTTCGGGTCAGTGAGAAACACCCCATCACTCTGAGTGCCCGGGGTGCCCGGCCGGGCGACCTCACCACGGAGGCACCGTCACGTGCGTGTTCAGCCTGCACAGCTGGCAGGTGCCTCAGAGGGGACGCTGGGGGACACCGGGCTTCCGTCGTGTTCCCCTTACAAAGCACGTAATGGGAGGCAGGTCTCACCTGGATTGACATTAGCGAGGACTCTAAAAAGTGATCTTAAATTTTTGGTGGTTTAGTTGGACTTAGGAAAACGAGCGTGGACTTGCCCGCGTCCCAGCGACGATGCCGTGTCCTCCCGTGTGTGCGGCTCTTCCTGTCTGTCCCCCGTCCCGCTCCGGAAAGTCGCCCTACAGACAAGGCCGAGGGACGGCCGTGCTTCTGAAGAGGTGGCAGAGCGCGCCAGCTCCTGCGAGAGCTGCGGCCGCGGCCGAGTGTGGGCGGCGCAGGGAGCGCCACGCAGTCACAGGGTCACGGGACAGGCTGGACGCGCACGACCTTTGCGATCACTGACAGTGGTGATGTGCCTCTTTCGTTCTTACCGAAGGTCTGGTTTAAGGAGAAGTGGTTTCGACCGCCTTCTAACGTGCACACGCAGATTTCGCAAAGCCGGGTGTGCCGTTTTGAAGTGTCAAACATTTGCCCACCGGTCAATGCAATCCTATTGATCTGTGGAACGTTCTTGTCATTCGTGTGTGTGTGTCACCTCTAGTGGGGAGAGGGCTGGCTCACCCATGGCCGGACGAAACCGGAGTAACGCTTCAAGAGTCTTACGTAAAACAGCTTCCTTCCTCCCTGTTTATGAATTTATTTATCGTGTGGACAGTGACCAAAGGAAAAGGGTCCAAGAGGACATTGACTCTTCTTTCCGTCGTCCTGTCCGCGTTATTTTCCCTTGCGTTTCCTTTATGCTGACGTTTTGATATTAAAATGAAAAACTATCAAGCACGGAGAGTTCGTTTCCTTATTTTAAAAAAAGTGCCTCAGAAATGCATAAGCTGGTCAGCTGGATAACGCGACCCACCGTGTAATGCGGACGGTGTGGCCTCCAGTCTGGACAGACTCAGTCATTGACGTTCCAATAAATAAGTTACGATGAGCGAAGCCGTTCTTCTCACATCCAGATAGGCGCGGGCCGCTCTGAGGCCGAAGTGGGTGACGGCTGGGCGTGGGCATCCGCTGGCCCTCCTGTCAGGGGCGAGGCCGGGCTGCGCCCCGTTTCTCCTTTCTGGGGGGAAAGCAGGTGCATCACTGGTTCTTTTCTGTGGTTCAGAGGCAGTAGCCGTGAGAGTCATCAAACGCGGGACGGGCCGAGCGGGTCGCTGTCGCTGTTTGAATATTCTTCTCATTCTCCCGTTGGGTCTGGCCGCTGGAGCCTGCAGTAGGGATTTCTTTGTGGCCTCAGGTGTCTGGCATAGGATTAGGTTCTAGGAGGTTTATATAGTTTTGGTAGAAAGTTTTTTTTCCTTCCAGAGACACGTATTCCTCCTGGGGAAAGACAGAGCTAGTCACTAAATGCAGTGGAAGCTCGGAGGAGTTTGGGATGGGACAGGGTCACCCCCAGAGCGTCGCCGGTGGTCGGACTTGGGTCGGACTCTGGGCGGTTGCCATGGACATTGATGAAAATGGTTTATATGCAGAGTTTAGGAGCTTGGAAATGGGACTCCTGGTCTCAGGATGTTTGCTAGAATTTTTTTTTTAATCTCTGGCATAAATTCGCTTTTCTGATGTTTTGCAGTCCAGTGCGTTTAAAAATAACAGTCCCGTTAAACAACTCCACGTACTTGTGTTCAGATGGAAGAGTATGCGTCCCACGGACAGGTCGCGGGCACAGCGAAGGCTGGGACAGCATGGAGAAAGCCTTGCTGGGAGTGGTGGGCTTTGTTTGCTTTATTCAGACTGCGTCAGCGTCCGAGGCTCCGGGGGGCAGGCGTGAGGTCAGGGCCCGGTACTTGGTATCCTCAGGGCCGGGCAGGGAGTGGTCCCCGGCTAAGTGCCCAGGTGCCCGCGGAAGAAAGTAATGAAAGAAATGGCTGGAGGGCTGGCACGGGCAGGGCAGGCCAGGCCAGGCTGTGTCGCAGGAGAGCGCCAGAGGTGTGGGGTGAGCGGCCTTGCAGCAGCTGAGCGGGGCTGGCACCGGGGGCCGTCCCCTGCAGAAGGTGTGTGTCCTCGTGACATTGTTCTGTGGGAAAAGGAATGGGGTGGGTGGGGAGCACAGTGAGTCTTCCTGTGACAGGTGCATGATCACAGCACAATTGTAATGGCTCTGCGCAGTCACACAGTGAGCGCTGTGCTCAGGGTTTATGGCCACTGCCCCCTTTAATCCTCTCAACAGCCCTCAATCCTGGGGTCATCCCTAATCCACCGGGGAGGCAAGTGTCTGCAGCTCGAGCAGGGCGGCTAGGCCTGGCTCAAGGGCCTGCTCCCAGCCACAGTTTCTGTTGCTGCATTTCAGTAATTTCTTTAAATATCATTAATACCTTTTGAATAAATTCACGAATGAATCGTGTGCCCAAGCAGGCTTCGTTGTGACCCCTCCCTGGCCCCCTACATCCATAACCCCTTCCTTGAGTAGCAGGCACTCTGTGACCCATATCACAGGCAATTTTTACCTTTTTTTTTTTTAAGTTTATTGTTTTTAAATGTACCATTCAGTGAATTTTAGTATATTCAAGTTGTGCAACTGTTAATACTAATTCTAGAATGTCTCACCGCCCCTCGAAGACACCCTGCACCCAGCAGCAGTCGCTCCCGTCACCGCTGCCCCAGCCCCTGGCAGCCGCCGATCTACTTTCTGTCTCTGTGGATTCGCCTGTTCTGGACATTTCATGTAAACAAGATCGTGCCGTGTGACTGACATGTTTGTGAGACCTATGTTGGCAGCTTGTACCAGTAATTCCTTTTTATGGCTTAATAATATTCCACTGTGTGAATATACTACATTCTGCTTATTCATTCATCAGCTGATGGACATTTGGATTGTTTCTGTTTTTTGGCTGCTGTGAACATTTGTGTACAAGTTTTCGTGTAGACATCGGTTTCATTTCTGCCCCACCGGAGTGGAGTCGCTGAGGTGTGCGATAACTGTTGCGCATTTTGAGGAACCAGCTAGTGGACTGTCTTCCTAAGCGACTGCATCATTTATAATCTCACTAGGCACACGTGAGGGTTCCCGCTTCTCCAGCTCCTTGCCAACACGTCTGGTCTTTACTCTGGCCGTCCTGGTGGGTATGACATGGCCGCTCATTGTGGTTTTGATTTGCATTTCTCTGATGGCTAATAACATTGAGCATTTTTTCACGTGTTTTTTAGCTATTTGTATATCTTCTTTGGAGAAACATCTATTCAGATCCTTTGCCCATTTTTTCGTTGGTTATTTGTCTTTTTATTAGTGAGTTGTAAGAGTTTTTTCATACATTTTGAGTGCAGATCCCTCATCAGATGTATTAATTTGCACATATTTGCAAATTAACACATATTTTCTCCATTCTGTGGCTTGTCATTTAATTTTCTTAGTGGTATCCTTTGAAGCACAAACATTTTTATCTTTGATGAAAACTAATTTAAAAAAAAATTTCTTGTGCTTTTGGTTTGATATTTAAGAATCCCTTGCCTAACCCAAGGTCACAAAGGTTTATGCCTGTGTTTTCTTTTAGGAGTGTTAATAGTTTTAGCTCTTTCGGGTCTCTGACCCATTTCGAGTTCATTTTTGTACCTGGGATGAGGTGGGGTCCCCATTCATTCTTTGGCATGTAGACGTCCGGTTGTCCCAGCGCTGTTTGTTGAAGACTCGGTTGAGTTATCTTGGAGTTGTACCTGGCTTTGAACTTCACGCAGTGGAGTCCTGCTGTATTTTTGGTGTCCGGTTTCCGTAGCTTCGCACTGTTGCCTTGAGGCTGGTCAGCGTGCTGTGTAGCAGTCATTCCCGCCCCTGTCACTGGCACCCAGTGCATGCCTCCTCCAGGTTACCGCCCCTTCTCCTGCGAGCCAGCGTTCAGGTTGTAATCGGATTTGACGGTTATGAGCAAAGTTGCTCCGGGCGTTCCTGTATCTGGTAGACACAGCGGGGGCGCAGGTGCACGTATGTTAGCCTAAGAGAAACAAACAACTGAAGAATGGAAAGGGGATAAATCTTCCATTTAGAGGAGAGCAAAAAATCGTTTACTTGGATTACCGGTTTTCAAAGAATTTGAGCGATACAATTGACCTTTAACTAAAATGCTCCTGGTACCACTCACTGTTATGTTGGTTCCTTAGAAGATGATGCCGATCACGAACTTGGAAGCAGCTGCAGTTTTGCTGTGCAGATAGAAAACGAGACCTTTCTGAATTCACAGCAGTAGCACACACACACATTTGATAACGCACTGGTAGCCTACTACATAGGTGATTAAGAACAAGAAAAAGAAGCGGAGTTAATTTTTTCCTCTGGTTTTTTAAATTGAACACTTTGAATGTTATAAGAAATAGGAATAGTGACTTGTGTGGGAAATACAAATATATAACAGGAGAATAAAAATGCCAAGCGTTTCTATGGACTTGGGCTTTGTGGCTGTCAGTTTGCTTATATATCAAAAGCAGATAACGCCTGTCCTGCAGGTTTTAGATGTTGTTATGTGCCATCTCAGCGTACACATAGATGCTCAGAAAGTAGTAGTTGCCACTAGCAATGGGTGGATTTGATATTTTATCAAATATTTGGGATAGAAGAGAGAGGTAAAAGACAAATTTAAAGTTCAGTAAATCCTCACTTAATGTCATTGATGGGTTCTATGATTTTAAGTGAAATAACATACAACGAAACCAATTTTACCAGAGGCTAATTCGTATAAATGAGGGTTAAGTTCCTGTGGCATCTCCTCAGTGGGATGACAAACAACATTATTTGAGGACCTGCTGTATTAATCAAATCGTGCCTTCTCATGTCTCTTAAATGCCATACATCTGAATTAACGGCGACAGACGTGGTGGGTGTTGTTTGGTTGCTAAGAATTCCCCTAGATTACTGGCTTCTGAAATTAAGTTGCTTTCCTTCGAACGCATTGATTGCTGACTGCAAAAGTCTGAGTTTGCCCTCCCCAGTCCCTTCTTGGTTGTATCTTTCTAGATGCCATCGTACCAGCTCCCTTCGTTAACTGGCCCTGCGGTTGGTGTCTCCCGGAAATGTGCCAGCGAGGCTCAGGCTGGGGGTCCCCCGGGAACGGGAAGAATGAGCGGGGACCTGCCCTGCCCTAGGGCCGGTGGTCAGAGCTCTGGAGCGCCTTTCTGTCCTTCAGCTGCAGCAGAAGCGTAAGCATGAGGCAGTCTGGGAGGAAGGGATGTAGCCGGTCCCCTTCCTGGCCGTCGCTCACATCCTTCCTGCGCTGGCAGGTCACAGCCGAGTCATGAGCGCGGAGAGTGTCCCCTTTCTGTCTGGTGGCCCGGCTTTGTGCTGGGGAGGGGCGAGGAGTCTCCGTGGTTTCTGGTCCTGCTGCAGCACCGCAGCTGCGCTCACTTCCCGTGCCACTCCTCCTGGTGACCTGGTGACGGCGTCGCTGTCAGTGCTGCCGCGTGTGGGGGTGGGGGGCCCGCCCCGGGGACCTGCAGAGGACCACCCGGACCCGCAGGGCGGATGCCCAGTGCTGTGTACTGCTCTTTGTCTTCAAAGTAACCAGTCAGACGCTAAGGGTGAAACCGGTCAGCCGCTAAGAGCCATCTAGTTAGCAAAGTCAGATTTGGAATTACAGAACCATTTCTGGGGCGTCCGCGATTCTGTGCGGCCGAACCCGCAAAACACCACACTCGTGATTGTAGATGGTCTTAGATGCCTCGGTGCCGCATGCTGTGAAATCTGTGTATTGTTAAAATGTTAGGGTACGTAACGCCAGTAGTTGACTTGGTAAAGCAGGATATGTGTTTATGAATATATTTTATCAAAATTAAAATGTTTTTCTGAAAATTCAGTAAAGAAGGATCAGGGAAAACTAAAGAAAAACCGGTGAGTAAAGTCATTAATGTCTACCCAACGAGGAGTCCCGAGGAGCTAGCGCAGGTTCGTGGGGTAGGGCCGATGCCGGCGGGGGCGCTGGGGCGGCTCCGAGTGACTGGGCGGCGCCACACAAGGGTCAGGTGCCATTGGCATGTTAAGAAAACGCTGTCTTCTGCAGAGTGCTCATGGCAGTTTGGGACATTTATTTTGTAACTTAGAACTGTGCTTTACTGTTAGCACCTAAGGCAGCGAAGATGAACTTTTCGTTCCAAGCCTGTGATGTCGGTGGCATTCCTGGTGTCCCCACCCTCGGTTGGGGTGGCCGGTCAGGGTGACGCGAGCACTGGTTCGCGGTGAATCAGCTTTACCTCCATTCCGAGATGAGTAGTTTGTTTTTAAAACAAAACGTTTGTTGAAAATGATTTTGAGCATCTGATGTGTGCATTTTCTTTAGCCGCAGAACTGTTCCGAGTTGTCTGTTTTCACTGTCTCCACTCCCTCTCCCAGCCCCCTCATGCCGGGCCCAGCACCCCAAGTCCAGCCCTCCGTCCCTGCGTGGGCTCCGCTAGCCCCCTGGCTGGTGGCGCGAATGCCAGCTGTGCACCTCGTCCCGCGGATCCACAGCTCCGGACCCCAGACGCACGTATGCAGCGGCTCCCTGTGTCTGTGAGACAGGTGCAGCTCAGGCGCGTCCTGCCCCGTCCCTGCCTCCCCCTCTCGCTCGGTGGCAGCTCCATCGTCCCGGTGCTCAGGCCAGCACCTGGGGTTGTTCTCGCACTGCACGTCCAGTCCAGCACGAAGTCCTGCGGGCTCCACCTTCAGAATATAGTCAGAGCCTCAGCGCTCTCCCCACCCCCACGCTTCTGTCACGGTGTGAATTATAACTCGCTTCCCTACCCCACCACGTTCCCAGCTCCCGTTTCATTTTTTTCAAAGGATGAAATATGTCATGTAATATAATGTAACATGATGTGATATCTACATAACCTACTCTTTCCATATGCATTTTCTTTTCCATGTTACTCTACTAAAGCGTGAGCTCCATGAAGGTAGGGACTTTTGTTCACGGATCTTTTCCTACTGCTTAAAATAGTTCCTGGGAAAAAGTAGATGCTTAATAAATATTCGTTTAGTGGATTCCGATGCGTTTTAGAAGCTGCGAATAAAGCCTTTGGGGTGCGTACTGATCAGTCCCGAGAATAAAGCCTTTGGGGTGTGTACTGATCAGTCACGACAAGCCGTTCTTTCAGTGTCGCGGATTCTGAAATGCCTTCTCGCTGTGTCGCTTGGTCATTCATTCAGCCATTCCTTGTGTGGAGCCCTCGGGCTCCCCGCGTGGCACCCAGCCAGATAAAGGTGCTGTGGCTGTGTCCGTGGGGGCCTGTCCCACTCCGCCGGCCAGACCTTTCTCCTCATTCCTGCGTGTCACGCGCACCACAGTCGAGGCACAGTAGCTTTTGTCCTTTGAGACGACGTGGTTCCCTGGTCCACGCTTTTATTCAAGCTGCTCCTTCTGGAATCATCCTGTCTGTCAGTGCGCACACACTCTCTTCCCCTCGCCCGCTCTTCAGTAGCAAGACTCCAGGTTGATTTAGTTCTTACTCATTTTTCATTCTACCTCTCTCCTCCGCATCCCCTTATAAAAAAATGGACCATACCATCCCCGTCCTCTCACAGCTGGCTCTTTTCTTTTTAACACCTTTGTTGGGATACAGTTCACTCATACAGCTGTTTCCTTAAGTTCTTTCCAGTTCTTACCTGCTCGTCCGTGTGCAGTATCGAGTGTGCTTCTGCCCTGCTCTCTGCAGAACTAACAAGACAGCCGTGTGCAGGGGCCCAGGCAAGCCCCTCCCACAGGACTGAAAAATGACCAGGACAGAGCCAGAGGGTCCCCACGAGATGACACTGTTTACAGCGGAAGGTTCATTGCCGCCAGCTGCCCGCAGCCAGCAGCGGTCCAGAGCGGGTGGCAAGGACTGGTGGCCGGCTTCTGTTTCTGTCTGCTCACGTAGCTGGGCCTTTTTGAGAGGCCCTCTCACGGTGGATCAGTCCAGATGTCAGAGTGAAATTTCTCCAGAGCCGTTGCGTTTGAAGAGCGATGTAGGTAAAGGAGGGCATGGCACACTTACCTGGCAGGGGAGACACCACGATCACGAAGGTGGTTTTCCCGGGGCGAGGCTTGCCCACTGCACTCCGCACGTGCTGACCCCTGCGAGTTCCCCAAACGTGGGAACTCGACTGCATAATTTGTAGTAGTAGGGGACTGCGTTCGCGCATGAAGACCTAGTGTTTGAAGAAAAACCACAGAGATGAAGGGCCCGGGGAATGGCGCGGTGTCGACTGGGCCAAGGCGCTGTGGCTGTCCCGTTCGGGAAGCAGCGGTTTACCCAACCTTCTCACGCCACAGCTGGTTCTTCTCTGGCAAAAGCTTGAGTGAAAGCAGCAGACAAGTGGCCGTATTAAGTTACGATTTTTCTGAGTTAAAGTTTGGAACAGGTTACGTTAGAGAGTAACAAAAACCTAGAACGTTTTATCATGTATCTGTCTTGGCTAGTGTAACCCCACGAGCAAGAAGCTAGCGTAGGTGGCCCCCTAGGGGAAGTACTAGAGATGGCCCCGCTGACAAGGCCCTGGCGCTTTCTCAGCCGGTAGCCCGGTGCTTACGTTTTTCCTCGCCTCATTATCTGAGAAAGGTGAGACGCCATACCTGACCTGTCCCCAGAAACCCGACCTCAGTGCCCTAAAAAGACCCAGCCCTCAGACATGGCGCCGGGCTCGAGTTCACGGAGTTGTGTGTCGCGGCTCAGCCCTAAAGTGGGGGTCGAGCTGCTCACCTTGCAGGGGGGCCGGGTGGCAGTGACGCAGCTCGTGCAGACCCTTGGCCTGCGGTTGCGGCCACTCGGACGCTGTGCCAAATTCCGGACTGGATGCGCTAAACCGTGGGTTGTGGTTCCTTGCTCCGCACGGACCTCGCTGTGTATCTGTCTTACTAAAATGAGGGCAAACGGACCAAAAAGAGAACTAAAACTCTTCGTTGAAAATTCCACCTACTATAGAAAAAGCGATGAATCTTTCAGAGGATTTTGTCCCATTTTCTCTAAAAGCACTAGGGTACGACATGCAGTGGGCGCTTCCAAGTGTGTCCTCATCCTACACGTTTGCCAGTCCCTGCCCTGTGATCGGTGATGGGCCTTGGGGTGCAGGCCGGGGAAGCAGACAGCACCTTAAGGTCTGGCCTGGCAGGTGCCTGTCACCTTCTCTGCCTGAGGCAGGGGTTTCACTTGAGTTGACCTTTCGTGTTTTCCATGAATAAGGAAGTTCTTAAACTGAGTGTCACTGAAGAAAAGTATCCTCGCATGTTACTGTGCAGCCACCAGCATGTTCCAAACGCCCTCCCTTCCAGTCTCTGCCGGGCAGGGAGTCAGGGGAAACGCTGGTTTATCTTGGGGATCAGTGCCGCTCGCTCCCCGGGGGTGGTGAGACTGGGGGCGTTTAGTGTTTGCAGGTAAAATTCCCCTGCCCCCCCCCACCCGCCAACCCACCAGGTCCAGGGGCCCCTGCTGGGTGGCAGCCTCCGTGGAAGGCCTGCTCGTGGCTATATTTTGCCCTCTCAAGAGAGACCGTCCTCTGGGCTGCGCGGGGCTCTTTTTGGGGCACTTAGTTGCTGGGTTTTCGTCCCTGGGTCACCTATCTGGGAGAACGTGTGTGTGACAAGCATCGCTTCCTGGTGAATGATGTAGCTGGATTCTAAGATAATTTCGGTGATAGTTTGTTTACTTACTGTTAAATACAACATAAATAATGCTAAAGTAACTGATCAGAAAACAGCGCCACTCAGGAATGATGCCGGTAGCTGCTGTTTCGTGAGAACTTACCGCGTGCTGGGCACAGACGCGCTCCTTGCTTCGTGGGGATTCTCTGATTTAATACGGCCAGTGACTTTTTGCCTAAGTACGGCTCTTCCCGGTTAGCCGGTGAGGGGACAGCCTTGGAGAGCCCGGTGCCCCTGCCGGGCTCGTGCAGTGGCCCAGTCGCGTTTGGGCTGAACGCCAGCCTCGCAGTCGTTTGCCTCTCGAGGAGGATGGGCCTCCGACTTCGTAACGGCGCGGTGATCTTGGGGGGCGCTTGATACCCAGCTCTCATTCTGTACCTTCGATCGTCCTTTCTCTTAAGTTGAGGATGTATGCACGTGGGACACGTCTAGGGACTCACGGGAGAATCAGCCGTGGGAACCGGCCATCTGACCCGAGCACGGCCCTGCTTCCGTTTGCACCTTCGTTGCCTTTCCGTGACTTGTACGTGTGACTCCCACTGGCTCCGTCCTGCACATCGTTCTAGCTTGGATTTTTTTTTAAACTTAACTGTATTTGTATTCACGTCGCGAGAGCCGCTTTAGAAAGGACGCGTAGGTGCGGAGGTCACTCGTTCGGCACAGGGTCTTTGCTTTGACAGAGGAGTCCCAAAGGGCAGCGCCGTGCAGACTCACTGACCCGCGGGTGCCTCCTGGAGGAGCGGAGCTGGGGCGCTTCACGGGATGGGGGGCGCGGGCCCGCCCTTGGGCAGGAAGACTGCTTCTAGGGGAGACACCGCGCAGAGGCGGGGACGGTAGGTCAGTAGCGACAACGCGGAGTGGACCAAATGAAAGGGAGCTGAGAAAGTCCTCGGCCGGCCGTAGAGAGGAAGCAACACGAAGGGCCGCGTGGCCGGCTCCAGAGTCGGGCCCCAAACTAGGTCGGAGCCAGGTCGGCGGGGCAGGCGGGACGAGGGCTTTGCTGGCTCCCCGCTGACCGGCGCGGCCTCCCGCCGTCTCCCCGCCTGGCTCCCCGCTCTTCCCTGACTCAGCCCGCACCTCACTTGTCCTTTGCGTCATTAGCACAGGCTTCCCGTTCCGTCCTCTGCCAGTCAGCGAAAACCCATGGGCGTTCACACTACGTTCTGGTTCCTGATTATTGGGCTGGCCGAAGAGCTCGTGTTTGGAGAGCTTTATTGGGGAGGTTTCGGGCTTCCTGGAAGATTCGGCTTTCTCAAACAGTGATTCATAAGGAGGATTCGTGACCAACTCCCTGTGAAAGGATAGTGTTCTTTCATTGAATAAAAGATCACAGTTGTTAAAACAAATAAAACCCATTCAGCGTAGTTTAAGCACATTTCTCAGGAACTGTACGGTAGGCGTGGAACTTCGGTGCTGTGTCAGCAGTCGGAACGGCGAGACTGCACTTTTGGACCTGTAAACTCACTCCAAACTGGTACTTGGAGAAATTGGCTGCCTTTCCTGGCACTTGCTGGGTCCGAACCTGGCTCTCCGCTCATTCCCTCTTCAATTCCCTCTTGAGCCGGAATGAGCTCATGGCCCAAGCCCCCATGAGCTCATTCTGGCTCATGGGGGCTTGGGCCATGGCCCTCAGCGGGCACTGAACTCGTGCCCCGACCACACGCGCTGGTCCTTGGGGTGCTGCTCTGGTGCCTGCTCCCCTACAAGAGATCAGGTACATACGTAGCACATGGCAGTTCCTGCCTCCTGGCGTCTACCTTGGGCCTTTCCTGTACCACCTGTGGGTGCCTCGTTAGGGCACCCTGCTAGCCATGGGGCCAGTGGCCTGGGTGGGTCTCTGTCCTCCTGCCATGTGACGGGACCAGGGCAGTAGCTTGGCAGTTGCCAGGGGAGGACTTCCTAGGAGTGGAGACCCATGCCATGGGGTGGATGTGACTGTTCACTTTGGGAGGGAGGAGAGCTGTCCCTTGTCTCCTCTGCATGTCACTTGGCCTGTGGGGCGCCTGTTTCTTCATTAGTAAAGGTTTTATTTGATCTGGATAATCTGTAAGACCGTTTCCAGTTCCGAGTGTATGGCTACAGGTACATCTCAGCTGAGGGTAAGATGGCAGAGAGTGAGTGACAGGGGCGAGCAGGGCCGGTCAGCTCCAGGAGGAGGCCAATGGCCCGCTCTGGAGCGGGGCAAAGCGGGACTTCCCAGCTGCCTTCCAGTGGCCGCTGCCCTGTGACACAGTCCTCTGCCCTCAGACCGGCTCTCCCTGGCCACTCCTTCCAGTCGGCTGATTTTATTTTCTCTCTTGATAAACAGACCAAACGTGGGGCATCAGTTTCTCATTTCGTGATGCTTTTGCTGTCACTTGCAGCCAGAGACCCCGCTTCTGGCCCAGTTCTTCCTGGCAGAGCTTTTCCCGTTTAAAGGGCGCCCCGGACTCCAGCCTTTCCTCACAGTTGGGGCCTTTGGTAGATGGCTGAGTTCTTGCCTTTCGGGGCATCAGGGGAAGCTCTTTAGGGTACGGTCTTGGACTATGGAAGAATGAAGCGATTAAAAAAAACTTCTAATAAGAGTTTAGCTCTCTAAGGACTAAAGCTTCATTCAGTCTTTGGTAGAAAAGTATCCCAACTTGTTGATACACCCTCACCTGGGGGAGAATTGCCAGCCTTCCCTGCAGAGGTCGCCTTTCCTACCGGTGGCCTGGGGCGTGGTTGTCAGCCAGCTGTGTTTTCTGTGTCGGTCCTCGTGCTGGGCTGGGGAGCAGCGGTGTGGGTGGAGGGCCCGCATTCCCTAAGGGCTGGCAGGCTCCTGACCACTCAGCCAGCTGGAGTCAGGGACCCCACGGATGGGGGCGGCCGGAGGCTTAGAGGTCGTCCTAGGCCTTGGGCTCTGCTTAGGAAAGTGGGGGCCGAGGGCGGAACAGGTGCAAGTCCCCAGGTGTGGCATGAACGAGGGGGTGTGGGGTGAAGAAGGCGAGGTAGGGATGGGCAGCCCGCGCTGTGAGCAGGGGCCGTCTGCACACCGTCTGTGGACAGCCGGCCAGGAGTGCGGTGGGCTGGGCAGGCCGGGCGTTGACGTCTGCATTGGAGCCGCAGCAGGAGCTGGCTCTGTGACTGACCGAGGGGCTGGCCAAGGTGGTGCCTTGATGCTGCGGCTGCAGGTAAAGGTGCCGGGGTGCAGGACCCAGTGAGGTCAAGCCCTGAAGGTGTTGGGACTCAGAGCCTCCAGGGGCAGCGGGGCAGCAGGGCCGCGGGGCAGCTGGGCCCCTTCGTGGCCGGGCCTCCTGAGCCGGCAGCTTTTAGTGTTTGTCGATGGAATTGCTTTCTATGATTGAGACTAGTATATTTGGTTTTACTTGGGAACCTACAAGGTTATTATCACCATGAGAATCAAACATTCTTTCAGGCGTTGAAGCTGACCCGTTTTCTCCAAGCTTTTGATAATGTCTGTCTTCTAGGAGAATCTTAGTATAAATAGTATTTAAAATGTACCCCAGTGTCGTTTTGGTTGTCATGGTTTGTTTTGCGTCCTGGATGTTTTAAGAGTGTGTGTGACAAGCCATGTTGCACCCCAGTGGGTGGAATTCATCAAGTTCTGCCTGTTCCCCTATGTGTTCTGAAGAGCACCCCAGGCTCTGGATTAAGCAGGTAAAGGGCCATTAGTAGGCTGAAAGTGGCTTAAAAATGGTGATGCCCTTCGTCCCCTCCCCGTCCTCGTCAGCTGGGGGTTTGGGAGCGATTCTTTTTGAAAAGCTGAAACTGCAGTAGGATTTTCTAAGAAAAGTCAGTCTGGTGTCTCCATCTCTTAAGCTCTGTAGCTGTAACTGTGAAGTATTTTGTTTCTGTTCCTCCATCGGGACCCTGTCCCCACCCAAACTGCTGTCCCTGCGGAAGCAACACCCCAGGCCAGAAACCTCCCCGATCCCCGACTCTTACCCTTGTTGCACCCCACCTCCCAGGCGACTCCACCCCCTGAGCCTGACCCAGCGCAGCCCCTTCGGCCTCATCTCCAGGCCCCGGAATGGCCATCGCCTTCGGCCTCAGCTCCCTGCCCTCAGCGCCCTCTGCACTTGCCAGCTGCAGCCTGTTCTCGAATCAGCAACGGATGATCTTTAAAAAAATCATTAAACGTTTTTGAACCAGTTACAGAGTTATAGAAAAGTTGCAAATAACAATAGCAAGAAGTCTCCCAAGGATTGCGGAGCGGGTTGCTTACCCCATCTCTGTCACCCTGAGGACTGTCACATTTCCTGCAGACCAGGACCAGGAACTTAACACTGACCCGTGGCTGCCTTCTGATTCTCAAGCTCTAGTGAAGCGTCGCCAGTGCTCTGACACCCTCCTCTGGAGCAGAAGGGTCTGGCGCACAGCCACACACATTTTGTCCTCCTGTCTTTTTAGTCCCTGTCTGTGTGAACAGTTCCTTAGTCTGTCTTTGACCTTGAAACTTGAACATTGCAAGCCAGTTGTTTTGTAGAATGTTCCTTCAATTTAGATTTATTTCCTGTTTCCTCATGATTAAATTCAAGTTATGTAACTTTGGCAGGAAAATCATTGTGTCCTATTAGGTGACGCACAATTTCACTTTGTCACATAACTAATGAGGTTCGCTCTGATCACCTGATTTTAGGTAGTGTCTGCCAGACTTCACTGTAAAGTCACTTGTTTCCCTGTATGATCTGTAGGTGTTTTGTTTGGATGTACTTTGAAACTGTATACCATTTCTTATCAGGGTTTTAAGAAATTTATTAATTTATTCACATCACTGGATTCCTGGTGTCCTATATCGTTAATAGGTCATAATCTGTGACTATCGGTATTTATTTGATTCGCCTTCTTTCTGTGAAAGCGTTCTCTCTCTCTGGCACAGCAAGGTGGTCCACCTTGCACTTTGCTGATCCCGCTGGGAAGGCGTCCTGGTTCCTTTGCTGGAGAGAGAGTGGTATTCTGAACCAGGACCTGACACTACATGTGCTTGTCGTCGTCGTCGGGGTGTTGCTGCCTCCCAGCTCTCTCAGTAGGTGGAGCTCGGGCTCTACGTAGGGACCCACCATTTGTGTCTTTTTTTCTCTAGCCACAGATACTGAATGAGCTCACACTGATGCCACCAACTCTAATCCAGCGCTATGGGGATTACTCTTCTCCCTTATTCGTAACCTTCTCCGACAGCAAGGAGCCTGGCCCCCAGTATCCTGAATCTATTTACCTGTTTAATTCATCCTCCCGTATGTGACAAGTCTCCCATCTCCACTCTTAACCATGTCCTCACCCCAGCATCACCCTGTTTGGGCTCTGAACCCTGCTCCCTGTTGGGCCCTGCCTAAGGGGGTGTTGAAGGGAGACTGGAGGGGCCGGGGGGAGGGACTTCCTGCCTGCTTCCTCTTCCTTTGGGTGACACCTAGCAACCCCGCTTCCTCCTAGCAGTAGGCAGCTGGTCCCAGTGGGGCGTTTCCCACGCCTGCGGCATCGCCAGCATCAGCACCCGCTCCTCCGCTCCCTGGGTCCCAGCCCATGAGGTACAGCTTGAGCTAAGAAACCCCAGTACCAGAAGCACCCCACCTTCCGAGGTGGGAATTTCAGCTGCATAGAGCCCTTTGCCCCGGTTTCAAAGACCCCAGCCTCTTCCTTTGGTTCATCCTGATTCCGTGGCTTCCCGTATCTGCCATCTCCATGATAACTTAGTGTTGGCCGTTTCTTTTATTTTATTGTTTTTACGCCTACAGCGCCTGGTCATCCCAGGTGGTCTCCCGTCCAGGTATTGACCAGGCCCGACCGTGCTTAGCTTCCGGGACCAGACGGGACCGGGCGCGTTCGGGGTGACGTGGCCGTGGACTTTTCTTTTTCTTTTTTTTTCCAGTTACCCAGTTCTTTGTGTTAGTTTTGTTGGTCAAATAGCCCATGTGGTCTCTGTCTCTTGACCTGACCCCGTCCGGATGGCAGAGTCACCTCCGTCTGTGCTGACATTGGTCGGTGCCCTATTTGAAACATCCCTTTTTCCTTTTTACCTGTTTCAAGTCCTGTCCCTCTGTCTTGGTCCCATCCTGTCAGAGTGATTTCGTGGCCTCTCCGCACCCGTGTGGTTAGCAGGCGGCCGCTGCTGTGGCTGGATCTTCTGTTCTGGTCTTATTAGCAAGTGCAGTCTTGATCATTTTTACCCCCCAGTCCAGTTTTTTACTGTGTCCTTAGAACTGTTTGAATATATTTAGCATTTTTTAGACAGTAATCTTTTCCTTAGACTTTGCCTTCTGGATCCCTTTCAGTGCCCTCTGTCATGAGAAGTCACTTTCGTTCGTCGAGTTAGTTTTCTGTCGCTCGCTTCTTTTAGTGCCCTGTCCTCAAGCTTTCGTCTCCGGTCCGTTCCTGCGGTTCTTCCCCTGTTTATCGGACTGGCCCTGAGGAATCTGTGTCCGTCCATTTCAGAGACGTGTTCACAGAACTGTGTAAAACGCGTAAGTAACAAAGTACATTCTATCAAGAGTGGGAGGAAAACCGGGTGAGGAATATGGCAGCTTTAGGGCGTGGGAGGTGGAGAGACCCGTGTGCAGGTTGCAGCCTTGGCCCAAGGCTCTTCCATCGTCTCCGCCCCGAGTCTCACTGTTCACGGGTGTCCGAGGTCAGGACACCTTTCTCCCATGTTACGGATGAAAAAATTCAGTCACAGAGGATCAAGTAACTTTTCAAGGTGGCACGGCCACCAAGTGGTGCCGTTAGGACTTGAAGCTCCTGAATGCCAGCCAGGGCTTCTCCTGGGCCCCACAGTGGCGTGGCCACCTCCTGCCAAGCAGGGGAGGAGTCAGCAGAACTGGTAACGTATCATTGGACCACTGAGCTAGGTGTGGGTGGTTGAAACTAGAAATGAACAACATGCCGCAAAGTACTCTAAGCAACAGATGAATGATGGGTCAAAAAGCCATTTAGCGAAAAATACAGTCGAATGTCAGATCTTTAAAGAGTTGATAGCTTTCTAAGCCTTAATAACAGAATGACAAAGGAAACATGAATTCAGTTTTATTAAAAATTATACTTCTATGAAAAGTCATTATTTCCGTAAAATAAATATAGCATAATTGCGATGAAGGAACAGAATGAAGGAATGGTGTTTACAGCCTGTAGGTCTGAGGGAGCCGAAATAGAGCACTTCTACAGCTGTTTAAAAAGACGAAGACAGGATCAGTGAGCAGATGTCGTGGACAGCTACTGTCGCAGGATGCACAGCTGGCTGTGGGGAGGGGGTCATTAGCCTCCAGGGCATCGGAGAGCCATCTGTCTGTCTGAAAGGAAGGTGAGACATCCCTGGGTGGCATTGGGGCGGGGTGGAGGCGGAACCAGTCTGACTCAGGAGATGGAGTTCGGAAGGCAGGTTAGGAGCCATAAAAAATGTTAATGCCCTTTAGAGAGTCCTAGAATTTCATCCTAAAGAGTATGGTAAAATAGGAAAAAAGCCGTGTGCCTGAAAATGTTCGTTGCAAATTTATGATGCACCGTAAGAAAATAATTTAAAAAATTATATGTTTAACCTGTGTGTTCAGTAGATACGTGATTCAAATTGTCGGCGTGTTGACTTAGTGAAATATTATGCATCTGTTAAAATGATCATTGAGTGGTATCGAAACATGCAAATGGAACAGAAGATGCGTGCACGTCGCCCGTGAGCACGGGCACAGCGGGAACGCGGCCGAGCCGACGGGATCCGGGGCGCAGTCACGGGTGGCCTTTCCTCTGATTCGTGAATATCGCTGCTTGCTTTGCACATGTCAAACTGGCTCGCACGCTTTTTGAGCCTTTGGGGTTTTCTAGAAGTGTCCAGAACGGTGAGTTGAACCACTGCCAGAGAGTGTTCCCACAGTGATAGCGCATCCGTGACTGGTGGGCGTTACCTCCTTTCCAGATGCTCTCTCGTGGGAAAGTAGAACTAATCAGATTCGTTGGGTTTGTTTTTCTTCACGGTAAAATGAAAGGGACTATTTGGTTCCCCCCAAAACACCAAGAGAGGTTGTGGTCTTTGGTGACTGTTAGAACACGCATTGCCATTAGGAATTTTGGGAATGGTTATTTTTGGTGATATTCGAAAGAAATAAAGATGAACCATTGACGGTCTTTAAGTTGCAGCTCAAGGATTTTATTTACCCTGGACTTTAAAAAAGTGACGCAAGCGCTGTGTGTGGTTTTCTGCTCTCCGTGCTGACGGGTGTTTGCTGCGGTGGCGGTGGCGGTGGTGGTGGCGGTGGTGATTTGCGGTTGGCGGGCACCGGGCATCCGGTGCCCTGGCTCGTGGCTTCTGGTGGTGGCTCTGCCACTCCCTCTGCTCCTGGGAGGAAATCATGCAAACTTCTCTGGAGCAGTCTCCTGGGGCCCCGGTAACAAATCAGAGCAAACTGGGGGCCTTAGAATAACAGAGATTGTTTTTCTCTCTCACAATCCTGGAGGCCAGAAGTCCAAAAAGTCAAGGTGTCAGCCGGCCACACTCCCTCTGAAGGCTCTAGGGGAGAACCTTACCTGCCTTCCAGCTTCTGGTGGTGGCAGTGTGGGGGCACAAAAGATGAACTTCCTCCCACCTTCCAGTTACGCTGATTGTGCCAATCAGATTAACGTGAGACAGTAACAGAAGAAATTATCCAGATGTTATCACGGGTGTGCATGCGGGGGGCCCGTAGGACTGTGAGGCCCGAAGACGCGCTGGGCAGTTGGGGTCTGTGTGTGTGCCCTTGGGACTAAGGACAGGGGGCAGGAGCCTGGGATTTCAGCGGGCAAGCAGGTGATTTACAGGTAGAGGAGAAGGAGCCAACAAGTGTTCAGCAGGTTCTTGCTGAGCCACCTGGAAACTGGGACACAGAGGGAAGTTCGACAAGTAGGCTTTGCGGGCGTCTCCCTGCCTGCTACGTTCAGATGCTCATGACACCGATGTGATGCTCCCTTCCTTTAGGTGTTTCTGTCTGAATTTCTTCAGGCGGGTAACGGGAGGGTCAAAGGTTCTTTCTGAGTCTCGTGTTTCTGAATGACCAGCTTAAAATCAATACCCCAAAAGGCATATTTGGGGGTGGCAGATTTCTGTCCGCAGTAATCCTCGGCTTTTAACTGAACCATTCCAACCTGTGCCTCCGACTTCACGTGGCTTCCCTGCTCTGCGTCCAGATTCCCCCTTTGCAAGACCACCAGCCATTCCTCCCCGTCCTGCTTGTGTCCTCATCCTGACCCCACTTCCAAGTATGGTCACATCCAGGGCTTCTGGGTGGGCATGATTTGGGGGCGACACTGTTCAGCCCAGCATACTCTCCGTAGACACCTGGCTCAGTTTTGTCCTCCCCGAAATGTGGCTAATAATTGAATTACTCTCAGAGTGGACGTGTGGAACAGGTGAGCGTGCCGGTCCCTGGCTGGGGTGACTGTCGGAGGCTCCGCGTTTGAGACCGTCAAGGATGGTTCTGGTTGTCCGGGGCATCATCACCTGTGCTTTCCAGACTGTCCGTGTCTCAGAGACTGTCGTGTTCCCCGAGCCGTCCCGTGGCTCCGGCCGAGCCGACAGGTGCGTGCAGCGCTCACTCACCTGGCAGCCTGGCGCGTGTGGTGCTCACGTGAGCTGCAGCAGCTGCAGAGCAGCCGGGGCTCTGCTGCCGGCCAGGGCGACCTTCGCTTTCACAGTTCTCACCAGGGGGTTTCTGTCCTGATGGTATTTGTTATAACGTATGGACGTGTAGGTGCTAAAGACGAACAGCTGTATTAATTTAGCACAAGGACCGACTTCCTGACACTTTTCAGATAGTAAACATTTTTGAAGTATTTATTTAAAAAGTACATTTTTTCCTTAAAAAAAAAATAGAACTTAGTGGAAAACCCCAATCAGTTAAATTTTTACATAGTATCATTGTTCTCAAGTAAATTGTTAATTTTGCTTTTTTTACATTTATAGCTAAACCATTTACACAACTGGTGAAGGAAATGCAGCTTCATCGAGAAGACTTCGAAATAATTAAAGTCATCGGAAGAGGCGCTTTTGGCGAGGTAAGATGGGCTTCGTTTCGTTCATTTCGCATCGTTTGCCAAAACCACAGCAGCTCCCATCGAGCAGTGTTACGGTCCTTCCGTTGAATCTGGGGTGAGGTAATTGTGAGGTGCATTTGGAGAGTTCTTGGACAAAATCCGAAAGGTAGAATTGAGAAAAGTAAAAACGAAAGCCTGTGACTGGTGAATTACCCTGAATAGTGTTCAGACCAAAATGATTTCTTACAGATAAGTTTTTTAAACGTCCATTTGTTAATTGAAAATTTCCTTCACAATGCGAGGAGGGCAGAGTCACTGTCGTTCCCATTATTCGTTGCTGCCGCCATCAGTCCCTGTGCCGGCGCGCGTCTGGTCGCCTGGCATCAGGGAAGAGAGTGGGTCGTACGGCAGGCTCCCCAGGCCCCCCAGGACCCCAGGCCCCTCGCCGGGGCGGTGCTGCCTCCAGGGCTGGGCGTGTTGAGCTTCCTGCCCTGGGCCGGACAGTTGTGACTGGGAGGCTGTGGGGTCTGCAGATGGCGCGCTCCTCCCAGGCCGTGTGTCTAGCAGCCTCCCTGGCAGAGGGCGGAACCGCGTGTTGCGTCCGGTCAGTCACCTCACGAGCTTTGCCTCTTAAACGTCAAGCGTGTCAAGTCCTGCACTTAGGTTTTCCCTCAGCTCTCCCAGGCCGGGACCTGTGCACATTGGTTACTGAGGGAAAAACCCAACAGCAGAACACTGTGCCATGTCACAGCCACATGTGTGCCTCCCTGATAGAACCTGCTGGACATGACTGGACAGTGCTGCACACCGCAAGGGGCGTTTGTTGTGCAGGGTGTGCGTTTGACACTGTGCACACGTGAGAGACGGCAGACGGCGGGCTCACGGGATGGCTCCTCGGCCCTGAGGTATCATGTGACTGCTGAGTTGACACAAGACCTGTAAAGTGTCTTAGAAGACATCTCGTGGGTTCTTCTGCAGTAGGCACTGGGAGGCACCCTCCTCCTACAGAGATGCTTAAGAAACTGAAGTGAGAGAGCTCTGCCCGCCCGAGGCCTGGGGGCAGGCGTGTGCTGTGCCCCTCCGTCCTCGGGCGCTGCCCTGGCCCCTGGCAGACGCTGCCCACAGGCCCCCACCGCTTGTCCTCATGCCTTGCTCTTCCCCACCCCAAACCTGTCTTCCTGTCCCCATGTCCGGCCCTAAGAGTAAGTCTCACCCAGGGGCAGGGGGAGGGAGAACAGCACCCCTGGGGGACTGCCGGGGGGCCTTCTTGTCCTCTGGGGTGGCGGCTCCTCCCAGGCCCACCCAGGCTAACCTCAGAACTTCCCTGGACCCAGGACGCCTCAGCCAAATTCAACTTATTATGGGCTGGGATGGGACTGGGGGGTGTTCTTTGTTTTTCAGTGAGGTATAAGTTCATGTAAAATGCGCAGATCTAAGTGTACGGCTTGAGTTAAGGCGGATGTCTACGCCTGTGTAACGAGCGCCCCAGTTAATATAGAACGTTTCTATCCCCTAGCAAGTTCCCTCTTGCTCTTCAGACCCCCACCCTGTCCCGTAAGCCCCGCCTGTCCCCAGGCACCGCCTTTCCTGATTGCCACCAGAAGGGAACTTAGTTTAAAGAAACCACGGAGAAAATTGAGTTCTGCATAGAAGTAACATCTCTGAGCTGTAGGCAGGTTTTGTAAGGTATGGTTTTTGTTGTTTAGTGAGAAGGAGAAAGCGTGTTGAAATCAAATGTGATTCGATTCAGTATGTTCTTTTGCTGACCGCCTTCCCTGTGCCAGGAGCTGTGCCCTCAGGCCCTGGGTCAGAGCGGTGGTCAAGGCCTGGGCCCCTACTGAGCTCCGCAGTGACAACGTCCGTCCGCAACAGAGTGCCCTGGAGGGTCAGGAAGGGACTAGGGTCGAGAGCAGCCACCTTTAGGAGGAAAAGTGAAGAGACTGGAGAGAACATGGTGCCAGAATCGTTTACAGTTATTTTTAGTGCTTTTCTTTGCCAAAGAACATAATGCAGAGCTCGGTTTTCTCAGTTTCAGGGCAGATAGATAGCGGTGATTATTTTCCATGTTCCTCCCGAGCTGGGAGAAGCACGTGCTCGCCCGGTCCTGTGCAAAAGCCCTCTCTGCACCCGCTTCCTCCCAGGCTTTACCAGCTTCCGTCCCCCTGCCGCCCCCAGCAGCACCATCCCTGCCTGGCCTTGTGGCCTGGGCTCTGCACGCCAGCCCTCCTCACCCAAGTTCTCCGGCCACCCGGCCATTCTGCGTCCAGTCTGGGGTCCCCACGTGCTCGCCGGTCCTCCCCTGCCATAGCTAGAGCCTTGGATTCTGCAGCCAATGTTGCTGCCCGCCCCCCACCGTCTAGTCATGCACCTGCAGTGTGTCCAGTGTCAGCTTTGTCTCTGATGGCACCAAGCAGATCAGAGAAATGAGGACACGCCTCAGTGTTGGGACCAGAAGTCCTCTTCACACGTGGTTCTAAGCAGATTATTCTTCCCTAATGACAAGCCAGGGGGTCACATCAGGGCGTGTTCACCGTGGACACCATCTTCAGGCCCAGAGGAGATTATATTTAATCATGACCGTCATCGTAGTGTGGTCTTCAAAAGGAGTCACCTGAGGTGAGACCGCCCCTTGTTGGGTGCGTTACTGCACCCTTCCGAGCCTCCTTCAGATCCCACAGCTGTGACATGTGGACGTTAAAGACAGCACTGCGCACATTAGCTGACCGCACGCGGGTGGCTTGCTTGGTGCGGTTCCTGGCGCGTGGAAAGGGCTCAGTGACGATGTTACCGTGGGATGTACGTTGTTTAGGAAGCAGGGACATAGATACGGTTTTGTGACGGAGATTTAGGCCAATGAATGACTGGCTTACATAGGGCGGAAAGTGCCATTTGATGGTGCAAACAGCACATCCAATGTTGGTAGCGAGGGAAAAAACTCACTGAAGATTTGGCGGCGACCAGAATCCAAGAGGACTTCCTGGAAGAGGCGGCGCGTGAGTTGCACTCTGAAGCCAGCATGCTGGGTGCTGTGTGTCTCTTGCCCTTCTGAGCACGTTAAGTGGGCCGCGAGAGGCAGACATCTGCGCGTCAGTGGGCGAGTAGCAACGAGCGTGAGGAGGGAGCGTGGGGCCACTGAGGAGTTTTGAGTGTTATTATGAAACTCTCCAGACACACCCCAAGGTAGAGGGCAGTGAACCCCTCTGCACCCCGTGCTCAGCCCTGGAGCTTTTTGAACTGAGCAGGCGCGATCATTCAAGTTGCACTGTGGCTGAAATCAAGTTTCGATGCTCAGGATGGCAGATGGTTATTCACGTGGAAATCTTGTCTTCACAGCTCATCTTCTAGGCTTTCCACTCAAGATTTCGCTGTAGTTACAGGACAGTGCGCTTTCATCTTGTTCTGTGAACTAAATTTTTGTGCGACTCCCATTTGTATTGCAGGTTGCTGTTGTCAAAATGAAGAACACTGAACGGATTTATGCCATGAAAATCCTCAACAAGTGGGAAATGTTGAAAAGAGCGGAGGTGAGTGTGGCGTGTGAGTAAATCCGTAGACGGGTCCGTGCGGGAGGAGAGCGAGGCCGCGGCCGCGGCAGAACGGGCCCTCGCAGGTGTGTGAGTCCCGCTCGGGCAAGTACAGGTGGGTGGCTGCTGCCTGGCAGCTTTGGTCCTCATCGTCTTCCTTCTGCGTCCAGCCTGCGACAGCTGTGCCTGGCCCCAGCTCCCCAGCCCCGCCTCAGCCCTTGGCATAGGCGAGGCGTCCTCTGGGTGCCCTCAGGCTCACCCCCCATGCCGCAGCTCCTGTCTGCACCCCCACCCCGTGTCCCTCCACTGTGTCGGGCCAGGAGCCTGCCTTCCAAGGCCGCCTGGCCACTGAACCTCCTGGCTTCGCTCTTTCTGATGCTCCCCATTACTCACCTTTGTCCTCGTGTTTGACGCCCCCCGGCCAGTGCGCACTTAGCACCCGTCCGCGCTCAGGCCGCCGTCGGTGGCAGGGCGGCTCGCTCATTCTCGCCCTTCACCCCACAGTTCTGAGCCGGCCCTTTGCTTGGCGGGCCGTCCCCTGGGCTTGGCGGGCTGTCCCCTGGGCTTGGCGGGCTGTCCCCTGGGCTTGGCGGGCTGTCCCCTGGGCTTGGCCGCCGCCTCCTTTTGGGAATCCCTTCTTTGCTGTCTAGCCTCTTTCATCCTGGCGCTCTAAACCCCCCTTGTTATTTTAGGGGGCCCTTCCCTCTTTTGTTCTGCAAGTCTTATCCTCTGATGGGAGCTGCCACCTTGGGCAGATCACAGTACAAACTATTGCTTTGGGTCGCACCGAACTCCTGAGCTTCGGGTTTTGCCAACTTGGCGGGTGGCTTCTCCGGCCTCCCGCTGGCACCTCACCCCCGTCCTGTCTGAACCTCCCCGCCACTCCGTTTGCTAAGTGCTCACGCCCACTTACTGCTCAGTAAATGCACGGCGGTCGACTACACAGCGACCGTTTGGCAGCCGCCTGGCCTGAGACGTTGCGTGAGTCTGCCTCGGCCACCGGCCTCGCGCAGCCTTGGAGCTGCACCCCAGTCGCGTCCTCGCCCTGCGGGCCTCTCCCCTCCACCTTCACTCCCACCTTTGCATCAGTTGGCCTCATGTCACCGCTGGCACTCTGGCAAATACAGGAAAATCTGTGGAGAATGCAGTTCTGCCGTGGGGAAAAGTAGCAGCTTCTGCTCCATGAAAGTTCTGGGGAAAGAGGCAGCGGTAGCAAACCCCATTCAGTCGGTGGTCTGCTGGAGCGACTGATTTATGAAAGAAGACGGCCGAGCCGCATTTAATGTGACTTGTTAGCTGACCTCCAGAGCCGGTGTGTGTGTGTGTGTGTGTGTGTGTGTGTGTGTAAAACTTACACAAGCCCTAAGGTTAGGGGGATGTGGTCTCTCCTTATCATGCTAGTTAGTGTTTCCCCAAATGTCATACTGAATGAGTACATTCTAATAGTAAATATTGCTCGTTTAAGTCCTCTGACATAAAACTTATTAATTGGCATACTCAAAATAGTCCAAGAATGTCGGCAAACCATGGTGATTGTCCTAGAATATATCTAATGGGTTTTGCCAAGATGTGTGATGTGTGTACGAGCATAATATGTAGATTGATATATAGTGCTGGTTAAAGTACTTTATCATTTTCTTCGTATTTAGTAGGCTTATGTTAAACATTAAGTTGTATCATACTGACTTCTAAACCGTCTTTGAAAGCGTGAGGCCAGCAGGAGGTGGCGGGAGAAAAGCTGCAAAGCCGCGCGAGTTTGTAGCTGGAGACGAGGCTGGGATTTTGGTTCAGCCCTTTTGGTTATTAAAAAAAAAAAAGTCGTGAAAACTTCTATGCTCTTAAAACAGAGCCGCTGAGTAATCTGTTTCCTGTCCGTGGGTCCCCATGCTGGCCGCCCCCAGTTTAAGAATGGCTTTCACGCTGAGTGTCCCGGGGGCTGGAGGTCCCGGGCTGGCCTCTTTCAATGTCCCCTCACCAGGCCCCAGGTCTGGGTGGCCGCTGGCGAGGGCGCGTGGTGATCCCTGAGCACCCGCACGTCGTGAGCTGGGTGTGGGCCATGTGAGTCCTCTGTCTGCTTCTCGTTACTGGAACCAGGACACAGCTACCCCAGTCATTTCTCTCGAAGAAAAAATTGTTCTAAAATGTTTAGAGTAGTAAAACTTCTGGAAAAGTTCCGAAGGCCAGTGTGAGACTCTGAGAAAGCAGGTAACTCATGCTTCGCACTGCAGGCCCTGTGTCGGGCGCTATATTTCTACAAGTTTCATATATGGGGAGTGAAAAGCTTCAAGTTACGGGTTCAACATTATAATTATGCCAAAGACCTGGTCACTTTTCTTTTTTAATTAAAAAGAACTTGTGAGTGCTCGTCGCTCCCTTCCGGCGCCCCCGCTCACTGGGCACCCCATCTCTCTCTGCTTGCTCTTCTCGCCCCCTTCCGCTTCAGCGGCTGTCATCTCGTTCTCTGCGGGTCTGTTTCTGTTTCCTTTGTTGATTTGTTTTGTTTTTTAGATTCTACATGTAAGTAAACTCATGTGGTATTTCTCTTTGTCTGTCTGACTGACTTCCCTTAACATAATGCCCTCTAGGTCCATCTGTGTTGTCACAAATGGCCAAGATTTCTTTCTTTTTTATGGCTGAGTAATATTTCATCATATATATGTGCCACATCTTCTTTATCCAATCGTCTCTCGGTGAACGGGCTGCTTCCATATCTTAGCTGTTGTAAATAATGCTGCAGTGCAGAGATCTGTTTGAATTAGTGTTTTGTTTTCTCTGGATAAACACTGAGAAGTGGGGTTGCTGGGCGGCTTGGCCGCTCCGTTTGCAGTTGTCCGAGGAACCTCCACACTGTTGTGTGTTGTATGTTGTGTGTTGTAGCTGCACCGGTTTGCAGTCCCCCCGGCAGTGCACGAGGGCTCCCTTTCCTCACACCTTCGCCTGTGGTTACTTTTGAATGAGATGCCCCTTGTGTATTAAAGCTCTTTAAAAAAAAAGAAAAAGAGTCTAAAAAGTAGTCTTTTACCGATATGCTGTAGGCTGTGGGTTTTCATAGTAGAATCCTGTTACGATCCTGTGCATCAGTATACTGCAGGTAAATTATACTTCTTAAAATTAACCGCCTCAGATGAGTAAGCAGATGTGTGCCCCATCCTGCCAGCCAGGTGGCTGCTAGACTGTGGGTCTGCGACAGAGAAGGGCAGGCACGTGGGGCAGCTGCCTTGAGGAGGTTGACCTGGCGGGCAGCGATGCCGGGGGGTGGGGGGCTCAGCTGGGAAGTCAGGTCGAATCGCTTATGCTGGTCATAGAAATGGCATGTGCGCAAGGGGTAGGCGCCAGGCCACCTGGACGTGCGTTCCCAGCAGCCCTCAGCATGGGGGCGGGGTGCGGGAGCAGGAGGAGCAGAGATGCGCTCAGCCTTTCAGCCGATGAACACCGAGGGGCAGGTGGGGCCCGCCCGGGGCATGATGGGGCACCCGGCTCCAGGCGAGTGAGGGAGGCCAGGCTCCCTGCAGCCTGGGAGGCAGGGGGCACTGTCTGCAGAGCCCCTGTCACCGCAGGGACCCCTCTGTTCAGAACTGTGCTGTGCAGGCTGCTTGTCCACGTGGAAACACACCGACTCTCCCCTGGCTCTCCACAGACGGCTTGTTTCCGGGAGGAGCGCGACGTGCTGGTGAACGGCGACTGCCGGTGGATCACCGCGCTGCACTACGCCTTCCAAGACGAGAGCTACCTGGTACGTGTGGCCACCGAGCGCTTTACCGCCTGTCAGGCGGCACTTCCTGAAGGCCCCTGGTTCTGCCGTTTAAAAAAGCGAGAAGACCGTTGGCAGCGGACGTAGTTTAAACATATATCTGACTAGACGAAACTGAGGGGTTCGTTTTAGTGTAATCATCAGGTGGATTTGGGATGTCACGTGCTTGTTTTTCTCTAATCACTAGATAACGTGATTATCCGTTCACGTGGTTGGTTACCTTTGAGTAAACCGGGGCTTTAAGATGTTTTCCACTTTGAATTCCACGTCAGAATGAGAAACTGCTGTGGGTTTAAAACGTGTCAGCCCTCTCCAGCGAGTGGCTGTTTCCGCCTCCCTGTGCTGGTCTGCAGTCCTCCCCGGGCGGGGAGCTGGCCTCCAGGAGCCCTCTGGACACAGTGTCTGGGTGACCCTTGGTTTCCATGTTCTTGTCATCTGTTGATTCTTCTGACTCGAGCTGGGGCTCGCTTCCAGTGTTAACTAATCAGCTGTGACACGCGTGTGCACGGAGTTGCGCATGGAGGTTTAATAAAGCAGGCACGGCACAGTCAGTTCAGAAGGGAGGGAAACTGGACCTTGGGCTCAGGCACCGAGTCACAACTGCTTCGTTAGCACTTTTAATTCCGAAAATGACGTTCCAGGTTTGCCCACACCTAAAAAGTCCACACCGCGCAGCCGTGGGCGGATGGAACCCCCTAGACCTTGGAGAGCCTGGTCTGAGGACGAGAGCTTCAGCTTCCCTCCTCTGGCCAGCGCGTGGCCGGCAGTGGCCGCGAGGGCCTTTGCGGGGTCACCGCAGCCTCAGGGCGGAGACCTAAGCTGTACCGCAGCTGACTTGTGAGTTCGTTGTCAGTAACGTGCTCCGTTTGCTCACAGCAGCGGTGGAATGTAGACTCTCTCTCATTCATCTTAAAATAACCTCTTTGAAACCTCAGAGAAATCCCTTCGATTCAGACATCTGCGATTAGGTAAATTGGTTTGTTTTACTCTTCATTTAGAATTGCAAACATTCACAGTTGCTTTGACAGAAGGGGCAGCTGGTCCGGGGTTTTCTCACTCACACTCTCCAGTGACCCCTTGAGTTAGGCACTCACGATTTTCATTATTTTATAAGAGGGGTGTCTGGGGCAAGGAAAGGTAGAATCAGCTGCCCAGGGTTACCACAGGGACACAGATCGTGCCGCGGGCCCGCCTGGCGGGAGCGGTGCCAGGGGCCCTTGCCCTGGCAGACGGCACAGGCCTCATACTCCGAGGCCATCTCCACGTCAGCCCCTTGCTTCCCGGATCGTGCTGCCGCTCCGAGGAGCCTGGCTCCTTTTCCTGTTCGGATGACAACTGCACGAGGTCCCTCAGGAGAGCCGGGCAGCGCGGACCTGCACAGTTGGGTCTGTGCCGTTTTTCCTAAAATCACACGAGCTGCTGTCAGGGACGCCGGGTGCGAGCAGCTCACTCTAAGTGGGACGGTCAGTGAGCAGCTCCAGCCAAGAAGCCCCCGTCCGGAGCTTTGGGAGCTGCCCAGTTAGAGGCACAGTGAAGACTAAGAAGCGGGGCAGGGGGCAGGGGGCAGGGGTTCTGGCACGCCCTGGTGTGCGTGAAGCCGTGACTGGGGTCACTGGGGTGGACCAGGCTGGGCACCCCCTCTGCTGCCCACTAGCATGTGCTTGGGCAAGTCCCCACCTCTCTGGGACAGTGCTGGGCACCGCCTGCTCGTAAGGTGGCCTGAGGGCCCGGGGCGGAAGCAGACAGCATGCAGCCTGCGTGCGCGGGGCAGGGGCCACCTGGGCGCCTTTGTCGTGGCGTTTCAGGAAGAGGGAACCCACCCTGCCGGTGAGCACGTGGTGTCGCCTTAGTGACTCCAGGCGTCTCACACGTGAGGGGTGGCCCTCAGCACCTGCTCCTCAGTCCTCCGGGAGCCGCGGTTGGCGCGGCCGGAATACAGTTCCGGTTCTGGGGTTTCTTTCTGGACCCAAGGGTGACGTACAGAGCGCTGAGGCCCGGCTCCCTCCCGCTGCTGTCCCTAAGGCCGAGGACGCGGCTCCTCCTCTGCCGCCTCGGCCCCGTGTGGCCATCGGCGCCGCGGTCTCTTCGAGTGTCTCCCGTCCCTGCCTACTGGCTTCATTCTGTTCCCCGCTCCCCGGGGCCTGTCACCCTCACCTCCTGCCCGGACCACTGCACGGCCCCGGCCCCCTCCAGTCCGGCGCCTTCCCAGGGTGATCGGGGCGGGGGAGGTGCTGTCGGGTGGTCAGACCGCAGCGCCCCACTCCCTGCGGGGTCCGACCTCGTCCCCGCCTCACCCGGCCGGCCCCGGCCATCGCTGTTTTCCGTCCTCCTGCGGCTCTGGCCGTGCTCCTCTCTGCCCCTTTACGCGTGTCCCTTTGTCTGAAGCAGGAGCCCTGGCCTGCGTGGCCACTCTGGCCTGTCCTTCGGGCCACGTGCTGCCCCGCGGCACACCACCCCTCCCCCACCTGTCACACGGAGTGTGTGCTCGTCGCCCTGCTCGCTTGTGGTCTGTCCCTCCACTCGGTGTCCGCTGCGCTCCGTAGAGGAGGTGCTGTCGCCCAGAGGGCCTGGCAGGCTCGTTACTGAGAGAACAGGCGAGTGAACGTCCTTCGAGAGTCTTCTGCGTGACAGGAGTTGTGCCGGGTGTGGGGGGACAGGAAACGATTAGCCCAGGGCCCCTGACCCTGGAACTCCCCATTATGGGGGGGAACAGGTCACAATGCTGTGAGGCCAGCGGGAGGCCTGGCCGAGGCTGCCCCTGGGGTGCGGTGCGAGGTCGGGGAAGGCTAAGCCTAACCCTAACCCTAACCCTAACCCCAAGGTGGGTCCTGGAAGCCGAGTTCCGGGCAGGATGAGAGGCTCGGTGAGACGTCTCTGTGGGAACGGGGACCTGAGGCCGAGGCTCCCTGCTCCCGCTCGCCCTCAGCGAAGCCTGGCCACATGTGGATCAGTGTTCTTTTTAGGAGACGCCACAGCATCGTGTTGGAGATTGTGGACCTGGAGCCGACCGCACGGACTCCAGTCCTCACTGTCACTGTGTAGCTGGTGACTGGGCGTGGCATCAAGCCTTGTTTCCTCACTTGCAAGGTGGGACCTTGCTGGTTCCCAAGGGGAGTTGTGCACGGGCACAAGTCACAGACCTGAGGGCCCCACATAGTCATTGCTTCCTGAGTGGTAGCTGTTATTACCAGATTCTCAGCGAAGGTCAAGGTGTGAGGCCCTGGGGGGGGCGGGCAGTGAAGCTAGCGTCCCAAGGCAGTGGTCGTCCCTCTCTGTGCTGAGTGGTTGAGAGTTTGCCACTCAGAACAGAGCATCCGTCTGTCCGGAAGACACCGGCGTCACAGCAGGTGATTCCTTTGAGGCCAGGACCAGGCCCCTCCAGCAGTCGCTGAGGCGAGGTGGTCACCCTGACTCCGGCTGTGACAGTCTCACCTGTGCCAGGCCTCTGACCAGTGAGGTGCCCCGATCAGGGTCCCCACAGCCCTAGGCCCCTTTCATCACAGTCTTCGGGCCGCGGGGGCCGGTTGAGCTCTGAGCAAAGGTCTGGCTCAGTCTGATGGGCAGAACAGCCCAGTGCCGTGGGCTTCTTTCCTCTCGTCGCTCTGATTTCTGCTTAATCAAGAGATTTTCTTCTTCTCCCGTAGGGGCGAACCTGTGAGTACTTACCTTTCAGGTCGCTTGTGATGCTGTCTTTCTAATAAGAGCTCTAAGTTTTGCGTGGTTGTAGATAATTCACCTCTTTTTCTGATTCAGTTTCCTCTTTGTGTGACACAATGGCCTGGGGAATTAAAGTCCCACAGAACTCGGTGCACTGTTCAGCGTGCTCCCGCTTTGGGCCAGTAGCTTTCATGGTGGCTCCTCCAGCAGTGAACCTTGCGGTCATCTTCCATCGATTAAATACAGCATTTGTCGAAGTTTGTCCTCCAGATGCGTGACTTCACCTTACAGCCGCGTCATGATGCATCGGGGTTCGTGTCCCAAGGGGAAGTCCTGGACGACACGAGAAGGAGGCAGCCCCCCATCCAAACTCGAAGAGTCGGAGGACCTCTGCGGTGGACGCTCGGCCTTTAGTTGTCGGGTGTCGAGGTGACCAAACCTGGTGTTCTCTCCCCTTCTCTTCCTGATTGTAGTACCTAGTCATGGATTACTACGTGGGTGGTGATTTGCTGACCCTGCTCAGTAAATTTGAAGACAAGCTTCCAGAAGACATGGCCAGATTCTACATCGGTGAGATGGTGCTGGCCATCGACTCCATCCATCAGCTCCATTACGTGCACAGGTAATCCCCTGCTTCCACACTTGTGGGAACCGAGCTCGATGGCGTTACGGTGGCGTGCTCCTTCAGGGTCCCCGAGGCACAGACCCCAGGTTCCGGCCCGTCCAGGGATGTCATGCCCTTAGCGAGTCCTCGCTTGGGGCTGTCGGCATGTGGAGCGTCTCACCCAGGGCACTGCCTGGCACCTGGGAGGTTCACTGGGACTTGCGGTGTCTCGTTGTCAGCTGGTGGAGCCACCTTGTCTTTTGACATTCGCCTGACAGTAGCTCCCCACCTCCCCTGCATGTCCCCCAGAGCTCGCGTGGGGTCCTCGCCCTCTGTCTCCGCTTTCTCAGCCCCTTTGCTGTGTCTGCCAACTTCACAAAGCCCATGGCCTCGGTCACCCCACAAAACACACAGGGAAGATGGGGTTGAGGAGAGGGGCACACACCACGGCGACAGGAGGGGCTTGGCTAAGAGTGGACTGCCTCTTAAGGAGTGTTGGTACGGGTAGGAGTGAGAGGCAGGTCCCTCTCCCGCTCGCCCTGTCCCCTCCGCTGCGCCTGCCTCTTTGCTGGGCGGACAGTGGCCTTGACCTCGCCTGGCCTGCACATTCGCATCGATCTCCTTCTGCTCTTTAAGACAGCCATCAGCCCTACAGAGGTTTTTACTTGTTTTACTTTTATTAAAACAATTTTACAGCAATGGCTTTAGAGCGTCAAACAGTTCTGCAGGCTTATGACAAAACATGAGTCTCCAGCCCCGCCCTGCAAGGTAACTTGCCACAGGTGACTCGTCAGCTGCTTCAGCTGTTTCTTCCGGTACTTACTCTCATGTTTCCACGTGCTGGCCTTCTGTCGCTTTTTCTTTTCTGTGGGGGAGAGAAGTTTACATCACATCTATTAAATTGGAGGTTTCGTTGTGACGTGAGTGCCTCTCTGTCACCCCTCTCTCCCACGTTGTTCCATTTAGTAGAGTGATAACTTTTGGTTAAATCGGTGTTTGGCGTTTGTCAGTAATCTGTCTATGTAACTGTTTCAGTTGAGGCTTGTGCTGTAAATAGTTATTCTTCTTTTCTATAGTTTCGCTTCCTCTGGGGCTAATAATCGCCCTGGCTTTCGTTAGCCTGCTTTTTTATGGAGCTGCCCCTCGTGACCCCTGCACTGTGGGCCAGCGCCAAAGCTCCAGCTCCGACTGCCCCTCAGGACCCTGGGCCACGTCGCTGCTCGGAGCAAGTGCCCCCGGCTCCCGCCCTTCTGCGTGGTGGTTCGCTGAACCTGCTGGCCTCGCCATCCTGATGCCTCTCGTACCTCCCACTGCCCTGAGACCGGATCCCTTGTTTTCAGAGTCACGTGTCTTCCACTTTTTTGGTTTATCGTTTTAATTTGGTAGCAACTATCCCCCAGTAGTTTCTGGAAAAAGAAATGTGTAAGATAATTTTTTTGAGATTGGTGTCTTCGTTCTACCCACATACGTGACTGATAGATCACCCAGTGTGGGATTTTAGATTGGAAGTCACCTTCGATCCTCTTAGCACTGCAAAGCTGTCACTGCCTCTGTGTCCTGCACCTTCAGTGTTGGCTGTTGGGAGGTCTGTGGCCATTATGAACCCTGGGGCGTGCCCTGCGGTCGGTTGCTGATCCCGCTCGGGACAGCCTCTGCCACCTGCCCGGAGAGTCTCCTGAGCAGAGGCAACTCCCGCCCTGACGGTAGCCATGGCGCCCAGTGTTCAGGTACCAACCAGCTCTGGATGTTACCTGCTGCTCAGGGAGAAAACTGAGGAGGTGCAACAGCTCGCCTCAGGCCACACGTCCCTCCTAGGTCACTGCGCCCCAGGTCCCTGTGCCACAGAACGAGCCAAGAGAACTGCCCCCAAATAACGGCTGCTCCTTTTAGGGCGGTAAAGTTTGGGACAGTGGTTTTCTTTGCCTGTTCTTCAGTTACGTCGGCTTTTGTAAAAGTTATCGTCGTGGTTTTTAACGTTGGGTTTTCTACTCTGTCTTCTGGATCGGACTGTGCCCAATTCACAACAGCGATCAGTGTTCTGTATTTGTCACACATCTCCAGGGAAATTACTTTGACCACCTTTTTAATGGTTTAATCTTTTTCTATTTCCTCCTAATTAGAAAGCTTTCTCCTCATCTTAATTGGCTCTGTAGAAGCTTCGCTCTGTCATTTAATCTCCGGGCATAGTAGGAGACATTAAAGTATATAAATCAAAAACTTTTTTCCTTCAAAGTCAGCTCAGTGTTCAGACTAGGCTCGAACAACCCAGTTTAAAAGCAGAAAGGTTCTTTTTGCTAGTGACTTTATTAAGTCAGATTTTATAGGACGTCGGCCCTGCCCCAGCCTCAGACAGGTACCTGCGAGTGAGTTGAACTACACATTTCTGGGGCCAGAAGTACGTGAGTGTTGTCAGTGCAAGAATCACGTCACTGTAGCTCGAGCAGCATGATTCAGACCGCGGCTTTGGGCCCCTGTCCTGGGGTTGGATGTGGGTCGTGGCAGCTGTAGGCAGCGCCCACCACCCGTCTGCTGGGCCGTCCCAGGCAGATGACTGTGACCTGGCTTTGGCAGCTGGCCCGTGAGGAGCTCACTGAGTGTGGGGTACACTGGGGAACTGGGACCACACGGGGCCTGAGAGGCCAGGCTGGGACACCAGCAAAGGCCGAGACGAGAGTGACGGACACAGGACTGCGGGCGGAGCACATCACACCCCCCAGGGAGAAGGGAGGATGCCATGCAGGAAATCTGAGCAGGTGCACCGTTAAGGGAGGCAGTAATCAGAGAACAGAGGTCTTGGCATAGAAAACCTGGAACAAACAGAAAGCTGAGCGGGAGCGGTAGGAGGTGAAGGAGAGGTGACTGAGGGGACCAGGCAGGCGCTGGCTGGGCCGTCTCCGGTGGCGCTGGGCCCCACCCTGCGCCTGCTGCCGCCGAAGCCGTTTGCTGGGTTTGCAGCAGGAAATTCCACAAGGGGTGAGTGATGCTGACGTGCCGTTTGGAAGTGGACAGTGATGGACAGCACAGTCCCCCCTGCCCTGGTGTCGGGGGGACGGGAGAGGGGCATCGGGCTGCGCTCCGCCCTCTGCTGTAGACTCGGCCCCATGCCTCTGTTTCTAAGCAGTCACAGCGGCCCGAGAGAAGAGGCGCCTCCGCTGGAGTTTCTTCCCGGCTCTCCCGAAAATGCCGCTGCCGCAGGGTTTGGAGGGAGAATGAACTGAGTTAGCTCCCAGCAGGGTGGCGGCCCACCGGGACCCCCAGGTCTTGGGTTGGGTGCTCTCTGGGTGGTATGGGGACCACCTGCCCGGCTCAGAAGCGCCGCTGGTCAAAGCTCCGGCCCTGTCCTTCCCCCGGGCCAGCAGGGGTGCCCTGCCCAGGGGCCTTTGTAACTCCTACATACAGATAGCGTCCCCTTAAGAGACATGTTGATTAGTTGTATTTTAAGTAGAACCACACTGCCTGAACAACCGCAGCATCATTAAAAAAAAGTAGTTCATGGAAATGATAGCAATTGAACACTCCTGGAAGGCATGGGGGGCTTCTGGAGCACCCCACCCTGCCGGCTTCTCAGCCAGGGAGCGGTTGTCCTGCCACGCGGTGCTTTCCCCTTCGGTCTAGAAGCCATCTGGAAGGACACTCGAAGGCCATGCGAGTGCCCGCTTCCTCTTCGCAGCTCCTCCCTAGACTTAGTGTCTGCCGGCGCCTGGGCCTGGGCCAGTCTTCACAGTGGTGGTCACAGATGACTGCCAGGCACAGGGCCCCCACTTCAGAGCACCTCGCTCCTGTTACCAGCATGGCTACATGGATCCTTTTGTCTCTCGTTTTGGTATCTGTCACTCTTTAATTTTTTTTTGTGCTCATCTTGTCTCATATTTGGCCAGTGGAAGCCCTGTCTGTAACCTCCACCTGCGTGACACGCGCTCATCAGTTGTCCAGACTTGCGTTAGTGTTGGCTCATCTCCTGCCTCCTCTGCCCGCACTCATTTCTCTGAAGAGTTCCTTTAGTGGGCAGTGGTTTTAAAGACCAAGATCTGGGGGCTGGGTGTGTCTATTACTGCAGGGTGTCTGCTTCTAAGCCTCCTCGGTGGGTGGAGCTAGTAAAATAATGCACATACGCACACGTGTTTATATAAGCGTACCGATAACTGATTTGCAGATCACGAGTTAACTTCCGGCTTTTTGCCATTCTGTATTTCTGCTCTCTCCTGTGGTGACACCGCTGGCTCCCAGCAACTCCAGCACACCGGCTTGTTCGTCCAGTCCTATCATATCTGAAATAGCTTCAGACTTGCTTTGCCCACGTGCTACCAAAAACACATCTACCCGGAAGAGCTCAGGACTTGTCCGCAGTTCCCCCTTCCCACATCCAACCTGCACACGTCAGGTTCTGTGTCCTAAGTTACTTTGATTTGGGTTTTTTCCCCAACCGTTAAGTCCCCTTTTCAGTGCTGTTATGTTATTCATTCAATGTGCAGGCATTGGATTCGTTGGCTTCAGTCAGCTTCCATCCTAGGCTCCCCTCCCTGTCTTTGTTGATTTAATTTCATTTTTTTAGTATGTAGAACATAAACATGTTTCAGTAAAACCAAAACCGTACAAAGTTATTCTCAGAGAAATGTCCCTCCCTTTCTTATCCCACCCACCTCATTCCCCCATTTTTTATAAGTTCCTTGTCTTCTGCACATCACGTGTGTGCGTGTGCACACGCGCGTGCAGATAAGCAGAGATAAAGATAAATATATTTCCTTATTTCTGCTTCAGTTTAAGGCAGCATGCTAAATAAGCACTTTTGCATTTTGGTTTTTTCCCCTAGATACCCTAGAAATCATTCCATATCAGTTCATGGAGAGCCGTTCTTGTTGATGCTCGCGTAGTACTCGTTACACGTAGATATGGGCGCTGTAGTTCACGCAGTGGACACTCAGGCAGTTTCTGCACTTAGAAACAGTGCGGCAATGAATACCCTTGTGCACAAGCAGAGAAATGACATATGTACTAGATACGTATTTGCATATTATTAAAAAGCATTCGCTTCGTTAGAAGTTGCCAGTTTTCCCCCTTGGCGTATCTTCTGTACTCCCCGCAGCCATCTGTGAAAGTGTTGGTTCCCTGGCAGCCGTGCAACATAGCGTGCTTTTATTTTTAAACTTTCGAATCTTCGCCATCTGATGAACGAAAGGTGATGCACAGTTGTAATTTTCTTTTTTGACTTTCTCGTGAACTTGAACATCATTTTTTGTCTTTGCGTGTGTGCCTGTGTGAGTTATTTCGTGTCGTTCGTCCATTTCTCTAGAGGATTTTTGTTTTCCTTCAACTTTAAAGAAATGTTTGTTTTTTATATGTAATATAGGTGGCGAATTTTTTAAATTTTTGTGCATTAAATTTATTAACCTTTCCTTTTATTACATCTGGATTTTGAATCATTGTTAGAAATCCCTTTTTTATCTCCAGAAAAGAAGAAAACCCTTGTTTTCTTCTAATAATTTTATTTTTTTCATTTGTATAGTTGCGTTTTTATATATGGATCCCTGATCCATTTGGAGTTTATATGAAGTACAAGAAGTGAATCTGATTTTCTTTCATTAAAAGGCTCTCCAGTTATCCCAACACTGGCTTCTCTGTGTCTCACCCCATTGATTAGCGATAGTAACACCTTTGTCGTATACTCGATTTCTTCGTGTGGTAGGTCTTTTTCTGGACATTGTGTCTACTCCGTTGTGTCTCTGTCTGCCCGCGCTCCAAGACCGTAAGCTTTCATCACGGAGGCTTTAAACCGTGGAGCCGGCTCCCCTGTCACACCCCTTCCTGTGTGTTCTGTCTGTTCTCACATGTCAGTTATTCTGTATGAACTTCGTATCAATTTGCCTCCAAAAAATAAGATCTTGAATTTTTTTTTTGATGCCTCCATCCCCCAGTCTGTAGATTCGGGCCTTCTTTTTTTTCCTGGAACGTTCTCTTAGATTATAGTTTCAGACATTAGCTATGCTTATTTCTTCATGGGGCTCCAGTTATGTATATGTTGGGCCTGCTTTGCCTGTCTTCCATTTGGTCCTCAACTGCTTCTGACTCTTTTTCTTTCTTCGTCTCATTTTTATTCTTCTAGAGCTTTTTCTTCATTTCTTCAATGCCTTTTATTAGACTTTTATTTGAATTTATTCTTCTTTGGGCATTTTATAATTTAGTCTTCGTTTCTTTTTTCTTCCCAAAGTTAAATGAATTATTTTCATGTCTTCCAACTTTTGTCTAATTCTATTCTTAGTTTTCGTTTTTCTCACTGAAGGGTTGTTTTGTTTTTCACATTCCTGAGTGTGTGTTTAAGGGGACTTATTTCGGTTTGGGCACTGTGCTAGAGTTTTCTTTTTGGTTTGTGAGTCTTTTCGGGCGTAGAATTGTCATCTTTTGCTCACACTTTGTGAGGCTCTTCCTTATTGTCTCCACTGCTGTCTGCCGTTTGTTTCCGCTGAGGTGCAGCGTCGGTGACATGAGGCTTGCCCAGCCTCTTGTCCGTTCTGCAGTGGACAGCAGGTGGATTCTGCTTTTTGGCCGTTACGAGTCGTGCTGCTGGGGACATCCTTGTACCCTTGGTGAACATCCTCCTTTGCTATTAAAGTGTGTATTCCCTTTCACACCGTCCAGTCACGTCGGCTTATTCTGTCACAGGGAGGGCAGCCCCGCTCCCTGCTCGGCGTTCGCAGGCACACGGAACAGCGGGTAAGACAGTGAGTTTAATGAGACAGACTCACGTTTCCTTCCTGTCTCGGCGTGTTGCTCTGTAACTGGGCAGATTACTTAATTCTTAGGCCTTTGTGCCTTTCTCTAACAGTTCTGGGGGTGCAGTACGTGGTGGTTTGTTGGCCCACAGTGGCCTTGCTCCAGAACGTCACCTGACCCTCATTCCCTGAGGCTCTGCCCAGGTGTCTCCTCAGTGGTCACGGCCACCTGACTCCCTCCACACGTCACACGCCATCCGTTTACGTTGCTTTCCGTCTCTTCCTAGCGCTCTGCGGTACTGAGACCACATGCACGTCGTGCATTCGCGTGTTCAGTGTGCAGCTTCCTGAGCGGGCCCGGGGTCAGCTGCGCCTGGCGGGTTAGTTGGAGATCCGTGTGCAGGACGGGCGGTGGTGATGACCGCTGCTGCCAAGCCCGACTACGCCAGGGCACGGAGAGGCTGTTCTCGATCGTTGGACTGATCTACTCCTGCTTAAGGGCTTTGACCTATCTGCTGTGTTGCATGGAGATGGTTAACTTATGTATTTATTTTGCTGACAGAGACATTAAACCTGACAATGTCCTTCTGGACGTGAATGGTCACATCCGCCTGGCCGACTTTGGATCGTGCTTGAAGATGAACGATGATGGCACTGTAGGTATTTTCGAGTTTCCGTCTGGTTTGGGGTTTGGTGCAGATACGTCACCCTGGTCACATGGCGGGACAGAGCTCCCTGCCGCGTCATTCCGAGTCTGGGTGCTGCTTCGTCCCCTGTGGCCCTCCTCTCAGGCGTGACCCGGGCAGAGCCTGGCCCTTCCTCAGGCCGTCTGTGATTGTTGTCCCCACATCCTGCCTGCTCTCCACACGCTCCAACCTCTCAGCTCACCTGGCCCCTGCTTTCTCCATGGTGGTTGCTGTCCTCGCTGACACCGGCTCCCCGCAGAGGTGGCCCTGCGTCCAGGCCGTTCCTGCACACATCGTAGCTCAGGGACTCTCCTTTCCCTGTCAGGGGCCTTGGCCTCCTGGCTCCTTGTCTGCGGAACGCCTGAGCACCCGGCCAGTGCCCGGGCAGCCTTAGTGCACCCCCCGGGGGCGTGTTAGAAGTGCCGTGGCTTAGACATTGCCTTACAGGAGCCCAACACAGGGGTCTCCGTACGCCTCGAAGTCCGAGAAGGGCTGGCCTGGGCGCACCTAGTCTCTGGGCCATGCCTTGAGCGACAGAGCCTGTGGTGCCCCTTGAGGGCGTGCGATGCCACTTGGGGCTGCAGTGGGCATTTGGGCGTTGAGAAAGTCTCACGCGTTTTGGAAACTCCCCAATCTAGGCAGCAAAGAACATTGGTTTGCATTGAATTTTGAATTGTTAAGTTTTTCGGTCACGATCATTTGCCAGTGGTATTGGTGATATGTTCACGATCTGTCATCCCTTTTTGAGAACGTGGGAGTCCGACGTTAGAGCCATCACAGGGTTTATCTCCAGCACGCCCTCTCCCCACAGGTTCAGTCCTCTGTGGCCGTGGGCACACCCGACTACATCTCGCCGGAGATCCTGCAGGCGATGGAGGATGGCATGGGCAAGTACGGCCCCGAGTGTGACTGGTGGTCCCTGGGCGTCTGCATGTACGAAATGCTTTACGGAGAGACGCCGTTCTACGCGGAGTCACTCGTGGAGACCTACGGCAAGATCATGAACCACGAAGTAAGATGACACATTGTCTTGTCCTGCCGGGTTCTAGCTCCGAGGCCCAGAGCAGCCTAGCAGGAGGGAGCGCGGGCGGGAAGCTGTTAGAGCCAGCCCTTCGGGAGGAGGATGTGGGGCGGGAGCTGGCCGCTGGCGGCCACATGGGAGCCGAGAGATTCAGGAGAGGTCGAGGAGGTGGCCTCGGCCCGGGTTGCGGGCATGGCGGGTGTGGGCGTCGGGGCTTCGAGCATGGTTCCGTTTTCTGGTGGAGAGTGGCGGCATTCACGGCAGAAAGACGCGGACATCCCTGGTGGCCGTGTGGCGTGTGCATTGCCGTGGGGCGGCCGGCGGGGAGCACCAGTTGGGCAGTGCGACCTGTGGGTCTGGATTCATCAGTCAGATGCCAACCCACTTAATTCTCAGTGTTTCCCCAGAAGTCAGTCATCCCGGACGGATCACACGTCTCAGCGTGGGGGCGTCCTTAACCCTTTCCCGATCCCATTTCCCTTCCCCTTAACGTCCGCGTCCCCTTTCCGAGCTCTTCCTTCTCCGTGTCGGCGTTGCCTGCCTCCATCTTTCCTCCCGTCTTTCCTCCCATCTTTCCTCCTCTTCGGTTTTTTATCATTTCCTCTTCCATCTAATATTTTCGTCATTTTTTCCCTCTATGCTCCTCACTCAAACATTTCTTTCTAACGCCAGTTTCCGCCCCGCCCGTGAGCTGTGGCGTTCTTGCCCTCGTGCCGTCTGTCACTGCACGCGCCCGAAGCGGCCCCGAAACGTCCCCGGTCAAGGCCGCTGCGTGCCCCAGCCCTGCTCGTGGGCGGAGCAGCTCGCGCCCACGTGGTAAACGGTCTCGCACTTTCTCAAGCTCTCAGCAAGTTCTCCTTTCAAGAAACACTTTTCCTAAAGTAGAAATAAGCTTTTTCATTTATAAATTAACACATGCCCACTATAAAAACTCGAGACAACGCCAAGTGCACACAGTAGATGGTGAAAATCACTCCATCCACTGCTCAGCGGAAGACGCGGTTAGGGCAGCCAGCGGGGCTCGGTCAGCTCTGAACACTGCCTCCTGGGACCCTGGTCCCACGCTCTTCGTGCCTTCGTTTCTTTAATCTTCACAGCAGCCCAGGAAGTGGCGCTTTTGTTGTCCCTTTTTGTAGCTCACAAAGCTGAGGCCACGGGACTTAGAGGGCTCAGCACTTAGACCCACTCTGCCTTGCGGCCGTGAGTAGGGACACGCGTGTGGTAAATAGATGCAATTACCTCGCGTCCAGCTGGGTTTTTTGTCAGGATATTTCTGTCGTCTTTCTGGTCAGCCTGCAGGGACGAACCTTTCTTTGTGCACCATGGCTTGTTTATAACAGGTCACTTTTTGACGGGCAGTTTTCTTGGTCAGAGTATAACGCTGTTGCGAGCATGTTATATCTTTGCAACTATTTCTCTAGAATAAATTTCTAAAAGTGGAATTGCCATAGATGTCGGCACAGTGCATTCCGAAAGGCCGTGCCAGTTTCTGTCCCCACCCACTGCGTGTTGTCAGCATTCTTTGCCACTTTGATAGGTGAACGTTTATCATTAATTTATAGGCCGCGTGGTAACAGGTCTGTCACGAATAAAGCCATAAAGCCAGCAAGACTAACGGCTTTCCCGCTCGCCTTCCTGGAGCTCGGTTTCATGAGCATCGATTTTCATTTAGTTGCCGCGAAGTAAGAAGCGCCGCTCTGGTCGCTTGCGCGCTGTGCTGTGATGCCCGTGCCCCGTACAGTCCTCTGAGTACGTTCTCCTCGCACGCCCGCCCCCAGGAGCGGTTCCAGTTCCCGTCCCACATCACGGACGTCTCCGAAGAGGCGAAAGACCTCATTCAGAGGCTGATCTGCAGCCGAGAGCGCCGGCTCGGGCAGAACGGCATCGAGGACTTCAAAAAGCACGCGTTCTTTGAAGGGCTGAACTGGGAGAACATACGGACCCTGGAAGCCCCGTACGTCCCCGACGTGAGCAGTCCTTCCGACACATCCAACTTTGACGTGGATGACGACGTGCTGAGAAACGTCGTAAGTGTTGTGTCACGGGGGGTCCGCGTATTCGTCGTGTTACGTCGAAGGGGTTGCTTATCGAGATAACGTGTCTGAAAACTGTGCCGAGTTTTGAAAAATGAGGCAGATGTCCCAAGAAAATGTATCTCTTATTCTGGCCTTCAGCTTGGCCATGGATGTCCGTTTTTTAAAACGACGGCTTTCTTATTCAGTAAGTTAAAGTGAGTTAAGTAGATGTTTTCTCTTGGAATTCGTCAGAGATACCGAGCTTTCATTTTCATGGCACTTTGGACCTTTTCGAAGCGTGTCATCCGCGTCATGTCGGAGCGTCACCTCAGGCCGGCCGGTCACAGTCACCACTTCTGGCTTAGAGGTCCAGCGGGGAGTCCGGCCTGCAGCCCCGTGGGCGGCGGGCAGGCCTCTCAGTCCCGGTCCCTCTTGGTGTGCCCCACACGGGGCAGCACGTCGACGCTTCCTCCGCCCGTTTGCGGCGTCTGCACACACGTGTCCTCGTGCTGCAGCTCAGGGGTGACGACAATAGGCAGAGACCGAGTCTTTTCGCCGACTTTTAAGTTTGTGGACTTTCCAAGTTGGCTCCTGGCTCTGGGACCCGTCTGGTGTCTTACCTGGTCTGACAGGCCCCTGAATTTTGCTCATATGTTGTCACATTACTTCGGTCTCATCAAACTCAAACTTTTTAGTCCATACATGTGTCTTGGTTTGGGGACAGAGTAACAGGTTTAAACAAGAAAAAGGAAAAATCTTGATTACTGCATAATTTAGAGAATTTCTCTAACTAAAGTTAGAGTGTAACTGTAGGCCAGGTGAGACCGCTGAGGAAGGTTCTGTTGAAAGGGTTTTTCCTGGACGCCAGGGGAACCATTCCCACACCGAAACGACTCAGGTAAATTGTAACTTTGGTTTTCTTTTTAATAAAGAAGGATCCTCTAAAGTAGTCTCCTTTTGGGATCCAAACCTCATCTCTGCCTCAGGCCAAGACCCCGAGAGCCCCCAGCCTCTGCCCCACGTCCCCCGGGGGCGGCCCCGCACCCCCACTGCTGGTGTCTGCTCAGGACCATGCTGAGCACCGGTGCCGTGGCTTAGAAAAGGTTCGAAACTCTCTAGCCTGATCCAAGTTCATCCTGTGCCATCATCATCATCGAAAGCAGAGCTTACCCTCTTAACCGCATTGTACGTGAGGTAGAGCCAGGAGCAAGAGAGAAGCCTGCCGAGACCGAGCTCCCATGCCGGTGACTCCGCGGAGTCAGCGTTCTAGAAGGCCCCGTGGTCCTTGCCGCGCACTCTTGATTTTAGTGTTTGGTGACGTCCTTCCCTCCTTCCTCCCCGTCTGTTTGAACGTGGACCTCACCTGCGCTGTGTGTGTTCTCGTGCAGGACATGCTGCCTCCTGGCTCCCACTCGGGCTTCTCCGGGCTGCATCTGCCCTTCATCGGCTTTACGTTCACAACGGAAAGGTACATCGGGTTTGTCGTCGCAGGCAGAGCCTTCCCCGGGGGGCCCTGCCCAGGGGACGTGTGGTGGGCTTGTCCTTTAGAAGTGCACACCCAGTCACTGACTTCTGGGAAGGGCCCGACGGCAAATGATTGAGGCTTGTCGTCTTTGCGGTATGTTCTTTGACATCATTTTTAACAACCTTAAAAATGCGAAAACCATTCTTAGCTCATGGGAGGTACAGAGACAGACAGGAGGGGCGGCCCCAGGCCGCGTTCGCTGGCCCTGACCTGGAGGCTAGCAGCACCTCACCTCAGTGACCACAGCCACTGCGCTTAGCTGAGAGCTATCTTTCTTTAGGGCACTTTGTCACTTTTCAGGGCTTTTAGTCACAGCTCTAGTTCCCATCGGCGGGGCTGGAGCACAGCTCCTGCCTGGCGCGAGGGGAACTCTGCAGAGCCCAGAGTGAGCCCTGCGTGTGACAGCCCTGTGGGCCGGCGCCGCCCGAGTGGGTACCTGTCGGCCAGTGTTGCAGGCTTCTGCCGCCTGAGGTGCTCACTTTTAAAAGGCAGCTTTTGCCAGAGGAGAGCGGTCAGGGCGGAAGGCGGGTAAAGTCGCCCATGAAACTGCCACAGTGTCTGAGGGAAGGTCACGGAATTTGATTCACAGCGTCTTCCAGCCCTGGTGCCTGAACCGATGTAAGCTCCTCAGGAGAGGGTTGCTTCTGCGCTCGAGCTTGTAGAAAGTCTTGGTGTGAGGTCCCAGAGTAAAAGTGACGGCTGATGCCTTCTAGCCCAGGAATGCGGTCCAGGAGGTGATGGGTGTACCGATTTATTCTCCGTGGTGTGGAGGCTCTCGACCTTTCTGGTGCATTCCAGCTCATGAGGTGCTTGTCAGGCCTGCAGGTCCCGGGCTCGGAGGCTCCAGTTTGGCAGGTCGGGCCAAGGGACCTCCTGGAACAGGGCCCCTCAGAGCCAGCACGTCACCTTAAAATAGCGTGTGAAACAGTCCGAGAACGCAGCTCTGCAGAGAGCGCCATCTCTGGCTCTGGCGTGTGCGGGCAGCGCTGGCCCACACCCAGGCATGGTGTCGAGGTGGCTGGTGGTTGGTGAGTAGCTCGGCTGTGCCGGCCAGAGCTCTGGGATTGAAGGAGCCCCACCGGGCGCTTAGTCTGTAGGCAGCGACGAGCCCAGAGGGCTGCAGGGACTGTCCCTAATTAGTGGCAGAAGCAGGAAGCCTTTGAAGGCTCTCGCCGCTCTGGCCGCACCGCCATCCCCAACACCGTGCAGTGAAGCCTCCGCGTGCAGCCAGCAGGGCCAGGCCGGCCAGCTCCCCACACAGGGACCATGTCTTCCTGCGCGTGTCGTTAGGGGAACGTGCTGGTTTAGAAGCTGCACGTCCCTTTCCTTGCAGGGGCAGTTTCTTTGCCTCGCAGCCCCGAGGCCGTGCCCTTCTCCGTGCCCTTCTCCGTGCCCTTCTCCGTGCCCACCGTCATCCAGTCACTGCCTTAAGGGAGACCCTGGTCTCATTTTGGCTCCGTAGACAGTAAAGTTTTTCCATGCGTATTTTTGTTTGCCAGTTTAACAAGACGTATCTTTTATTCCAGGACGTTTTTAAATGCTCGCGAAATCAGCGTAAGTGCCCAGTGGATCAGAAACCCTGTCGCTTGCTTTGCAGCTGTTTTTCTGACCGAGGCTCTCTGAAGAGCGCATTGCAGTCCAGCACGCTGGCCAAGGACGAGGCGGTGCAGCGGGATTTAGAGAACAGCCTGCAGGTCGAAGCGTACGAGCGAAGGATACGCAGGCTAGAGCAGGAGAAGCTGGAGCTGGGCAGGAAGCTGCAAGGTGAGGAGCAGATTCGGCTGCCGCAGCCTCGGCCTGCCGGCCGCTGGGGGCCTGCACTCACGCCGCGTCTCCTACCCCCTAGAGTCCACCCAGACCGTCCAGTCCCTCCACGGGTCAGCGCGGGCCCTGGGCACTTCAGCCCGAGATAAAGAAATCAAAAGGTTGAATGAAGAAATCGAACGTTTGAAGAATAAAGTAGCAGGTATGCGTTGAAGCCTAGCTGCCCAGTCTCTATTCTCAGAGGGCGTTAATCCCTGCAAAGGAAACTCGAGAGTCTTGTAAGGTGGAAAAGCAGAAGAAAAGCTTACGTGTCAGCAAAGAGTTGACGTATTTTGTCGGTTTATTTGAAATTGTTTTCCCAACTTGCTTAGCTCTAGTATAATTTTATAGTTGCAGCTAGAATCGAGTCCTCGTGCATGATCCGTAAACTCTCGGAGTATCTCGCGTTTCTCTGTTTTCAGTCTCTTGTTTTAGCTGAGACAGAATTGCTGTGCCTCACTTCTTTCCGAAGCTCTTGTCAGTTTCTGTGCCTGCTTTTCAGTATTCTAGGTGCTAGGTCTGTTGTCACCATCTATCTTTTGTGGCTCCTAGGTTATCAAAGTTTCCTGAAGACTCAGCTCGCTTCCGAGTGCTACCCCTTAACCTGACACTTGGGGGGGTGCTGCACTTGACTCTCATCTCCACATCAAACCTGAGTCAGTCACCTGCTCTCTGTTTCTTCCCCGGAACCCCATCCTGATCCAGAAAAAGCCTTCAGTGAAGTCCATTTTTCACTAAAACCTGTTGTGCCCTCCGGTCACGCTGTGCTAGCTTACACAGGTTAGCAGGGACGTGCGCACCACCCTGTGGCTCACAGGCCCTGCAAGAGAGCTGTTAAAAGGAGGGTCACTACGGCCATGCCACCCTGAATGTGCCTGACCTCGTCAGATCTTGGAAGCTAAGCAGGGTTGGGCCTGGTTAGGACTTGGATGGGAGACCAGCTAGGAAGACCGGGTGCTGCAGGCGTAAAAAAGTAAATAAAAAATAAGAAGAAGAAGGTCAGAGAAAAGTCTAGTGAGTCTGTTCACTGCGCAGGTGGCCGTGCACGTGACACTGTGAGTGTGTGAGTCTGAAAGGGCCTCCAAGTGGAAGAGTGTCAGGAATTAACGATTCGCTATCGGTAAGTCAGGTAACAGTTTCACACATAAGGGACCGTGATTTATTTTCTCCTTTGCTCAGATTCAAATCGGCTTGAGCGACAACTGGAGGACACAGTGACGCTTCGCCAGGAGCACGAGGATTCCGCGCAGCGGCTGAAGGGCCTGGAGAAGCAGTGCCGCGTGCTGCGGCAGGAAAAGGAGGACCTGCACAAGGTGCGTGGCCGGCCCTGCGGGACGGGCCCCACACGGCTGTGCGGAGTCGCCACGGCCAAAATCGGGCGGGGTTTACAGACCTCCCCCAGGACCCTCGGCCCTGGCTGGCACACATTTCACAATGGTGACCTTTGTCCCCACCGCCACCTGCCCAGTACGCAGTGTCCCCCCAGTGTGGAAGTAGAGACGTGCAGCTCAGGCCATCAGGGTTCCCCGCGTCTCGGTCCACGATGACTCGCCCAGCTGGCTTTAGGCCACCGGCCCCCTTCTTCCAGAAGGGACCTGTTGGTAACGACAGGGCACTGCAGAAGATCGTCATGGGACCAGGTGCAGGGAGGGGAAGTGGTCAGTGCAGCTGAAGGGACAGCCAGCATCCAAACCTCAGACATGTGACGGGCTGGCTGTTTGGCAGTTGTCTTTATACAGTCCTTTACTTTGATCGGAATCTTAAGCGTTTCTGTGTACAGTGTGTCCTGTTCTGATTCTGCTGGGTTCAAGCAACTGGGCGGGCAGCCGGGTTCATGCTTTGTCTACCCGTGTGACAGTGTGGATGGCACAGGGCTAGGTGAGCCAGCCCGGCGGCTGTGAGCAAGGCTGCGAAGTGCTGCCCCGCGTGCCACAGTGGGCTCGGCGCTCAGCACCGCGCGCAGGCGGCTCCCAGGCCGCGCGTCGTTCCTGGGAGGCAGGCCCGTGGGCCTGTGGCCGGAGTCTGTGATCAGCACCGCTGTCACGTGTAACTCCTCGGCACCGTGGGAGACGGAGCCCCCGGCCTTCCAGACCTTTGTCAATCGAACGTGAACCCTCTGTGATTCTTTCTGTCCAGCAACTGGCCGAGGCTTCGGAGCGCTTGAAGTCCCAGGCCAGGGAGCTCAGGGATGCGCAGCAGCAGCGGAAGCTCGCCCTGCAGGAGTTCTCGGAGCTCAACGAGCGCATGGCGGAGCTGCGGGCCCAGAAGCAGAAGGTGTCCCGGCAGCTGCGAGACAAGGAGGAGGAGGTGGAGGTCGCCATGCAGAAAGTCGACGCCATGCGGCAGGACGTCCGCAGGTCTGAGAAGCTCAGGAAAGAGGTAGCTTTTGGGGGTTCTCGGGGTGGCACTCTTGGGACTTTTGTGTGATTTTAACGTCTTTGAAAACGTGGTTGCATTACGTCAGCTACTTTAAAACAGATCTTCAATTTCATGTGAAGCCGAATGTCGATGTGCCAAGCATTTGCTTTGTAGCTTTCAGCCCTTGGCATCCATTTGTGAAGTTATTAGAGATTTGGTCAATACTAATTTTCAAAAATTCCCTTTTGAAATAAACGGAGGGTCTTCATGCCCAGCAAAGGCAGCGTCAGCGCCCCAGTGGGCTGCAGCTACCACGCGAGTCTGAGCCCCTGACCCACGTGGGGCAGGGTGGGCGGGGGCCGGAGGGCCACTCCCGGACCCGCGGGCTGCGCACCGAGAAAGTGCCGAGGCCCTGAGAGCCTTTGTCTGCATAGTTTTTAGCTCTGAATATTTACCGCGTTGGAAATTACAACAGGCTGTTTCTCGTGTGACCATAAATCCATTTCATGTTTATGTTAATAAAATTTTTAATGGAAAGTAGCTATCTTCCCCAGAATCATAGTGAGAAGAGTGGCAATTTCCGCATTTTTGTACTTTGCTAGCTGGCTTGGTAGAAAATGCCACGGTCGTCGCATCTGCTTCTGCGTGCAGTCCGTTTTGATGCGCTGCTGGGGGTAGCGTCTGTGAGGGGGACCCAGCTCCTCAGATGGGGAATGAGGAAAAGAGGGCTCCGCGGGCCCCGGAACGGGTCTCGGGACGCACTCTGAGAACCGCTGCCCTGATGGTCCGCGTGTCCGGGGAGTGACCACTGACGTATTTTCAGCAGCCCTTAGTGTAAAATTCTGCTGAACTGACACGTGAGCTCCGTGGGTCGAAAGGCCTGCGGTACACGCGCCCTCGTTGCCGTCACGGTCGGCTCTGTCGTCTGGCCTCGGAGAGCCTGTCTGTGTTCTTAGCTCATTTTGCAGCCCAGATGCGTTGGTCACTGTAGCCAGCTGTAAGTCAGTGGCCGAAACCCCTGATTAAGCGTTGCTGTCCTCGTTCTGGATGGCGTGTCACGCTGTCCGGGGTCTGCCCTGGAACAGCTCGGGAGCGGGTGTGTGGGTGGTCCAGGCAGGTGCTGGGTGCAGGGCTGAGACACCACGCCTTCTACGTTCGTGGGTGTTTGAAATTTTCCACGCAAAAATGAATCTGTGTCCTACAGATAGCAGAGTACTTGTTTTCGCAGACCAGTACCCTTTCTTGAAATTTAACGTCAAATTGATGCTTTCAGTTGGAATTAAACTTGCCTTTTTACTAAGCAGACCTTCTAGTCAAGCCCTAAGGTGTGTTCTCAGCCCTTAACTCGTGACAGAGTCTGAGGAGCTGGCGAGTCACAGAGGCTGTCGCGGTTCCTTCCGTCCGCGCCGGCGGCCTCCGGGCGGAGGTGTGGCGGGCGTGCTTCGCGCTGTTGAGCGGCACACTCTCCTCTTGCAGCTGGGCGCTCAGCTCGAGGACGCCGTGGCCGAGGCCTCCAAGGAGCGCAAGCTCCGTGAGCACAGCGAGAGCTTCTCCAAGCAAATAGGAAGTGAGCTCGAGGCCCTCAAGGTAGCCCCTCTTCTGCCCTCGCAGCCCACGGCCGCGGTGGGACTCGCCTCGAGCAGCGTGCTTGTCAGGCGGATGTCACCGGGCAGCACCAACCAGATGTGGGGATGGACGGGTGGTGGGACAGGAACATGCCTTTGTGATTGCTTTCACTTTTAAAAACCAAGCCCATTCATTTCTCTCTCAGTTCATAGTAAGCCCTAGTAAATAACACATGCCTCTCTGTACCCCGGGTTTCTAAACTCAGTAGAGGCCATTTCTGGAAAAGTTCCTTAAAGGCCATGTCTTGATGCTGATATGGAAGGGACAGGCTGGTCATCTGAAGTCCGGGCAGTGGGGGAACAAGCACAGGCGGGAGGCGGTGGGCCTCCTGCTCAGCCTGCTGCGGCCTCAGGCACCCCTCCTGTGGGCCACACTCTTGAAGGGGAGGCACTGAGTCTTCCCTCTCCCTCTTGCACTGCGCACCTGGCCCATCGGTGAATCGTCACCTCTCCCCAAGCAGACATCCCCAAGGCTATGTTCCTCTCCATCATCTTCGCTGCCACTTGGTCTGGCCAGGAGTCTCGCACTCCCCACCCCCCCACCCCCAAATTCTTTATCACATTACCTTGTGTTATTGCCTTGTCACTTATGTGCTGGTTTGTTGCCAGTCTTTCTCCCTCTGTCCCAGGAGGGCAGAGACCTCACTAACGCTGTCACCAGAGGGAGGCCCGACACGCGGTCAGCCCTCAGGGGGACACTTGCGTGAGTGAGAGCAGAGCAAGGAGACGCTCTGGGCACATCCCTCCTTCAAGGCCGATGCCCTCGCCCCCCGAAGTCTGCTTGCAGGTGTCAGAAGGACCACGTGACTAGCTCTGTCACGTGGCGCAGTGTTTGTCGGGAGGGCAGAGCAAGCAGTGTATGGGTGCCTGCGTGTGGTAGGGGCGGCGCGCGCCGGGACCCTTGAGGGAGGGCACAGAGCTCTGTGGTTAATTTTAACTTTTGTCATCAGACAAAGCAAGGAGTCCGGGGACCAGGTGCCACCTTAGAACATCAGCAGGAGATTTCTAAAATAAAGTCCGAGCTTGAGAAGAAGATCTTGTTTTATGAAGAGGAGTTGGTCAGACGTGAAGCCTCCCACGTGCTGGAAGTAAAAAACGTGAAAAAGGAGGTGCACGACTCCGAAAGCCACCAGCTGGCCCTGCAGAAGGAGATCCTAATGCTGAAAGACAAACTGGAGAAGTCGAAGCGAGAACGGTGAGTCTCACGGCCCCGCGGTGCCGAGGGCGGGCGGCCGGGCCACGGGTGGGAGGGGCGCTGGCAGCGCGGGAGCCGCTGGACCGTCCCCCCTCTCCCCGCAGGCACAGTGAGATGGAGGAGGCCGTCGGCACAGTGAAGGACAAATACGAACGAGAACGAGCTCTGCTGTTTGAGGAAAACAAGAAGTTAACCGCCGAAAACGAGAGGGTAACTTACAGACCCGGGCCGCCGCGCCGGGGGCTGTGGCGTCTCCATTCTCGAGCGCTGGGAGTTTGCTGTTGTCAATGTTTCTGTTTTGAAATGAATTAACACGTTTGATCTTTTAAATGGGATGTTTTCATTTGATTAAACGCTGCTAATTACCTGAAATCACTAACTCCACTTTTCTGTTCAGATCTGTATTGAAATGTGACTTGGGTTAGATACAGTCTGTCCTGAACTTAGTCTAAAAATATTTCATAATGATTAAAGAAAATCCAAAACTTTCAAAAGAACGTGTAGTTTCAGCCATGGTAACGAGAATGCCAAATAACACGCCGTGTGGCACAACCGTTCACTTCCAGCTCTGCTCCTTTGTGGATAAGCTCACGGCTCAGAACAGACAGCTGGAGGATGAGCTGCAGGACCTGGCGGCCAAGAAGGAGTCGGCGGCCCACTGGGAAGCCCAGGTCGCGGAGATCATCCAGTGGTACGTGCGCGGCTAGCCCGGGCTTCCTCGGGAGTGTGGCACAGGTCTCACCTCCATGCCCCCAAGTCGCTGTCTGGGGGCGGCAGTCCTGTCCAGTGGTCATCGCACTGGACCGGAGATGAAGCAGCAGCCCTGCCAGTCACCGAAGGTGTGGGTCAGGCGTGCACAGCCCTGCACGCTCAGGGACACTTGTCATGGGTGTGTCTGATCGGACGCTGGGCCACTGTGCCCTGAGGGAGGTGGGAGGTATTCATCCGCTCTGGCTCCTGGTGCTCACGGTCTGTGGTACCCCGCAGGGTCAGCGATGAGAAAGACGCCCGGGGCTACCTTCAGGCCCTCGCCTCCAAGATGACGGAAGAGCTCGAGGCCCTGCGGAGTTCCAGCCCGGGGCCCAGGCTGGTAGGTCTTGTCCGGCGGTCTTGTCTCTGGGGTTTTCGGTGGCTTCGCTTCCACTTGAGGGGGGTGGTGGCGTGCCATGCAGGCAGTCCTGGTGGGGAAGTCACCGGCTTGAGGAGTGCCCTCATTCTGTCAGCGCCAGGTGACGAGACTTCGGGAGCCATTCATTCACTTAGTGAGCGAGTGCCTGGTCCCGGGCTCGGGGAGATCTTGTGTCAGCAGGACACGTTCTGCCCTCGGGAGCTGTCTGGTCCGTGTGGCCCGCCAGCCAGCCAGCCCAGTCTGTATGTTTTGAGCGCCCGGAGTGCGGCGAGCTCGGGGCTGAATCATCTCAGGGGAACGTCATCTCAGCCCAGTTCCTGGGTGGCAGCCACACGTGTCCCTCCTTCTCGAGTCTGCTTTCTTGGTCTAATTTACTTTCTTAAAAATATGTGAGTTATTTTGTGACTGACTTATGGAAGAAAGAGTAAAGACACAGTGAAACAAGTTTATTAGAATTTTAGCTAGAACTTTGACTTAGTAAACCCAAATTTTTATCTCGCTTTTCTGGTTTGAATATATTTACCCAGAAGGCACAGCACCTTCGAAGGTAGGTTAACCGCTCATCCCATCGCAGAGAACCCAGAACTCATCTGTCTCACGAATCCCGAATCTTGTAGCAGCGATGCCGGCGTCACGTGAACATCGCGTGGGTCCCAGCTTGTCGTTACCACCCCTTCCCCACGCTCGCATCACCAAACAGCACTTTTGAAAACAGTGACAGCTCATAATTTTATTAAAAAAGGAATGTGGTCATGTTTGCCCATAATTGGAAAACATTTTCATTTTCAGATTTAGAAACATCAGTTAGAATGATTAATAAATTTCTTTCATTTCAACTTTTTTTCCCAATCGTGTTTACACACACACTGGCACTTATGAGCTGCAGTAAATAAATTTTGTACACAAACCTCACAGATGAAAGAACAGTGTCAGGAGTCATTCTAGCAAAATGGGATTTTCCAAATTCTTACTGCAAAATTTGGCGTGAATAGTTCTTATTGGATGAGGTTATATTTCCTTTTTCTCCGTAGAAGTGTATTTTTTCCTTATCGATTCTTGAGAAAGTTCATCGAGGACGTGGTCATCTGGAGACTCACTGGCACCTCTGTCCCTCCACACCCACTCGTGATTGTCCTTAACTGTGGAACGTCCCTCAGTTTCCTTGTCTTCACTGTTAGGATCAGAAAATGAAAAACACTCAGCTGTGGTCAGTGAAAACCTTAAACGAGTGTCTTCAGATGTCTTTATACCTCTTGAGCAGCGAGTGCTGTCGGCCAACAATGAACCGCTGCCATCGAGCTGGTGCATTTCACTGTTGCGCCATCTGAATCATTCCGTCCTTCCTTTTTCTTATTATTTTAGACTTTTATTAGAGGTAGGAATAATTGATGAGTGATGACGTAATTCCTAAAATGAGGAAATAAAACGTTCAAGATGTTGGAAACGTAAGGTACTGTGGTCTCATCACACAGCTTCTGCCGGTAAGAGTCCAGTGGACCCATGTAGAAATCACACTATAGGATCCACTTTACTCTTTTAAAAAAGTAAAATTTTATTCTTTATATCTCTAAGAAAATAAAAGTCATAATATGTCAAAACTAAAATTGTGTCCGAGGGACTTTGATATATCTGAATTGATGTTTAAATGCGATAATTAAAGTTTGAGGTTAGATGAAGATGAACCACTTATTTTTGGCATTCGCTTCGTTAAGCAAACATAGCTTGAAAGTGTGTTTTTGACCTTTGACCCGCCATCGCAGGACCCCCTCTGGAAAGTGCGCCGCAGCCAGAAGCTGGACATGTCGGCGCGGCTGGAGCTGCAGTCGGCGCTGGAGGCAGAGATCCGGGCCAAACAGCTCGTGCAGGAGGAGCTGCGGCGGGCCAAGGACTCGGCGCTCTCCTTCGAAAGGTGCTTGTCCGCGCTCTGGCTCCCGCTGGGCTTGCCCCGAGCTGCTCCATGCCAACGTGCCTGCTGTCCCCCCTCACAGATGGCACTGAGTTATTCCCCAGTGTCCCCCACTAAGTGAGGGCAGGTCCCAGGCTTTGGCGCTGACCGGCCTGCTCACCTTCAGGCCACGTGTTACCTGTAGCGGCCTGGCTCTCTCCGGCCCCTCGGCCCCTCCAGGGAGGCGTGGGAACCACGAGACCCCGTGCCCGGGCCGCATGAGAGCACCCTTGGGTGCAGCTGCCTTCTTCCCGTTATGGGAAAGACACAAGTCTGCTGGCTACGTGATCTGGGCCGCGTGTCCTTGAGGACAGGGCTCGTCAACAAAGAGATAAGGAATGTCGAAACCCCGTGAGGCTCCCTGATGTTACACTCCGTCTCTGTCTACGATACTGGAGCGCGTGTGCTCTCCATCGTGCAGCGTGCTGGGGCCCGCCCGTGCCAGGCGCGCCAGTAAGGCTGGCCAGCCCCTGCCCGGTCCCACGCTTCCCTGGGCGTGAGAGACAGCCTGCCCTCACATCCTGTCACAGCCAGCACGTGGGTGACCTGTTCTCTGTGCACTTAAAGCCGTTTATTTTTTATTTTAGTAAACTAAAGGATTCAGAAGCCAAAAATAGAGAATTGTTAGAAGAAATGGAAATTTTGAAGAAGAAGATGGAAGAAAAATTTAGAGCAGATACTGGTAAATTAAAATACTAAGCTTCTACATTTTTAAAGTAAAAGCCTTTTTTAATGAAAATGTTTTATTTTAGATTGTATGTCTTTTAGATTTAACAGTTTTAGTTATATAAAGAAAGCACTTATGTCATTCCAAAGCCAAAGCTCTGGAATAGGATGAGTTCGATGATCCCTTCCCCAGAGCTACCATTTCCACTTGATCCTTCATTTCATCTTGAGAACATAAAGCAAATACGCGTATGTGTGTGAGTGTGTGAGTGTGTGTGTGTGTGTGTGTGTGTGAGAGAGTGTGTGTGTGGTCAGACATCCTGACCCCGACTGCAAAGGCCCGCTGCGTGCAGCATTCTGTGCGTGGGCTTTTGGGGTCCCTTCCCTGTCACACAGGGCACTGCGGTGGGCCACAGCTGCCCAGTGGCACGGCACCGGGCTGTCTGTCCTTGCTCTCACAGATGCTGCCACGTGTAGCCGTGTGCCCGTGACGTTTCACGTTTCTGTCTGTTTTGGGGTAGATTTCCAGAAGTGGGGTTGCTCGTCCAAGGGTAGGTGTGCATATGCTTCTGCTGGATGTTGCCAGATTCCACTCCAGAGGCTTGTACATTTGTGGGGTCCCTGCTCCCACAGCCTCGCCCACAAAGTATGATTTCACACTCTGGTTAGATGAGAAGCAGCATCGCAGTACAGACTTCGTTTGCGTTTTTCTCATGAGCAAGATTAAGCATCTTTTTTTTAAATGTTTAAGGGCTATTTTTTATTTCTATTTCTCTGTCTTGTATTTCTGTGTCCTTTGCCCATTTTAAAGATTTAGATTAAGTCTTTTTCTTAGTTTTCAGAAGCTTTTTATAAATTGAGCTTTCGTTTGTGACAGAAGTTGCAAATATTTTTCCTAGGTTGTCTTTTATCTTTTTGCTTGGCTTATGATACTGTTTTTTGCCAAACAAAAGGGTTTTTAAAATTCTTTTGTCAGATGTATCAGTTTTTTTTCTTTTTAAGTCATAGGGAGATATTCTGGGTTCCTAGTTGTTCAAGTAGTTCACCCGTGTTTTCTTCCAATACCTGTATGGTTTCATTTTTTTAAATTTAGGTTACCGATTCCTTTGGAATTCACTCTGACGTACAGTTCGGAGAATGAATCCGGTTTTATCGTTTTCCTTTGGCTAGTTAGTTGTCCGATGCCAGTTATCACAAAGCGCCCTCCCAGCCGATTTCACGTGGCTCGTTCCATTGATTTTGAAGATTGCTGTGGGCACCGGGCTGTTTCTGGCTTTCCTACCCTGTTCGTTGTTCGTGGGCAAGAGCCTTTTGTGGATCTGTTTTCGTGCCCGATAGGTCACCCCCATCCCCCTTTTATTTAGAGAGATTTTTAATCTTCCTTGTTTACTCTCCCAAGTGAACTTTTCAGTTCACGCATCCAGCTCTGGAAAACGTGTGGTGGTGGTTTCCGTGGCGCCCCCTCAGGTTCGTCCGCTGACTTCGGGAGAACTGGAGTCTCGTGGCACTGAGTCTGCCCGTGACACAGCGCAGTCTCCTACCTTAGCTGACGTTTCTTCTCCCTTACAGGACTCAAACTTCCAGATTTCCAGGACTCTGTTTTTGAGTATTTCAACACTGCTCCTCTCACACACGATCTGACATTTCGAGTAAGTAGCCGTTTTTAAAAAGTGGCGTGAATTTGTAATATGATTTGAGTACCTGTGGGACCACAAACACTCCAGTAAATTAACATCTGACTGTTGACCTCGATTGTGCTCACCTGGCATGCCAGAGATGCTTCCCAGGACTGAGTGGGGGCTGGCGAGGCAAGTGATCAGCATCCTCGGGGGGACTTCTGTGCGGGCCTTGCCTGCACGGTCGGTGTTTCAGGCGACTTTCTAAATACAGATTCTCACACCGCAGCAGACGGAGGCTGAGTTGGACGTGTTGCCATCTGGGTGACTTCTTTGTGGCGCCACAGCTCGGTCTCGGTGGGGTGGGGGTGGCTTATGAGAAAGCCCGGCCCCAGGCACCTCGTCGTGGTCCTGGACTTGGAGCTTGGTGCCACACGGCCGGCCAGGGTGCTGTCTGCTTCGGAGACAGCCGCTGAGCGCAGCGTGAACCCCTCTGCTCCCCCCTTACGCTGTGCTGCTTCACTACAGACTTTCTCCCTTTTTCCAGAACAGTGGGGGTGGACCCTTACTAGCAGCCCCTTTGAGGCAAGCCAGAAAGTAAAAATAACAAAAGCAAATCTCGTTCACGAGATTTCTGTGAGATGTCTGTCGTTTTTGTTGGTTTTCCGACTTTTTATTTAGAAAATTTTAAACCTGTAGGAAAGTTGAGAGAACAATGCAGGGAACGTACATATCTGTCCTGGCATCCTGCCACGTTTGCTCCCTCTGTCCGTATGCACAAAGACTTCTGTCCCCCGAACTAGTTGAAAGTGAGTTGTAGACATCAGTGGCCCCGGAATGCTTCAGAGTTCATTTCCTAAGACGCAGGCATGCCCACGTCACCCCGACACCGCTGTTGTGTGGAAGGTGTGGGCACGGGTGCGCCAGGTCAGGGCCCAGCCAGCCTTAGCCATCACGACTCTGGTCGCCTTTCCTCTGGCACCGTGCCCTCCCCTTTTGTAGCATGGGTATTCTTCTAGTACCCAGACCAGTGTCTCGTCGAGTGTCTTCCACTATCGGTTGGTCTGCTACATCCTTTTGCTTAGATGTGGGTTGAAAATTTTGGCACGGATTCTGCACAGGAGGTGTGCACGTCCCACATGTGGAGGCCAGTTTGCCCAGCGTTGCTGATGCTAAGTCTGGTCATTAGGTTGAGGTGGGGTCTACCAGACCTCGTCCCTGGGAAGGGCCGCAGTGAGCAGTCAGCGGGTGACCATTGGGTGCCTCCGCCAGCAGTGGGTTGGGTTAGCGTGCGTCAGTGACCTTGCTCGGACGAGCTGCTGCAAGATCCAGGCAGGTTTGTGCACACCTGTTACATTCACCTGTCAGATGCTGTTTTATCAAATCAGCAGTGCTTGTCTTTTTCTTGAAGTCCTCAATCTTTAAGAAGCAAATACATTTAAGCATCAGGTGCACGCTGGTTCTTAGGAAAACCTGCCGCTGCACGGGCCGCGTGCCTTTTCCCGTCGCTGCGTGTAGGCCCCGTCCGGTGGGAGTGAGTCAGATGGCGAGGAACCAAGGACGGTGATCGTTAACGGGGGGCAGGCGGCCACGAAAGCACGGCTTTTCTCTTAAAGTAGTGGGCAGGGTCCGTCCCTCTGGCAGGTGGCTTCCAGCTCAGACCATCCCATCTCTGGACGACTGCAGAGCACTGCAGCCTGGAGATGGGGGTCCTGGTCTCAGCACCTTATCCTCTGTAGCCGGCACGCCTGCATTTTAATGTTTAATTTCAGTCCTTCTTGAATTTCTCTGTGGTTTAAGTAGGAAGGACATTTGCTGATAGAAAAAAAATCCTTGGTCAGAATCTGGGTCTGTTAGGAGGTGTTTCCAGACCCAAGAATCGTCTTCTAGAAGCTTCTGTGTCCCTTCCCACTATTAAACCCGTTTAGTACTAGAAATGGTGTGCCACCACAACCGAATCAGTATGTTTTCGTGCATGTTTTTATTGGGTGGGAAATGATCGTTTTGTTCCTCCTGTCTGCCACCACCAAGGACTCTGTCTCCTCCTCCGCATCCTCCCTGCTAGCCTCTTGGGAAGAAGTAAGTCACTGCCGATGCTGGCTTCCGTCGCCTGTCACTCACACCCGTGGAGCAGCGCTCCAAATGTGGCGTCTCCCGTTCCTTAATTTGCATCCTTTTGATAATTAACCAACTAAATGAAACTAGTGGGTACATGGCTAAAATTCAATCACTTAATATTCCTTTGCTCTCTATCTAAAGCTGGAAATCTAACTCATTTAAAATACCTTGTTTATGGGAGAAATTTGCTTACATTTATAGCTTTGATAATTAGTCTTTCCCTTGTGAATTTCTTTACAAATCCGAAGATTGCAGTATACAATCGTGATGAGTGTTGTGTATATGCACCCCCTTCCCGTCTGAACTTGGCTCTTTACACAGCAGCCTAATTAATGCAACTGTCGGGAAGTGTTTCTCTGATTGGTTCATTGGGATCTCGGTGTGGAACATCAGGTACAGCCGAAAACGGCTCTCACAGGGCACTTCCCAGCTCCTTTTTGTGCTGGCGTGCGGTTTCCTCGCGCTGGCGCTCACAAGCATACGAAACGGCGTGTGCATGTCTGCGTGAATACTAACAACCTTTGATGAAATCAGTTTCAGAAATACTTATTAAAATGGTCATTTTTTTAAGTGGTTTTAGAATACACCTTTTGCTTCAAATTAGCTTCGGAGCTTTAGCTTCAGTGAAATTAATGGGGGGATCTGGAGTTATTAGAATAAAAACACTGCTTCTGTGCGTCATAAAAGTTTTAGGGAAATTTTTATTCTGGTCATAGGCCCACAGGCCTCTGTCGATATGAGAATTTCTTCTTGATCCCTGAAATAAGGTGAAGAAGCATTTAGCTGCTTTATTTAAGGCTGCCAGGGACAGACGAAGCCACTGCTGAATGACACGGGGAGGGGAGGGCTGCAGCTGGAGGTGAGGCCAGATGGCTTCTGTCTCTGCTGCTGTTGACTGTGACTTGTCGGACTCCATCTGTCCAGCACTCACCATTCCAGCCTTAGAATGCCACAGCAGCGGTCCACAGGGAAGGCAGGTCAGCTGTGAGTGAATGGGGGGTGGTCCGTGACACCGGGGACTCACAGGAATAAGAACCTGTACTGGGACCTTGGGTCCCCAGTGGAGTGTGTTTTTTAAATAAAGAACGTGTCGTTAGAGTTCGAACTCTGCAGAATAAGTTCATTCATTCCCACTATTTCTTTGCCTTTTTTTCAACAGACGAGCTCAGCTAGTGAACAAGAAACACAAGCTCCAAAGCCAGAAGTGTCCCCGTTGACATCCGTGGCCACAAGCACAGAACAGCAGGAAGTAAGATATTGTTGCCCGGTGACACTGCAGACCCTCGAGTCTGCTCCCCCTGCCCCATCCCCCCGCCCCAGTGTCCATGTGCCACCCACTGCCCTTGAACAGAAGCTGCTCTGAGGCCGAGGCCAGCCGGCTGGTCCCACCTCGCAGCCCCCAGCTCTGAGCCTGGCTTGCATTTCCGAATTGCTCTCAGTGCCCCAGCCAGGTGACGATTGCTTGGACAGGTGTGTCAACAATGCAGTGAATTAAAAATGCAGAAGTGTTCATTATTGATCAGTTGTAGAGAGAAGTGATCGCAGACAGGGCTGACGTGTAGGAGCAGTGCTGAGCTAGACGGCACACTCACCTGTCCTTGCTTGTCTCCCAGGACATGGCTCGGGCCCCACAGAGGCCGCCCTCCGGGCCGCTGCCCCCGTCACAGGCCCTCACTCTGGCTGGACCGAAGGTAGGCCTTGCTTTTACCCGTGCGCCTTCTCAGTTTTTGAATGTGACTTCCGTGTAAGCAAGACAGGCATGATTTTTGTACGCACAGCAAACCCTTGTGTTTCGCTAAATGGTTTATTCCTAATAATGATCTAGGAAGCGTCAGGATCTGTGATTTCGTCATTGAACCGACACACAAATGCACTTTAATTGAAAAATTTCAGAGTTCAGTCTCCCCTGTCCCCTTCTTCATCCCCCACCATAGTGCCCTCTCCTGAGGGAACTGCTCTGTTTTATATCCACTAAGTTCCTTTTCCAAGTCTATTTCTGCTTCTCTGTCTCCATGTGGTTTGTGGGGGACTCTTCCCCCACATGCGTGGGAGCGCAGTGCACGTGCGCGTCACAGAGCGTCTCTCATCCGTGTGTTTTGGAGAGCTCTGCACGCCAGCGCGGACGGGCCCAGCACAGGTCACGGCATCCCAGCCAGGACGGGGCCAGCTGGCCCTGGGCTCACGTGCTTGGGCACCGGTTTCCTTTAACGTAGGTGTGGCTTCTTTTAGGGTTTCAGCCATCGACAGCCACGCCACCTAGCGATAAGGAACTCGGCTGTTTGAGACGCACGAGAGGCCCGGCTTCTGGTCTGTGGTTCTCGTGGAGTTGGGGACCACACATGTGGACTGCGCCTGGGTTTTGTGTTGATCGCTCCCTGGCTTCTTACAGATGGTCCACCACACTTATGTCCCCTGAGTGATAAATCCTCCCACTCTGCAGTGTTCGAGCCTTAGAGACACAGCGTCCTCTCCACGTGGCCTTACACTTCCTCCGTTGCCGATGGGGTCGTGATGCGTCCCTTCTCCCAAAGAGGGACAGCGGGCCTTCCTGCTCTTGCCGTTAGCACCATGCTGCCGGTCATTTCCTGCATGTCTCTTGGTGTCACATGGAAGGGCTGATGTAGGTGGGAGCCTGCCCCACACTGCGGCCCCGGGCCAGCCCCCCAGGAGGCTCTAGGCGGTGAGGTGGCTGTGCCAGACCAAGCGTCAGCCGCGCCGCTGCTGCACCCAGCCAGGCGGCCTTTCTGTCCGCGGTAGCGAGTCTTCTCTGGAGGAGGCGTGTGCCGACTCCTCCTGGCTCCGGCTCCTCGGGAGGGTGTTCACCACCGGTCCCTGCTTAGCGCTGCCCAGGGCCCGCACACCTCACCGCACAGTTGCCCATTTTCAGCTTTTCAAGATCGTGCCCAGGTTGTTTTGTGAGCTCAGTCACACATGGACGCGTCTTTTCTCAAATGAGCTTCACCTTCTCGATGCTCTTCCTCCAGCCCAAAGCTCACCAGTTCAGCATCAAGTCCTTCTCCAGCCCCACGCAATGCAGCCACTGCACCTCCCTGATGGTGGGGCTGATCCGGCAGGGCTACGCCTGCGAGGGTGAGTGTCCGTCTGCTTGCTGCCGTGTCCCCCGTGTCCCCTGGCACCGGCCATCTCAGGGGAGAGCAGTTATTATAAAGGCAAATAGGGCTGAAAAGAAGTCCTGTGAGCTGAGAACAGATTCTCTCTTTTTAGTCCTGTGAATTCTCAGTAAAGGCCAGGAGTTCAGTCCTGAATCCTTGCCGTGGTGGGGGACACCTGCTTACAGTGTGGCCTAGGGCTGGGGTCCCCAGCCCCTGGGCCACAGATTGGTCCTGGTCTTTGCCTGTTAAGAACCGGGCTGCAGGTGGACAAGTGAACCTTCCAGCGCCGGCGCCGGCCCCACCACGTCAGGTCCACCTCAGGTCATCAGGCGTTAGATTCTCAGGGCACTGGTCCCTGCTGCCACAGAGGTTGGGGACCGCTGTTCTAGGTCATTTATTGTTGATTGTTGATCATAAGAGATAACAATCCAAACGATCATAGTCGTTTTGGAAAATTAGCAAAAGCAGGGAGTAAAAAGGACTTTAAGACCGTCCCTTGTCAGGTCCTCTGAGGAGAAGCCCTGTCACCTGTGCCTCCTGGCTACAACCACTGTCAGTGGTGAAGCCCGTGTTGTGCTCTCACTCGGTGACATGACCGGTACTGTGCCACCAGCCAAGGTCACGTGATGCTAGGTGACGGCCCTGGGGCTGAGCAGGCCCTGAGCGCACTCCGCACCGCTGGTCGGCTGGCCGCCATGCTCTGTAGAAGTCGCATTTCCTTTGTGTGCCAGGGCCACAGAAGCCTCTGCCTTTGTTACTTAAACTCCGTGGGCCTTTGCTTGGCTGCCAGGACCCCTGCGTGTCATTGACACCATCGCCCTGTCACAGACCTGCGGGTCGTGTTCTTCGAGGTGATTCTGAAACCTAGCTGGAGTGAGGCGCAGGGCCTTCTGGGAGCACCAGAGGCAGAGCGTTGCGACGCTCCTTCCCCGTCGGGCCCTCGCTCCCGAGTGCCGCTGTGGGTGTGCTGAGACGTCACCCGGGCCACAGCCCCTGAGCTTTGGTGGGAACCGGGTTAGTCGAGGGTCTGGGCCGTTTCTGGCGACACTTGGGAATTGCCACGTGGCGTTGCTGACATGCACCTTCGCTTTTCCAGTGTGCTCGTTCGCTTGCCACGTCTCCTGCAAGGACAGCGCTCCACAGGTGTGCCCCATCCCTCCCGAGCAGTCCCGGCGGCCCCTCGGCGTGGACGTGCAGAGAGGCGTGGGCACTGCCTACAAGGGCTACGTGAAGGTAGGAGTGAGGACAGCCCGGGGCGGGTCCTGGGGAAGGAGCAGGGCCCCATCCCGCCCCCTGGGCTGCACACTTGGAAGACAAGGTTCCAGAGCCAAGGGCTCTGCGAAGACCACTGTGCCCACCGGCGCCGAGTGCCTGTCCCGCGGGAGCATCGTAGTGCTCCGTGCCGGTGTGAGCGCACCTGCTGGCCGAGGTGTTCTCCTTGTCCCCACGTTAGCTCTTGGGAGCACAGCCCCTCCCCAGCAGTGCCCTGAGACTCCTAGGATCCAGACGGGACTCTGGGCACCAGCCCGGCGGGGCGTGGGGTGCTGTCCCCAGCGAAGCAGGCCAGCGCGCAGCAGCCAGAGGGAGGTGGCGGGTGCAGAGGCGCCTCCAGGAGGGCCCCTAGGGCCCCGCACTCCACGTGCCACTGCCTGGACGGTCGTGACTGGCCCGCGTGGCCCAGTGAGACGTGGTCACTGTCTATCTGTAGGTCCCAAAGCCTACCGGGGTGAAGAAGGGGTGGCAGCGGGCATACGCGGTCGTCTGTGACTGTAAGCTCTTTCTCTACGACCTGCCTGAAGGGAAGTCCACCCAGCCCGGCGTCGTCGCCAGCCAGGTCTTGGATCTCAGGTGCGTGCCCGCGCCCGCGCCCCGTGAGTTGGAACACGCCTTCCGCCAAGACGAGTTTGTTGCTTGATCTAACTCACGTCTACCTGCACACCCTTAACTACGGTGCTGTTCCGAGAACAGGTGCTTAACTGCATGCCAGAAACTTCCTGCTTTTGACATTTTTTACACTGGAAAACATGCCAAACGAGCGTTTAACATAAGAAAACCACATGCCCCAAGAACAAGTGGAAACTTTCTCAGAGACACGTTGAATGGGGTGTCTCTGCTCTCGGGCCCTGACAGGCACTCTTGTTTGTGACAGATCCAGAGCTCTGGGCTTTGTGCGACCTTTGGCTGTATGGCAGCGTTTCTTACCACCTCCAGCCTCGTCAGGCGCCTCCTGAGCACCAAGCGCAGGGAGATAGTGGGGCTCCCCCTTGCACCGAGCCTGGGAGACAGCGGGGCACCCCCTAGCACCCATCACGGGGAGACAGCAGGGTGCGCCCTTCCTTCCAGGCTTCCTTGTAGTTGATGCTTCACTCTTGTTTGTGAAATGGGCTCAGTGGTAATGTCATGGAGGTTGGAAGGTTGTCGTGGAGATTTAAAAACTTAACAGATGGGACAGGCTTAGCCGAGGGCTTGGCGTGGGAAGCTGTTGCTGCTGCTGCTGTGTCATCTCCTGTCCCTCTGTCACCAACCCCCAGGGCCACACAGGACAATACCTGCAGATGACGTGAGCGTGCTGGCACCTGCCCAGGGTTAGGGCCTGGCCTGGAGCCTCGGTCTCCAGCGTTGGTTCTGGGTGGGCAAGGGTGTTATGGCAGGTGCCGCCGAGGACAGCCAGGTAGCAGAGTCACCTCCACAACGGTTTCCACTTTCCATGTCCCCAGCCTGCGGGGCGGGCCGAATAGCTGGGGACCTGTGTTTTGGAAAATAGCCTGGTGATTCTGCTTGTCCCTTGCTGGGCACGAGTAGGCCCTAGCCTGGTGACGAAGAGGCCACTGGTGGGCATTGCAGGGGTAGCGCGTGGAACGTAGAGCCCAGGGCTTAGCACACGCTGGAGATGGGGCTCCCGGGGCTGTCTCAGCATGCTTTATGCCCTTTAAAAGTGACAGCCAAGGAGCTGCCCGATGGTAGCCAGATATGGGCCTAATCAGTGAGGTGGCATTTGTAGCGAGGACAGTCTGACTAGGACTAGAACAGTGTGACCCTTCAGTTCTCAGACGTCCCTGATCATTGAAACACACGCAGGATTCTTGAGTCATCTGTTCGTCGGCATTGTCAGTGGAAGCACCTTCTTACCCAGGTGTTCGAGACAACTGTCACGAAAAGTGTCCTTCCTTTCTCGTGAGACGTGTAGCACACGGGCGGAGGGCAGACGCACGCGCATGCTCCCTGCCCAGCATCCTGAACATCGTGTTTCTCACCAGAGATGAAGAGTTCTCCGTGAGCTCGGTCCTGGCCTCGGACGTCATACACGCTTCCCGCCGAGACGTTCCGTGCATATTCAGGGTACGCCGTTTCTGATTCTTAGAGTCGCTTCATTAGCCGTGAAAAAACTCCCATGGTTGAAGCCGAACGATTCTTTGAGCGTTTCACTGTGCGCCCGGAAGGCCGTCCCGTGTCCCACCCTCCTTTCCTGCTCCGAGTCCGCGCGCTTCGTGCCCACCCTGCCCTCGCCCGCCTCCCTCGCCAAGCCGCAGACTCCTCTGTACGTGCTGGCGCCCTTTGGTTGGGGCACCTCCCAGCAGCTTCTTCCTCGGCCCGGCTCCCCCCGGCGCTGGCCCTCCTTCCCGTCCCGCATCCTGCGTGGTCCGCGTCCCGGCTGCGCTAGGATGCTGACGCTGGAGCGTCCCCTCCTCTCCTGAGCGTTTACTGGACGCGAACTGGAACAAAACGGGGGAAAGTCAGCAGACGTTGCTCATCCGCATTCTCGCTGGCTGAGGCAGAGTCCCCGCTGGGTCAGTGTCAGGCCCTGTGGCATCAGGAAGATTCCAGATGGTGGGTCAGGCCGAGACGCCCCCGGCCCCTTCCCCTGGGGGTTTTATAAACACGGCGAGGTTTTGGTTGACCAGAAAACTGAGTCCGTGAATCGTTTTTATTAAATCACATCGCTACTCAGAAAGCACTTCACGTATCCAATACAGAAAATTGCCATCATCGTGTGCTTAAAAGGTGATCACTTTGTAGCAGCTGGGGGTCCGGGTTTCCCTGGGCCGGGGGACGCGCACAGAGGCAGACCTGGGCAGCGTTGGTCGGAGCCGCTGTTGCCTGTTGTCTCTGGACACGTTCTGAGAATCTTTTGCAGTTAGGTTGGTCAAGAAGGCAGCTGTAAAATGGCCAGTCAATCACAGTTGAGGCACGATCAGGAGTGACAGAATCTGATGAGCAGGGGCCACAGGGCGCCGCTTATAACTGCGTCCCCACCTGCTCACGGCGCAGGAGCCCTCGGCCTCTGCGGGCCCCTCGGAAAAGGGCCCGGGCTGGGGGCCTTCCCTGACGGTCACCCTTGCGTCGGGAGCGCATCCTTCGGGTCCTCGCGTCCGGGGCAGGCGGCGTCCGGGCCGGGTCGCTAGTCTGACGGCTCCTCTCTCTGCTTTGTTTCTGTCACGAAGGTGACGGCGTCTCTCTTAGGCACCCCTTCTAAGACCAGCTCACTGCTCATTCTGACTGAGAACGAGAACGAAAAGAGGAAGTGGGTCGGGATCCTGGAAGGGCTGCAGTCGATCCTCCACAAGAACCGCCTGCGGAACCAGGCGGTGCACACGCCGCAGGAGGCCTACGACAGCGCGCTGCCCCTCATCAAGGCCGTGCTGGCCGCCGCCATCCTGGGTGCGTCCGCGGCCGCTGCGGGTGCCCGTCGTCCTCAGGGGTGGGAAGCCGCGTGCGTCAGACGGCGCCGCCCCGCTCTCCTGCCGTCCATCTGAAGTTGTCCTTGCCCCACGTGTAAGAAGCGGGCGGTCTGTGCTGACAGAACGATGTCCTTTGTGTCCTTGCCCACAGATGGCGATAGGATTGTGGTCGGCTTAGAAGAAGGTCTCTATGTCATAGAGGTGACCCGTGATGGTGAGTGGCCAGGGGCTAGGGTCCACCCTGCGCTGTCTTGGGTCCTGCCTGGTCAGTGCAGACGAGCACAGCGTCAGAGGTAGGGACATGCAGGGGCCACGATGAAGTCACTGGATGTGCAAATTGTCATCACATCAGAGAACTTTATACAGAGAGGGAAAGGCAACAGCCAAGAAAAATCAAATGGAACAAATGGAACGTCCCCTGAGTGTCCACGGGTGCCCAGACTGGGGGCAAAGCTCCCCACCGCAGGTCACAGCGCTAGGTTGGCTGTCGTGCGCGTTGGCCCTCCGTCCCAGTGAGAGCAGGCAAAGCGCCCACGTCACCCCTCCTCACCGCCCTGGTCTAGGGTCAGAAGCACAAGGAGCGTGGGACTAGCCCTGCGCCCAGGCCCCGGTGCCGCCCCACGGAGTAGGGCTGCTTTGTGGTGGGCAGTGTCCCTTTCCTGATGGCCGGTGTCCACACGCCGGACCACGTGAAAGAAGGGTGTGCACGGCTGCTCGTGCCTCGGGGTCCAGGTCAAGGGCAAGCCCACAGAGTTAGGGCACCGGGGTGTTGGGTTAGTTTAGGTGCCTGGGGGGTCGGTGCTTTGTTCACCCAAGGGTCTGGTGAGCTCGGAGACAGTCCCTTGTTCCCCAGAAGCAACCCGAGGGTTCTCGGCTTCAGGGGTGAGCTGGAGGGAGGGCCAGGGCCATCATCCCGCACGCAGCATGTCCTAGCCGGGCCCTGGGGCCGCGGGGCTGTGCGGGGTGGCAGGAGCAGAGACAGAGGGTGTGAGTGAGGGTGGCAGGGTGCAGTGGCTCGTGACAGACGCGTGGCCTCACGCCAGGCTTCCTCCACAGTGATCGTCCGCGTCGCCGACTACAAGAAAGTGTACCAGATCGAGCTTGCTCCCGGAGAGAAGGTGGCGGCCGTCCTCTGCGGCCGCAGCCGCCACGTCCACCTCTGCCCCTGGTCTGCCTTCGACGGGGCCGAAGGCAGCGTCGACGTCAAGCTCCCAGAGACAAAGGGCTGCCAGCTCATGGCGGTCGGGACGATGAAGAGGGGCTCTGCCACCTGCCTGTTTGTGGCGGTGAAGCGGCTGGTCCTCTGCTACGAGGTCCAGAGGACTAGGCCTTTCCACAGGAAGTTCAGTGAGGTCGTGGCCCCTGGCACTGTGCAGTGGATGGCCGTGGTCAAGGACAAGCTCTGTGTCGGCTACCCTTCCGGGTTCTCGCTGCTGAGCACCCAGGGAGACGGGCCGGCTGTGACCCTGGTAAATCCCGGTGACCCCTCGCTTGCCTTCCTGTCCCAGCAGTCTTTTGACGCCCTTTGTGCTGTGGAGCTCAAAAGCGAGGAGTACCTGCTTTGCTTCAGCCACATGGGACTGTACGTGGACCCACAAGGCCGGAGGTCACGCATGCAGGAGCTCATGTGGCCTGCGGCGCCTGTCGCCTGTAGTATGTATATGTTTTCTGTTGCCATCCCCCCCGCCGCTGCTTTCACATCGCCCGTCGGCACGTGTCCTATTTGCTTTGGTTCGTCTCCCAGTTCCCCCGGCTGAGGCGCCGGGCGCCGCGGTTTCCGCGGGAGAAAATGGCCCGATCCACCTCCCGGGCCAGCTGAGAGTGGCCTCACAGGTGGCCCCAGGCCCTCTTCCCTGTCACGCCAGCCTGCCGCCCATGGCGCCTTCCCTGTCCCGGGCGTGGCAGGAGCCCCTCGCCGAAGAGTCACTCGTGAACATACACAGCCTGGAAAACCGGCGCAGGTGTCTGGGCTGGCCAGCGGGGCCGGGGCTCCAGGGTCCCAGCCGAGCCTCCTGGGGCGAGCTCTCTCCGACAGCGGTCAGGTCGGGGCTGTCCCGGAAGGCAGTTGAGTCACTCGATGTGTTTAGTCGAAGTGGCTTTCTGTGTGAGTAGTGGCGCTGGGCGGGAGTCGTGCAAGGCCCGAGAGCGTGGAGAGCAAGCCCACAGGAGTCTGGGCTCCGCGGGGTCACCTCCCGCCTGGCCTGCTGTCCCACCTTCAACAGACCCTGACCTCAGAGCCCCGCCTCGCGCTAACTACTGAGGTGGTCTGCACTGCTGAACCAGCAGGTCGGGAAAACCAGGCAGTGATAATGTGAGCCAGAGGGACACGTTCATCTTGAGCCCCAGGGAATGGGGTTGTGGGAATGGGAGGTCCGGCTGGTGTCCGCCTGTAAAATTATCTAGGACCACAACCTTTGCCTCCTTCGGGGCCGGCTTTGCCAGGCTGGCAGAGAACCACAGGGTGTTGGGACCAGGAGCCCAGGCCCGCGAGGTGCCTTGCCTGCCGTTGGCTCTCAAGGGGTCAGTGGGTGTGTCCTGACTCATTAGCCCTGGGCCAGGGCGGAGGCTGGGTGGGCGGCCCAGGGCCCACGGCCGTGACACTCGTGTCCTCCCCTGCCACGCACCGTGGCCTTCGCAGACAGCCAGTGCAGGGATGGCCTCAGAACCACAGGTCTTTCCCTCTAGAAGGCTCACTTTGTGAAAAGTTTGACGTCAAAAAGGACGCAGGTCACTGAGTGCTATTCCCATGACCTCAGCCGTGCGTGAGCCACGTGGATGCCGCCTGGTCTCGGCTCTGATCCCAGGTCACTTCCCGCTGCACAGTGCAGACGCTAAGCCAGTTTTAGAGCTGGTGGGATGATCCTGCGTATCCGAGCCCTGGGCTGAGTGCACACATGTGCTCATCCTCCCCGTCACGTGCGGGCAGTCAGTCCCATGTCACCGGGGAGGACGCTGAGGGCCACGGAGCTGAGATGGCTCGCGTGAGCACGCCGCAGCAGTCGGGCCAGACTCAGCTCCATGAGGCCGCAGCCTGTGCTCTCTCCACCGATGCTGGCTTTTCAGTTGTCTCTCTTCAGCCCGGTGCGCCCTTCATCAGCAAGTCACACGCAGAGACCTTCCTTGGCCCCTCGCGGATGGGGGCCCACACGCCCATAGTGAGAGGTGCTGCCCGAGAGCCCTGTGCGGAGGGACAGGGACCCCAGGTTCTCTAACCATCTTTTTTCCATGTGACACTCAGGGGCCTCCCATTTTGTCTGAACTGTCACCTCCGAGACGGTTTGTTGACTACTTCCAGCATCTTTTGTTTGCTTCCTAAACTCGTTTTATTTTCATTTTTTGTATTCAAAAGAAAGGCTGACCGTGCGGCCCGTTTGGAACATAATGGCAACATAGCAGATTTTAAAAATTCATCTTCAGCTAGTGAAGTGGGACATGGTAAAGATTAATTTTTAAGCATAGAAGGACCGGGAGTCAGGCTGGAGCCATCTGCCAGATGGTGCCGGGGACACCGTGGTGACAGGGCAAGGCTGAGTGTGACGACAGCATGCCTCAGACCATGGGCTCCCCGTTCCTGGCAGGACGTGAGAGCAGCGGACATCCATGGCTGCTTCTCCGTCTTGTTTTTACTGCAGTTTGAAACATAGGGAAAGTCCCCTTAAACTTCAGATGCCACGTGGGCCAGCGGTCCAGGTCTCGTATCTTTGGTATGCTAGGTGGGTTTTCCATCACGCCCTGACGGTGTCCATCACTTAAAACGAGAAGGGACGGACAGCACCAGCTCCAGAGCTCGCTGCAGAATCATGGTTGCCGTCACTCGTGTGTAAGCTCAGACCAGACAGCCAGAGGGGGCCAGGCCTTAGAGGTCACGTGCTATGGGCCGGGCTGGGTCGTCGCCTGGACCTGTGCAGCTGACTTTAAATACTCAGAGACCTGACTCCTTGGCATGTCTCCTAGAAGAAATTCACCTCACAAAACAGGACCGCTGCCCCCTCCCTGAACGTCAGATGTGTTGGGCCTGACGTGTAGTGAGCTTTCACCACGATCACGTGAGCGCTAAGTGAAAACTTCAGGAAGGTCGTCCTCAGCGTCTGTGCGTGGTGTTTCAAATGCCACTGAGTCACGGGAGTGACGGTGACGCATGCGAACGTTGGGTCGTGCCGGCCTGACATTTGGTGGGAGGTTTGGTCGAGTGGGAAGGGCAGGTGTCCACGCCTAGCCCCCACTGTCCCCATCTGACCGGGGGCGGCGGGGCCACCCGCTCACCCCACTTTGCTCCTTGGTGCCAGGTTGCAGCCCGTCGCACGTCACGGTGTACAGCGAGTACGGCGTGGACGTCTTTGACGTGCGCACCATGGAGTGGGTCCAGACCATCGGCCTGCGGAGGGTGAGGCCTGGGCCGGGGGACGGGCAGGTCCCTCCCGCGCACGCCCCACGTGACCACCCCTTCTGGTTTCCGGCAGATACGGCCCCTGAACTCAGAAGGCACCCTCAACCTCCTCAACTGTGAGCCCCCACGCCTAATCTACTTCAAGAGCAAGGTCTCGGGTGAGCCTCTCCACGGGCGGCCACTGCCTGCGGCGCCCGCTGTCCCGCCCAGCAGAGCGCCCCGAGCGCCGGGGTAACCCCGCATCCTCCCCGCAGGTGCGGCACTCAGCGTGCCGGACACCTCCGATAACAGCAAGAAGCAGATGCTTCGCACGCGAAGCAAGCGGCGCTTCGTCTTCAAGGTGCCGGAGGAGGAGAGGCTGCAGCAGCGGCGGTGAGCGGGGGCGTCGTCCCGGGAAGGGACGCACCTTGGAGCCAGGGGGATTGCGCACGCGCGAACCTCAGACACTCTCCCTTTTCCCCAGGGAGATGCTTCGAGACCCGGAACTGAGATCCAAAATGATTTCCAACCCAACCAACTTCAACCATGTGGCCCACATGGGCCCGGGCGACGGGATGCAGGTGCTCATGGACCTGCCTCTGGTGAGCCCCCGGCCGGCTTTCCCCACCCCCGCCCCGCCGGCCTTTCCCTCCTGACCGCCGTGCGTGCGCAGGCAGGTGGCCCCTGGCACGCGGTCCCTGCTGCAGCCCTTCCCTGGCGTTTTCACCACCACAGGGCTGGCCGGTGTCACCCCTCCTGCTGCTCCTAGGAGCTGGGGCTACCCGGGCACCTGTGTTTCTCCAGTGCCTGTTAGTGTCTGATGACAAAGCTGGCTATCAAAAGTGGTTTCTAAGTAACCCCTTGGTACAATTAAGTAACATTTTAACCCTTTTTCAGATCTCAGTTTGGTCTAAAATTGCTATTGCCAGTTTTTAGCTCAAAACTGAACTGAGCGGGCTCGCTGCGGTCCCAGGCCCCGGCCGTGTCTGCCAGCAGACCTTGCAGTTGGCCGGCCTGCTGGGCCTCTGGGATCGGCCAGGCTCTGCCCGGGGCCTGCGCTCCCAGCCAGGGCGCCCCACTCACCCTCACGTGCTCTCCGTTCTGTCCAGAGCGCTGTGCCCCTCTCCCAGGAGGAAAGGCCCGGCCCTGCTCCCAGCAGCCTGTCCCGGCAGCCCCCGCCCAGGACCAAGCCCTACGTCTCCTGGCCGTCGTCAGGTACCCAGGGCCCTGAGCATGGGGTCTGGGAGGCTGGGACTCTGGGCCTTCCCTTCAGCTCGCACTGTCCCTGAGATGACAGCTGTCCTTGTGTCCTAGGTGGACCCGAGCCTGGAGTGGCCGTGCCTCTGAGAAGCATGTCGGATCCCGACCAGGACTTTGACAAAGAGGTGAGACCTGCCTGCCGGGTGTTCGCGGCGCACTGCGTGGAGGATTGGAGTGACCTTTTGTTGAGAGAGGCCCATCTTCCCGGGCACAGCCAAAGGGGCCCAGAGGGCCACCTAGGGGTCCAGGGGTGCGGCTGAGTCACCACCCACAGAAGGAAGGGCAGCCCGATGGCACGAGGCCCCATCAGTTGTCCCCAGTCCCTCCTGGGCTCCCCGATCGTGACTTCTCGGGCTGCACTACAGCAGGTAAGGGTGACATGGATGGTGGCCGTGAGCCTGTCAGAGGACGGTGTGAGTGTCCACCTCCGGGTAATGGCCTGAGCAGCACTGTCCCTTGCTTAGGTCAAGACTTCTGCAGCCTGGAGCCGGGCCTCCCTGCAGGCTCCGCCCTCAAGTCACCTGTTCCCCTGTTCCCCCGCCCAGAGGCCAGGCCAGGCCTGGCAGACTGGCAGACAGCATCTGAGCCCAGAGGGGTCGTGGGGCGAGGCCGTCACTGTGGGACTGAGAAGCGAAAGCCTTGCCGAGGGAAGTTCCCCTGGGTCCCCTCCTAGGCTCTTCTGTGCCACGTCACACCCTCAGAGATGACGTCCCTTGGGTGTGCTCCGTGAAGCACGGGCAGCCTCCGCCTCGGAGAGCCTTCCATGTTGGCCTGTTCCTTCCTGTGATGGCCGCTCGGGCAGGGCACGAGGCCAGCCCGGGGCCACCCTGTCTCAGAAGGTTTCCTGGGTGTCCAGGCCCTGCCCACTGGCAGCCTCCTCGTGCGTGAGGAGGCATAGCTCTGCGCCTCGGTTTCCCCTGCGTGCGACAGGGTGTGGGGCGAGAAAGGGCTGGCACTGGAGCAGCATGGAAGCGAGCGTGGGCCTTTCGGGGGGGCCGCTCCCAAGGGACGGGGCGCGGAGCCGGCAGCCATGCCTTCCACTCCCGAAACCGCACCCCGGCACAGAGGGTGCGTCTTCACGGCTGGGCTGACGGGGCAAAACCAAAAAGGTTTCGTCGCTCACGGTCCTCGTCCTTCCTGCTGGTGCCCGTCGGCCCAGCGTTCCACGCTCCCGAGCCAGGGAAACCGTAAGCTGTGGGTGTTACTGTTGCGAATACTTTTCCCAGTATCACTAACCTTTTAACGTTTTGCGTTTTAAGTTTCATCGTAGTTTTTAATTTTATGCAATCCAGTTTTGTGTTGTTTTTTTTTTAAGATAAACAATGCTGTAGTGTGAGAGTTTGGGGGGTTTTGCTGTTTGCTACTGCGTCCTGAAAACGTATATATGTGCCTGTGTGTGCCTGTAAGACCGTGCGAGGACGAGTGTGTATGGAGTCTGTGTGTGTATGGCTGAGTGTGAATGAGTGAGCAAGGACCTGAGCTGCTTTCTTTCTAAATTAGATGGCACTGGCCCTGTGCCACTCATGTCTCTCCCAACTTGAAACATCTTTATTTCGTGTTAAATTCCTTTGTTGACGTTTCTGCTTCTGGAACCTCTGTTCGCAGAGATGGGTCACTTCTCCGCCAGCACCACCTGTAACAGGAAATCGGGCAAAGCAGATCTCTCTGTTCTCCCTTTTCAGCAATTTCTTAGCTATTTTTTATTTTCTCCTTCAAGTAAATTTTAAAACCAGGTTGCTGGCCCCGTAATGAAGAGGTGAAAATTGGGGTTACATTGACTTGGGAGATTAATTTGGGGTCTTCATCCCGATTCCTGCATAGGGACAGTGAGCCCTCACGCCTGCAGATTGTGTTTGTGGTTACTAAGTTTATTCTTAAGAATTTCAATGATTGTGTTGCCACTGTAAGAATTTAATCTTGTTTTCCCTACCTGTTAATGTCATGAGAGTGGATTTCCTTGCATCCTGAGGATAAATCCTTGGTCTTGACGTGTTAACCTTACTTTCTCGGTCGTGTCCTCGGCCGGCTTCGTATGCGGGGTGTGCGGGCCTCACCTCTGATTTTGGATGCCCGCGTCTCTTGTTGCCATGATACAGGCAGGGCTCCCGGCGCCCTTCAAACTGCCTGAGATTCTTTCAGGTGCCGTTATAAACGGAACTGTTTTCTTAATTTCCTTTCAGATGGTTCATTGCTGGTGAACAGAAACACATCTAATGTTTGTGTGTTGATCTTGTAACCTGCGAGTTCGCTGAAGTTGTTTAGCTTTTTGCTGAGGTCTTTGGGATTTTCCGTACATAGTCGCATCATTTGCGAACAGAGATGGTTTCACTTCTGTTCCAGCTGAGGTGCCTTTTTCTTGTCCCTGCCTAATCGCTGCCGTTAGAACCTCTGCGGTGTGGACTGGTGGGGAGAGTCAGTCCAACCTTGCCTTGTTGGTAATCTCAGGGAAAGCTCTGTCTTTCACTGTCAAGTACGAAGTTGGCTGTGGATTTTTCATGGAGACTGTCACGTTGAGAAAGTTTCTCATTCTTTATCGTGAATGTCACGTCTGTGGCTTGTGACTGCTGGATTATGGTGGTGTCTGCTTTCTGCATGGTGTTGGTCATTCTCTTTGGTAATTATAATCACTAAGTCATTGATGGGGTTCTGGCTTATGATCTCTCACCAGCAAGCTTAAGGACCAGTGGGTGCTCTCAGAATAAGAAAAGAGGGAGCCGTGGCCACTCCTGTCCCCCACGAACACCCACGTTGGGCTGGGCAGCACGCCCTGCACTGCGCATGCCCAGGGCACCGGGTTTCCATGCTGTCCCCTTTGTCTTCACAGCCTGATTCAGATTCCACCAAACACTCGACTCCATCCAACAGCTCCAACCCCAGTGGCCCTCCGAGCCCCAACTCCCCCCACAGGAGCCAGCTCCCTCTCGAAGGCCTGGAGCAACCGGCTTATGACGCCTGAAGCCACCGCCTCACCACCACGGGCCAGGGAGCCAAGGGTGGCCTCCAACACCAGTGCCAAGACTGAGCTGACCCTCCAGTGTTGTCCGAGGAAATGTAGAATCACTTTGTGGATATGGAGATGGAAAAAAGTCTCTCTGGCTAACAGTGATCGGTTTCAGGCCGCGTTGTTCGTGGCAGGAGACCGGACCCTTCGCCTACGCAGCTGTGAGGTGAGGCGACGCTGTTCCGTTTGCACACGAGGGGCCAGCACCCGGCCTCTCCCGCCCAGAACAAGCCAAGAGGTCCCAGGGGGCCCTGGCACCGCTCTGCTCAGGAAGCGGACGGCCCCGGACGGCCTCGGTCACGAGCCTGCGCCCTCCGTCCCCAAACTGCTTCCTGGGACCGCGGAGAGTGTGGGAGAGCTGTGCCGTTCGCGCCGTCACTAGAATGTCAAAGACAGGAAAGAGGAAGTTGGTTAGTGGCCTTTTATTCATTTTGCCATCAGAGTCAGGTGCAGAAGCCCTTCTGCCAACCTTGTGGCCATGGATGAGGCCCATTACGAGTGACGCCCGCCCTACCCTGGGTCCCCTGTGTTAGTCCATTCCCGGTCACAACCACGAAGTGTCGCCAGTAAACTACTGTGAAGTCAGCTGTGCTGTTCCCCGCTCGCTTTCACAGCCTCTGCCCCTGCCATAAAGTGGACAGTCCTGTGCAGCCAGCCAGGCCCCGGGCCGCTGGGCGAGGAGGCCAGAGGCCTAGGTGCCCAAGGGCAGGCTACGAGACGCCCCACCCGCCCCGTCCTGCCCCTGCATGGAGCCCCGTGATTGGTTCCCGTGTGGATCATTAGCCTCACCTAGTACTGCTGCACATTGTCCCTGCCCAGGCGTGGTCAGCTCCTCACCTGTGTTCACTCTGCCTTCCGTGTCACGTGTGAGTCATCGGGTTGGCGGGCCGTCTGAAGCGGCCGGCACACAGCTTGTTCGCGGCCCAGCACTGGCTTTTCCCTGCTCTCCCGCCAGTCGACGTTCTTGGAGCGCTGGATGAGACATGCACTTACCTGGAGTCAGCACTGAGTGACGTGGCTGCCACCGGCCCGCCTGCGGGTGTCACGCACCTAGCACCTGCCCACTACCCACGCCCTGAGCCTTCTGCTGGGGCTGGCACCTGCTGGGGCTTCTGGTTTTTACTTTTTTAATGTAAGTCTGAGTCTTTGTAATTATTGAATCGTGAGAACATTTTTGAACAATTTACCTGTCAATAAAGCAGAAGGCACAGTTTTAAAGTTCTCGGTTTCCTGAATGTAATGATCTGGCCCCGAGTGTCTGGCCCCAGGAATGCCCTGTGCTGGAATTGCCTGCCCTAAAGGCAGTAAAAGAGCCATTTTGCCTGCGGAACTGTTGCTGGCCATTCCCTCGGGGGTCACGCGACAGGCACAAGTGGCCTCTGGACCTGGGACCTCGCACCTGCCAAGCTGTCGGTGGAGGCCTCCTGGGTCCTGGGGCTGCCTAGAGCAGGAGAGAACCCTGCCCACGCCAGTCACTGGGAGGCGGGGCTGCGTGGCCTCCCTGAGGAGTCAGTTTCCTGAGGGCAGGGAGCAGCCTGTGCCGGAGGGGGTTCTTTTTGCCCTGCTGAGACAGCCCCCCTGCCCTGCCCCACAGAAAGTTCTTGGTAAAGCGAGGGCAGTGATGAGACCTGCCAGCGAGGGTGGTGTGAGGGTACAATGACATGCCAGGAGCCACCAGTGAGCACTTTGTGGTGGCCCTGGGGCTCTGTGCCAGTCAGCACGGCGGGGCCCGCCCTCAGTGGCATGTGTGGAGCTCCCCGTCTCAACCACAGTGACACCAGCCCCTCTACCGGCGCAGTCGCCCAGGGCCAGGCCACCTCACTGCGGGGCTTCCGTGGTCACAGCGGGGAAGGAATGTGACAAACTTCAGACATGCTGGCTCCAGAGTTGCCCAGAAGGGCTTCACATCCCCTCTGCTCCCATTGTCTTGGCAAATCACAACAGCCCTGGCCTCCCAGGGGACAGAAGGCGCTCTTCCCACCTGCCTCTGAAGGGGCCTGGGAGTGGCAGAGGCCACACGAGGCACAGGTGGAGCCTTTGAGAAACACGAGTGGAATCGCAGCAGCTGGAAACACTGAAGAGTGGCGAGTGGGCACGGGGCTGGCTTCCGGGCAGGTGGGTTAGTCTCGGCCCCGCGTGGTGTCCGTGCGGCATGAGGCCAAGGCCCCTGGCGTGAGTCTGAAACAGGCGCTCAAGTGTCAGCCATGTGTTAAAATTGAAATGCCGCTGTACAACGAACGGTGGCGTCCTTGCTGCACAGCACCAGGAGCGACAACCGCATGCAACACGGGGCAGCCTCGCAGACGAGACGCCAGCCGCCAAGCATGGCTCTGGCGACGGGCTATGAAAAATTAACCCAGTGTCAGAAGTCAGCAGGGGTTGGGGTTGGGAGGTTGGGGTTGGGGCAAGGACTGACGACATTTCTAAGCTCTTTTTTGGTTACACAGAAAGGTCACTTAGCAGTACAATTTTACACAGAGTCAAAGTAGGGTGGGTGTCCTACTTGGGGCTGCTCAGCCCTGGCGCCACCCCGCTGCCCCCATCAGAACAGCCATCAGAATGGGGAGGGCAAGGCCTGGCCTTGCAGTGATGGGCACCAAACCACCCATTCAGCAGGCTGCGCCCTGCCTGCACTCACCTGCTCCACCACTGCAGGGACAGCCCCACCTGCTGCCTCCAGAAGGGACTGGCCCACCCCATCGCTCCAGGACTGTGTTCCTGGGACTGTAGGCAGCCCGGAGGCAGTCACGTTCCCCTAGCTGGCCCCGAGCCGCTTGGCATGGCATGGGGGGAGGTGGGGAGCCAACAGCCCACCTTTCTCTACCCTCACCAGTGCTTCAACCTCCTGGGCTCTAGTCCGCTCCCCTTTTCCCTTAGGGGTCGCAGGCTTCCTGCACCCGCTCCTCCAGTGCCAGGGGCAGCCTGACCCAGTTCTGGGTCGCAGGGCGAGAAGCCACTAGTCACCAGGTAGGGCTCAGGGCTGCCCTTGGTGGCCTGCCACGCAGCTGGCGGGGACGGGCTCTGAGGACCACCACTCAGGTAGCAACTGTCACCAATGCCCTCCCAGCTACTGCGAGGCAGGGGCAAGGGAGGTGGCGCAGTGGGCAGAGTACCCACGGACTGCAGGTGCAGGAAACCCTTTATTGGGCAAGGGCACCGTGCCTGGCACGCCGGGGATTGGAAGGTGTGGAGGGCGGGAGGCGGGGGTCCCACAGGGCCAGGGACCCGCACAGTCGGCCAGGCGACACGGGGCGGCGGGGCGAGGGGGAGGGCAGGAGACGCGCGTCCGGCGGCTGCTCAGGCCTCGGCCTCGGCAAACAGCGGGTTGTTGAAGTAGCTCTGGCTGGTGCTCTGGGCGTCCGCCTGCCCGGCCACGGGCTGAGGGGTTGGGGCGCAGAGTCAGGGGCCGGCGGGCGCCGAGCCCGGCCCGGGGAGGCCCGCACAGTCCCCACGGCCCCCTCACCAGCACTTCCTTGTACATCGGGTTCTGGAAGCCCAGGTGCGGCTCTTCCGGCGCGGGGACCGCCGCGTCGCGCCTCCTCCACCTGCGGGTAGGGACTCTCGTGAGCCCCCCGCGGCCCCGTCCCGCGTACCCGAGCCCCACCCCGCGGCCCCGCCCCGCGTACCTGAGCCTCCCCGTGCAGTGCAGCAACAGCACCAGCAGCAACACCAGCAGCACGGCCGCCAGTGCCCCGAGCAACCCGCCCAGCCCCCACGCCGAACCGCCACCGCCGGGCGCGCCCGACAACCGGACGGTCGCCGACAGGACCCCGAGGGCCTCGCCTGCAACGGAGGACGGGGCTCAGTCTCCCCCGGGCGGGGAGGGGCGGGGCGGGGCGCAGCGGGGAAGGGGTGGGGGGCGCGCGGGGCGTCCGCGGTTACCGTGCTCCGCGAGGTCGGCCAGGAGGGCCGCGGCCAGCCGCCGCGCGCCGCCCGTCTCGGGCCCCGTCTCCGCCAGCACCACCTGGATCTCTGTGTCGCCCCCCGCGCCCGTGGCCTCGCGGGGCTGGGTCCGGCGCGGCACCTTAGACACGGCCACTCGCAGGCCCTGGTACTGGGGCTGGAGAGGAAGACAGAGTTGGCCCGAGAACTCGGCCCCTCGGCGACGGTGGGGACGGGGTCAAATGGTAGAGAGTGGACGCGTCACTAAGGAGGCTGGGGGGGTCCCAGGCGAGGGCTGCGAAGGTGGTGGGGACCCGGGTTGGGTCGCGGCCCCATTACCAGGGTTAAGAAGTCGTGCAGCAGCCGCGCCCGGAACCTCTCCAGGTCAAAGGCAGGGCCGTAGGTCAGCGACACGACGGCTCCTGCGGCAGGAGAGTAGGGGTCAGCGCCGCGCGGGCCAGGGACCGATGGGGAAACTGAGACTGGGAGCGAGCCAGGCAGGGGCCGGGCGGGGACGCTCACCGCAGAGGTCGCAGCACTGCCCCTGCGGTCGGAGGGCGTCACTGCAGGCGGCCGAGGGGCAGCGGCCGCCCAGGGGCTGGAGCAGGGCCGCGCAGATCCCCGGCTGCACCTGGGGGCGGAGCGGAGTCAGCGCAGGGAGGGCGAGGGGCCGCCCGCGAGGTCGGCCGCAAGCGGGCCGGAGACGGCTGGGTGCAGCGGCTCCAGGCCCAGCGCCGCCGCCGCCGCCCCCGCGCGGTGCCCACGTCGCCCGCTGTGGGCCCTGCTCACCTCGGCGTTGCCGCAGACGCAGCCCGACCGGTCAGCGCAGGCCTCGGAGCCCACGCTCAGCGTGCCCGGACCGTGAAAGCGCAGGCGGCCGGCCCGAGACTCCAGGAAAACAGTCAGGTCCTCGTCGCGCGTGAAATTCTACGGTGGCCGAAACGCCAGCGGAGCCCGCCCGAGGAAGGGACAATATCGGCGTGCTCAGAACCCACGGGTCCACACTACAGGGCTGGAGGCGCTGGGGGAGGAGCCCTGCCAGGGCCCGGCGCGGGGCCGACACCGAGCCGCCTCGTCCCTGCGCCCCCACTTACCTGGCCCAGGGCCGAGACGCTGTGGACGCGCACGGTGCGGGCGTCCGGGCCGAGGTCCACCCGGAAGGAGGTGTCTGGCGGGAAGACGACGTCGTCGTGGCGGCAGGGCACGCGTTCGGCGTCCACGAAGAAGAGGCCGTGAGCCGCGGCCTCGGAGCGCCACGAGCGCGGGTCGTGCCAGGAGAAGCGGTCGGGGTCGAGGAAGACGGCAGGGGCACCTGCGCGGACGCGCGAGCCTGAGCCCGGCCCGGGCCCTCGCGGAGACGTGCCCGTCCACGCCCCGCCCCCAGACTCGCCCTCCAACCAGGACACGCTCCCCGGGCCCCGCCCCGACAACGCCCCACCCCTAAGCCGGGCCCCGCCCCCGACACGCCCGCGTGGCCCCGCCCCCGGCACGCTCCAACGCGGACCTCGCCCTTCCCGCGCGGCCCCGCGTCCGGCCCCGCGTCCGGCCCCGGCCTCGCCCTCTCACCTGCGCTGCAGTCCAGGTCCGAGCTGGTGTCCGAGGCGCTGAATCTGGCTCCTGAGGCCAGAACGAGTTCCCCGTCCAGTGGCAGGAGCTGCAGGAAGTGCAGGCTGAGGCGGCGCCACGCGGTGTTCCAGGGCGTCCGAGGGTCTCACTCTGCGCCCACCCCCGTCCCCCGTGTCTCTGGGGAGGAAAACCTAGACCGTGGCCAAGGGAGCTGGCGGGTGAGGGTCAAATAGGTGGGGGGGAGCAGAGCCGCTGGCCAAGGAATTGGACCTACCCTGAGACCTGGGCGCGTGGAAAGTTTGGGGCAGGGGCCCCTCCCCAGGGCTGTCGCCCTCCCCTGTCACCCCGGAGAAACTGCAAGGCAAGGGCTCACGGGTTCCAGGAACCCACGTCGCTGGGAAGTCTAAAGGCAACCCTGAACCTTGCGAAAGAGGGGAGGGGGCTACAGCTGGACGGAGAAGGGGTGCCAGAAGTGGCGGGAGGGTAAGGGGGCCCTGCAGTCGCCCCTGTCTCCCCTCCAGCCTGGGCTCCACCATGGCAACTGGTTCACCACAGAAAAGCCTTGGCCCTCAGCTATTGGCAGCAAGAGGGCCAAGAGGAGAGGAAAGACTGGCCCCCTCAAACACTCCCTCCATTGCCCCAGGATCCCACCACCATTCCTCTTGACGGACACCCCCCGCCCCCCGCCCGTGATTAGGGTTGGAGGTGAGTGCTGGGGTCATGAAGAGTTCAGCGGAATCAAGGGCCATCTCCCCAGGGCCCAGCCTCCTGTCCCAACGCACTGGGCAAGGCCTGCCCTTCGGCCTGTCCCCAAGCACTGGACCTGACCAGGAGGCCAACCTCTGCAGGGACATGGGGCCACAGACCAACTACGCCCACACCGAAGGGCACAGCACTGTGACAAGGCAGCCCCACCCCCAAGCACCAGGGCGTGCCCGGAAGACGGACACAGGATGCCTAGGAAGAGGGGAGATGTTAGTGATGTGTAGCATGAACTCATTTTTTAAAAAGAAACAGGGAAAAATATAAATAAGTTATGAAAAGCAATACTTGAAAGGAAGAGCGTGGAGGGTGAGAGGAACACGCGGGCTGATCCCGCGGAAGAGCGGTGAGCTGGGCGTTCCCGTTACGGAACTCTCCAGAAGACAGCGGGAAAGGACTGAGAGATGGGAGCCCGAGAGACCGCGGATTGGGATCAAAGTGCGAAAAGTCAGACACCAGGGTGGACTAGAGAGAAAACATTCGAAGAAACGAGGAAGGTGAATTTTCTAGATTTGAAGAAAGCTGGGAAACTTCAATTCGAAAAGCACCATCGAGTCCCAAGTGAGAAATGAGGAAAAGTCACACCTGGACATGTGACAGTTTGCTTACGAATATCAAAGACACAGAGAACATTCTAAAAGCTTCAGAGAAAGAACAGATCGCCTAGGGAAAAAAAAAAATCAGAAATCAGGTTTCTCAGCAACAACGATGGATGTAAAAAGAGAGTAGAATAATATTTCGTGTACCGAAGGAAGATAACTTTCCATCTAAAATTTCATATCCAGACAAACTTCTGTTCAAATCCAAGAGCATAATAAAAATATCCTCAAGTCTGATCGCCACACAAAGACCTACCCTGAAAACAGGCTTGGACGAAGTAAGGAGGAAAGAAATCCAGAAGCTGAGAGATACGGGAAGTCAGGGTGATGCGATGCTTTGGTACAGCTTTCCGTTATCTTTAAAAAATTTTTTAAAGCTAGGATTAAAATGCGACGGGGGAGGGGGAGGACCAAAAGGACAGAACTTGCTTGTCGTAGGAAGATACAGATATTGAAAAGTTTAAGAAATCAAAAGGAGGGCCAAATCTGAAAACCTGGATGGAATATACCAATTTCTAGAAAAATTTAAAACATCAAAACTGACACATGAAGCAATAGAGAATTTAAATAGACCAGCAAGCAGTAAAGAGATTCAACTGCTAGTCAAGGACCTCTTATTTTCAAAATCCCCAATCCAAATGTTTTTATAGGTTCAGTATTCTAAACTCTCAAGGAACAATTAATTTCTTACAGGACTTGTTCTGGAAAACAGAAAAAAGAATGGACATTGCCCAGTTCATTTTATGAGGCCAGTGTGGTCTTGATTCCAAAACCAGATAAAGGAGAATCCAAGATAAGAACAATTATAGACTCGTTTTAGTTATAAATGCAGATGCAAAAATCCTAAATAAAGTATTAGCTGACTAGATCCCACAGTGTATTTTAAAAGTACGTGGTGATCAAAGGGTTCATGTCCCAGGAATGCAGGAAGGAAGGAAAGGGGACGTCCAGGCCACATGTATAATGGCGTCCAGCAGGTGGCAACAGAGAGTCTTGGCTAATCGGGTCATTATGACCAGGAAGCCAGTCTTGACGAAGTGGGACGTTTGAAGAAGTGGCATGCCTTTTGACCTGCACTTGCAGCACGGTGCCAGGGGGACATCTGTCTTGCAAGGATGGTTCAACCTCAGAAAACCTCATTAACTGGCTAAAGGAGGGGAGAAAAATCGCACCCCAATCCTTGTAGAGAAAAAGGAAAAAGCCCAACAACCTACTTAAGAATTTAAAAAATACTGCTAGCCAACTAGCAGTAGAATAGAATTTCTACAACTTAATAAAATTTATGCACCAAAACCCTACAGCAAACACTACATTCAGTGGAGAAACGACATGCCTCCTCTTTCACCTCGGAACGAGACAGGATGCTGACTTTGGTCACTTTTGCTTGGCATAGGGGAGGTAAAAGGGGTTAAGAATGGAAGGGAAAAGGAATGGCTGTCATTATTTACAAAAAGAACCAAGTGGAGACTATAACATTTAAAAATCAAGCACCATTCACAATATAAACCAAAGTATAAAGTATTTGTGAATTAACTGATACTCTATAAGACCTCTGTCGGGCCCACTGTCAAGCTCTGTAAAGAGGGTTATGATGGGTGGAGCCCACGCCCTCGAATGGCCCCCTTGCTGGTATAAAGCTGGCGATCCTCCCCAGTCAAAAGCCCAGGGTTCTGGTGGTGTTGCTGGTGGCGTTACCCGATTCGCATGCTCTGTGACAATCAGATCCACAAAGGACTAGTTGACCTTGTGACAAGAGTGAAGGGGGCAAGTTGTCCCATGGATACGAAGACCTCCCAGACAGCCTCAGTGAGAGCACAGCGTGGTGTGGGCAGGAGGTAGGCAGAGCGACCAAAGGGGGCACTCAGAGCCCCGCACGCACCCTGGGTGGCTGGTGAAGATGGCAGCACCCCAAAGCCAAGGGGCAAGGCTGGTGGTTTGGAGGAGGACGTGGGACTTTGGGCTCATGCCAAAGACGAGAACAAAGCTGGTTCCCTAACTAGTGCCCTTGATGACAAGACTATGACTTAACAGACGTAATATATGGTCAATTGTAGCTGTGACTGTGAAACGCAGTTAAAAGGCAACAGGTTTTCTTTCGACAGGTTACTATGGAGTTGGTGTTCGGCGAGGGGCGGCATGGGCAGAGTCCCCAGGGAGAAGATAGACGGGATTGACCGACAGAAAACAGGAGCTGCCCCCCAAACCAGAACTGGGCGAAGGGTAGAAATGGGAGGGGAGAGGGGGCTTGGGAGGAAGAAAATGCCGGGGAGAGGAGCCCCGAACCTGGGAACTACAAATTAGAACACTGACGTCGCTGCGCCTGTGACTAGCTGCAGGACAATGCTGAGTGCTGGGCAGTGGAGGAGGGGACACCATGCAGCGGGAGTGGCAGGCGGCCATCGGCAGTGCTGGGTCCATCCGCCCTCCGCCAGCGGGAACCTTGGGGCCGTTGCACCCTGTCCCTGGGCCCCCGAGCAGTTCCCACTCGGGTCCTCTAAAGAAGAGGGTGGGAGGTGAGGGGGGACCCCAGGGGCTGCGTGCGGGACATGAGTGCCCAGAACCCAGAACCTGTGGAAAGGGAGGAGGGGCTCCCTATCTGGAACAGCCGGATGAGGGGGCCTATGGGGCAGCGAATGAACAAATGAATGAATGTTGTCTCTTTTAAGATCCCCAAGTTCTTCCAGAGATCATCAAAATAACAAATTGGCTGGGAGGGGCCCCTAGGCCGTGGCACCCCCACCCCTACCAACTCTCCTGCCCGCGGGACCCCGCCTGCCCCAGGCCACTGCCCAGGTGCCATGGTTAAGCATGAGGGGCACTGGGTCCAGCCACTGTCCCCAGGACTCTGACCCCTTTGTGCCTGAATCTTTGGGCTGGACAAATGTCTGCGGGGACCAGGGTCCCTCAGCCTCTGTCCGATGTCCCCTCCCAAGAGAGGGTCCCAGAATCTATGCTGCTTTTGAAACCCATCAATTAACCAGCAGCCTCCTAGGGATCCCCAAACCCTGCAGGAGATTTGGCGGGGCCAGGCCACCTCATGTCCCCCACTCATCCACACAAGATCCAGTGGAGAGGATGCCAACCCTGAAAACCACGCCCAGAGCCCCGGCTCCGCCCCTCACTAAGGCGTGGCTTGCTGGCAGGTCCCAGGTAACAGGAAAACGATCTGCCCCAGGCAGTGCCAGGCCCTGGGCTCCAGCCTTCCCCAGGGCTGGGCCCTGAGACCCTCCAACCTGAGGAATGACGCTGCAAATTAGGGACGGGCCACCCTTTTCGCAATGGGCTGGACAGTAAATAGCCTAAGTTTTGCTGTCCACACGGTCTTGTCACAGCCCATGACAGTGTCCATATATGTAGTGACTAAATGGGGTGGGGGCGCTGTGTAGCTAAAACTTTATCTACAGACATAAAGGTTGAGTTCCACATACTTTTTGCTGGCCACGAAATAGTGTCCTTCTTTAGAATTTTTTGCCCATTTAAAAACGTGAAAACCATTCTTAGCTCCAGCCCCACCAGGAAGGCGGGGCGGCATTCGGGCAGCTTGAGGGCAGTAACAGACAGCA